>NC_088201.1:96352866-96689474 GCF_037126465.1 Ornithodoros turicata | reverse complement strand
AGGCGACACAGAGCAATTCCCCATCTCTCAGGGGGTACCACAAGGAAGCGTCCTAAGTCCGCTCCTCTTTAATGCCGTTATGGCGGGCATTGGAACCTGCATTCAGCGGAAAGTCAACTTGTCCCTGTATGCCGATGACATCTGTGTTTGGACTACAGGCACTTCCCGTCCAGCACTCCGTCAGCGTCTTCAGCGCACGTTAGATGCCATTCGCCTCTACTTACTCCAGGCAGGAATGGAGATATCCGTAGAGAAAAGCGCAGTTCTAGCCTTCACGCGCAAAGACATGCATAGATATCGCCTGTATATTGGTGGAAGCCCACTGGAGCAGGTGACACATCACAAGTTCCTAGGCGTGACTCTATCATGGAATTTGTCGTGGAAGCGCCACATAGACGTCATTGAACAGAAAGTTCAACGCTGGGTCAACGTGATTCGTCACTTCGCAGGTATGAGATGGGGGCGAGACGAGAAGGATCTCCTCATGCTGCACAATGCCCTGGTTCGTGGCTCAGTCATGTACAGCCTTCCCGTCCTACACGGACTTCCTCAGACACTGATTCAAAGGATTCGAGCCATGCTAGCGCGCAGCCTTCGGGTATGTCTTGGGGTCCCACGAGGCGCTGAAACCCGTCTAGTAGTGGCTGAGGCCAGGGACATCCCCATTGAGGTTCTCCGTACTCGGGAAACTGCACGCCACTATCTGCGTCTACGTGCCCATCATAACCGTCACACTCTGATTCGCAAGCTTCACGCTAGACGGAACGCGACGGTTCATGCTGCTGTGACATCATCCAGATCTCATATCCCCAAATTCATTGTCGACCAGACGGCACCCAAAGTGCCTCCATGGACGTTGCCATCGCCGTCTGTCACTGTCTCCATCCCCGGTCTCAAGAACAACAAAAAGAACTATCCTGATTTTATTCTATGGGGTGTACCCTTGACTTCGTCGAGGCTCAATACCGCAACAGTACCGCTGTATACACGGATGGATCGTCGACCAGGGACACTTCATCTTCAGCCTTTGCCATTCCATCACAGTCTGTTACACGTGGGTGTCGTCTATCTCACCGTACCTCATCGACATCCGCTGAACTTTATGCTATCTTGTTATTTTTGACATATGCGGAAGACTGTGAACCGCGGCACTGGGTAATTTACACAGACTCCAAAGCAGCTCTCCTGTGCATTAAAAACATGGGCATCCGCGGTTCCCTTGCCTCAGTGGTGATAGACATCCTGTGCGCCCTGAAGTCCCTACAAGATCGCTCCCACTACGTTGCCTTTCAGTGGGTTCCAGGGCATTGCGGAATAACTGGGAACCATGAGGCCGACGCTGCCGCTGCCGCTGCACACCAACAACGACCTTCTATGCCCATTATACTCTCGAGAGGAGACAGAAGATCCCTCCTCAGGCATTTGTCCGATTCCTGGTCTACCCTACAGTGGCAACACGACATTCCAACTATGTCCTCTTTGGGGAATGTAGACCCAACGCTGTCATACCGACTGCCTGCAAAGCTTCCTCGTCCTCTGAAGTCACTCATCCACAGGCTACGTCTGAATGTGGCCTTCACTCCGTCCTATCGATACCAGCTAGACTGTGAGGCTAGCCCTATGTGCAACGAGTGTGGCGTACTTGCCAACGTTGAGCACATACTCCTCCGCTGCCGGACCTATGTCAACGACAGGCGTACACTGCAGTCGCAGCTTGCCACCCTTGGCGCTGGACTCACTATGACCCCAGCAGCGCCCTCGGACACTCCCACCACCACGATCACGTCCAGCATCGTCATCGCCACTTCGATCATTCCCGTCATCTCTCATCGTCATCACTGATCATTGTCACCACTCATATTAGACCCCTAGCTATGGGGTAGCGTTCCACTCCTAGAGTGGAAAACTTCCCCACTTCATCATCACAATATATATGTTGTTGTTGTTGGGTGCAGGTGTACTCGTCCGCCAGACCACGCTAACACGACTGGAGCAGACATACAAAGACCAGCCGTCCAAGTTTGCGAGGTCCCTGATGAGGGTTTTGTTCACGGACGAGGAGATGGTGAACAAGTCCCTTTTTGGACTGCAGGCCAACAGCAACAAGGACAAGGATGCGAAACCAGCCCTCGATCCAGCACGTGTGAAGGCTGTGCTAGTTTTGTCGCCACATGGGGTTGCTTTATGCGCAAACAATGTGTATATACATTTCCGGGTTGCTGACTTACTAACTAGAACTTGTTACGGTGTATTGTGACTGAATGCTTACACTGCACTTAGAGCCTAAAATTGAGTGATAGCACACACAAGCAAGGACAAGCTGGGTAATTCCATGCCAAGCGTTTCAGGGGTAGGCTGGACCATCACAGGTTTTGTTATGAAATGAAAGCACAACTGAGAAAGTTATTAGCCTGTGAAAAGTGTTTGGTCATGCTGCGTCATACTACGTCATCAGATCTTTATTTCAAATCAAAATTTGGCAAGACCGTGCTTCTGTAAAGAAATAAGTCTCGAAGAGACTACAGTGAAATTGTTACACTACGGTGGACATCGACAGTCGGCACGGACGCCGTTGCTCTAGCTATTGACTGGCTAACACAATAATTGCCACTTAAAGATCGATTTGGACCTATTGGTACATTTCCTTGACAATAAGAGCGCTAAAAAAGACTAACACAAATGATGCAACATAGACCACTACGTTCTCTAGAGTGATCTGCGTTTTGTCGTCTGTATTCGTCCCCTTTAGCACTTTTATGGTCAAGGAAATGCCAGACTGATGGTTTCCCACCAGCTCTCTGGGCATGCGATCGTTAAAATTCGACTGAAAGACAGCTACGCTGAATACAGCAGAGATTCTGCACATCTGGAAGTTACAAGCTCTCCGTCGAATGTAAAGTTTCGATAGGTTTATGTTCACTTTATCAATTCCTTTTCGGGTCACTAGACGTGGAATGTCACTTTTTAGTGTGGGCGCAACCTCAAAAATCATTTCAAAACTGCTTTTGCATTGCTGTTGAATCCATTTAGTGCTTCGAAATTGTACTTGCTTTTTGGTTTCAATCTTGTCAATACGACATTAGGTGTGTCAAGGGGCATGCAGACGTATTCAAGAAATATTGTCAGTATTGTGATAAGCACTCTCAGGAACTATACCGTGTCAACTCTGTTATCAAAGCCATTGTTGTGTAGCGTCATGACAGTCATTGGATTTATGGTAGGGTTGCACATTAAACCTGTTTTTTTTCCCTATTTTTCAGAACACACCAGCGCCACTTTCAGGTGCTCAGAGGCACCCCTGAAACGGAGCCTCAGCTCAATGCTACAAAAGCTGAATGCAAAGCATGCTGTAGATAAATAAAACTAGATAAATCATCATCTGCGTCTTGCTTTTTGCATCACAGTTTTGAAGCATGCTAAACCTTTCTGTGGCCATAGAAAGGCTTCAGGTAGCACACACAGAAGTGTGCCACTTCTTGCAGAGATTGTGCATAATTTCTGCTACCTTGGGTCAAAAGTCGTCCGCAGCTTGTCTGCAGCAAAATAACCAATTGCCTACAGGAAAGACGCAGGGGTGACAGAAAGGCCAGACAGAAAAGCTGTTCTTGTGTGACATTTTCAACCAGTCCCTTCGGCTAGGTGTTGTTCCTGAAGACTGGAAAACTGCTCGCGTGACACCAATTTACAAATCAGGAAGCAGATATACACCATCAAACTATCGACCCATCTCGTTGACAAGTGTATCTGGAAAGCTCATGGAACACATTTTGTACTCATCTATCATTAATTTTCTTGAAAGCAACTCTTTGTTATCTAACACTCAACATGGTTTTCGCAAGGGACTAAGCTGTGAGACACAGCTGTTACGGTTTACTCATGACATTCATCTTAACTTGGACAATAGGATACCGACAGACGCTGTTTTTATAGATTTTTCGAAAGCTTTCGATAAGGTCCCGCATTCACGTTTACTCCACAGGCTATCTCGACTAAACATTGATAACGCAGTTTCAGAATGGATTCGGCATTTTCTTCACTCACGGGTTCAGTACACAATTGCAAATAACACCTGTTCAAGCATTTCACCAGTAACATCCGGAGTACCGCAGGGATCCGTGCTTGGTCCGCTGCTCTTTCTGATCTACATCAACGACTTACCAAACTACATCAAGTCCAATATATGCCTGTATGCTGATGACTGTGTCATATATAGAACCATACATAATGAACATGATCGAGCCATATTACAAAACGACTTACATTCTTTTCATCTGTGGTGTTCCGACTGGCTAATGGAAGCTAACTACTCGAAATGTAAGTCGATGACTTTCACTCGGTCATGCCAACCTTCTAACTTGAATTACGTTTTGGGAACATCAGTACTAACGCAGGTAAATAACTATAAATACCTTGGACTTCAGCTAACACCAGACCTATCATGGCGCACACACATCCGTGCTATCTCATCCAGTGCAAACAAGTCCCTTGGCTACCTCAGGCGAAACATCCGTATGGCTTCACCACTTGTTAAAAAGCTTGCGTACACAACAATAGTGAGACCCAAGCTCGAATACGCATCTGTAATATGGCACCCCTGGCAGGAAACACTAAGCACTGAATTGGAGTCTATTCAAAACCGCGCCATCAGGTTTATAATGAACAACTATAACCCGCACAGCAGTATCACAGATATGAGGCATACCCTCGAATTACCCACACTGAAACAAAGACGTATACATGGCAGCATAACATTCCTTCATAAACTTTTCCACAGCCCTCTTGACATAAAACACGACATGATATTGAAACCCTTCCGGTCTTCATCACGCATTAACAACCTGAAAAAAATCTGTCCAATTCATGCTTCTACAACCTCGTTCCAAAACTCTTTTTTACCACGAACTATTGACCTCTGGAATAACCTGCCGAACAGTATAGTGACGATCACAGATAACACACGCTTTCAACAGTCTCTGACAGAACACCTGAAAGATTAACACTGAACTAACTTGTTAGGTGTTTTCATTATCACTAGACTTACCTTGATAGTTGCAAAGTAGGCTGTACACTAATGAGATGCATCATCATCGTAGTCTTTTTTTTTGTTTGTAATTTGTTATTGTTATTATTATTGTTATTGTAACATTGTAATTAGCATTACTGTGTTTTGCTTTGCCTATGTCCCTTATGTAATGCCCTCGGGCCTTTAAGGGTTAAATAAATGAAATGAAATGAAAAGCTGCAGGAAGTTTGTGCAAGTTGTGCAGAGCAGGCTGACAGGGGGTACACAGATCTTCTGCAGAAAGTATCAAGTTTTTTTTTTGTAAGGGAACGTCGGAGCGTCGGAAAGGAGTCGTCGGAGTTTCGAGCGGTGCTATGGGGGTGTACCCTGTTACCCACTTTTAATAATAAAACATTTGAAATCCACGCTGTCCTGAAATCCCTCAGGCGAAAATGGTCTGCAATACTAAGTGCTTTATGAAACCATTTTCACTTGAAACCACTTTGAACCACTTTGTACGTAAGTGGTATAGAATGGAAAAGGTTTCATAAACCACTTCAGATTGGAGACCGTTTCCACCAGGGGCTGAAATCCACCCTTCAAAATTCATCCCTTTGAAATCCGTGCTGTCAAAATAAATCACACTGCGTCTATGCAGTCCAGTGTTGAGGAAGGTTTCACATGAGAAAATCAGTGTTTAAGAGGGCCACACTCCAGAATAACGAGTCTTTATGTAATTCGGTGTCGTATTGAGCATGTATCTCTCAATTATTCACTCATTAATTTAAAAGTTATAGGCGTAGATAACTACGCATATGAATACTAGGAAAATAACGCTTCGGCGGTTCGGCTACCATGGACCTGAGAAACGTCATCATGACGTTGGTAGACAGACTGAAACCGAAATAAATCTGAAGGGGAGGGCTGCGTTCGACGAATGGGCACTTGTTCGCTGCCTCCTATTGAAAGAAAAGTAGGACCGAAGGTCGCGTGCCCTTTCAGAGACCACCGTAATCCCCTCAACAACGTGGCTTTTAGGCGCGACCTTGTCCGCCCCTAGCTTTGAGCGTAGTTCAACTCTACCTAATTGGTCGCGCTATTGATGCAGCAAGATATAAAATTCACATACTTCTGTGCAGTTCTGTCCATTTTGTTAAGCTCTCTGTGTTTCCTGTGCTACTTCTGGAGCCGTCGTGGGGGAGATTCAACCCACAATTTGGGAAACAGTACCTTATTTCGTGCCCATTCACCATACCCAAACCACAATATGACAATATGTGTTGCCTGTAGAAGTGGAAATATATTTATTTAAAGCCAATAGTGCCAGGAATTATGTTGTGACTCTGTGTGAAGGAGAAAAACGCAGCCAAGAAAGCCCGAAAGAGAAGAAACACAATGCATTACAATACACATAATAACGAATATACTTAGTTATTACAGGTTAAGGTGAAGCAATAGCATTGAAGAGGTATCATACAGAGAGAAACAAACACAATATTTTTTATTACGGTAATCATACACACATGTTCAATGAATCAGAATTAAAATGGAATAACACATTTAATCAAAGAAGATATTCTTAATCAATACGACTACAATCAAAATTACAAACAACAACAACAACTTTATTTTCGGCCTTGGAGAGTGGGGAGTTTCATCGCAACAGGCGATACTCTACCCCATTGCTTGGTGGAATGGGGGGAATAAAATTGTGATATTCTGTGTCGTATTGAGCATGTATCTCTCAATTATTCACTCATTAATTTAAAAGTTATAGGCGTAGATAACTACGCATATGAATACTAGGAAAATAACGCTTTGGCGGTTCGGCTACAAGTTATATTCACAAGTCTACACATCTATCTACACACAATATACACACATACACCGTATACGGACACGGTACACGGTACACACACCGGACACCGTATATTGTGACACAAGTCACAATATATCTACAAGTCAAAATTACAAGTTTTATTATAAAGACCCTAATATTCCTATACGTGAGCACCATCATTACAATAGTGGAGTCACAATTTCAATTACAAGTTCTGATAGATGTAATTTTAAGCACAATAGGCAAACCAAGTTGAATATACCTTATTTCAACACAACACAAATTAATTAATCGGTTTCTTATGAAGTGAATACCACGGACATCAGGAAATAATTCGAATCAACACAACACAATCAATAGCTAGCAATAATAGAGAACCAAACCGACATATCCTCCAACACGCAAACAACAGTTACATGTAAGCAAATATTAGCGATACAATATTATATCAAAACGAGAAACGGACACCGCATTCAATCAAAGAAGACATTCTTAATCAATATGATAAAGATCAAAATTTCAAGGTTTGTTATAAAAAGTCTGAGACGTGACCACCATCATTGAAATAGCGGGTTTTAATTTCAATTACATGTTCTGATAGATGTAATTAATTGTGCAAACAGAGACCCTGGAAAACCACGGGACACACAGAGGGACGACACGAACACACGAGGAATTAAAATCTAGGACACTACACTTAGTTAAAGGGACCATGAAAAGGCGCACCCTAAAAAACGTGTTATTAGTGCAAAACTGCCCTTGAGAAACAGCTTTATCCGAAACGCACACAGTTTTTGCACAAATAAATCGCACGCGGCCAGGATTTTCCTCAAAAAGTTGCTGCGACCAAGCGCCCGACACACCCCCGCGAAGGGGCTCTGACGTCACGAGAGACATGTCCTCCAACCTATCAGAGAAGGCCGAGGCGCACCCCCCCCCCCCCCCCCCCCCCCCCGCTGAATCACGTGGCAGCTCCGTTTGACAGTCCATGCTGCTGGAAGCGGTTTCGTTTTCGTTGTTCTCGCGGGAATCAGTTGTTGTACAGCGCAAATATGTCGAAACGAAAGTTTTCTTCATTGGAAGAAGAGATTATGCGACGCTCAGAGCGCTTAGGCATAGTTCCGTACGCTGCAACGCCTGCAAAACCAAGCACGGCGACCTTTTCGGACGAGGAATCGGACGACGTTGTGCCATCGCCGCCGCCTCCAGAATCTCCGAGCCGGCTTGAAGGCACGCAATGGTAAATAATTTTGACAGTTTCGACCGTTTACGTTTCGTTCACGTACGTTACGTATTATCCATCTGTTTAGGTGTTCGTGCGGACAATGCGTCGTAATGGACTCTGCATTAGAGAGTGTGTGCTGCCGGGAGTTCCCGCTAGCTGTGAAGAAACAACAACGGGGGTGCATAACGCAAAATAAGACGTTCCGGAAAATTTGCCTGGACGTCGATTTGTTGCAAGTAACGTACCTTGAAATCTCCAATGGGCCACAGAAGAAGAAAAAGAATGACAACGATGATGTGCATAAGTAAGTGATGCCGATTTCCTGAATCGTCTGGCTCTTATTTTATAACTGTATATCACGTATAACATATATAACTGTATTACCGCCGCGGAATTCTAACTTGCTGAGAAATTTAAATCTGTGGAAAATACATAGTGCTCGTTGCTTTCGTACCATGTGGCAAGTAACACGTGTTTGCAAAGTCCCACATTGCAGGTACTAACACTGACTGAGTGACTGTGTTGTGAAACATATCTTCCTCCGGCATTATTTATTTGTTTCATTCTTTAAAAAGTGTTACATGTAGATCTCAGAGCAGTACACTGTAATGTCCATGCAGGAAATACCGATACATGGCGTATAGGCTATTTACAAGATGGCTTTGGCAGCGCTTGGACAAGGACAACAGAGTTGTTTTACCAGCATGTGTTGTGAACAAGATACGGTGTACTTTCCAGTCGTCAACACACACTGGGTTCAAGTATCCTGCACTATAGGAGGAGTATTGTACTGTCTGTACCTCACCGTGTACTGAAATAAAGTGTTCTACGTTATAGTGCTTATTGTACAAGGTGACTAAAACATAAGGGAGGACAGAAGCGAAATGGGCATGCATTGTATTCCACACTGTATGCGCCAAATGTGTACAGCTAATCAGACTGAAGCAAAGCAGGGTTGTTTTTTTGTGTGTGATTACCGTTGTAGAGCACTCAAAGCACAGTGTTTCGAAAAGCTGTGCTGCTTGAATTGATGCAGTTTATTGCATTATTGTATGTAACTCTGCTTTTGTTATCAATAAGGGTAGCTAAAATTTAAAAGGAAATGTGCAGACCACAAGGTCAGCTTGGAAAGCAGTGCAATATATACATATATTTTATATGCAATATATACATATATATATATACACATGGGGGGTGGGGGCATGGTGGAACCTCGCCGACAAGCGGCCAGGTTATGCTACTGCCCACACACACGATTCTGGACTAGCCGCCATTGTCGTGAACTGAAGTGTTCTTCAGGGCTTCAAACCATCCATCTGTTCCTCAAACATGTTCAGTACTGCTAGCGTTGGAAACAGTGAGAAGCCTGTGGGAAGCTTTTGAGAATCGAGACTGGTGGCGCTCGATCAAGGATGTTTTAGGGACCCTCTCGTACGCATGGCACATCGGACTGGGTACAACACAGTTGGTCGCGTTGAAGGCCTCCCTGAATGATGGCCACTTCTTATACAATTCTGCTGCCTCTGTGAGAAGGTCAGACACGTACCCTGCAAAGATGAGCGCTTTAGAGGTCTCTTCTGCCACAATTAGGAGAATCGTGTGCTTCTTTCAGTTTTCTTACGGTACGTTGGCTTCTCTTTGAGAGGACACACTGTAAATGTCCCCTTCTTGGCCCTAGGTGATTTCACTTTAAACATTGGCTGGCCGTCTTTTGTGGTAGCTTGAGGTCTATTAGCATTTTCATTGAAATGCAGCACTGCCAAGTATGTCCTGAGAAAATGCAGAGTAATAATGAGCACAGAACATCTTTGCACCTCACAATGTTGGCGTTGCTCTTACCTTGCACGCATGCAAAGTGGCGTGAAGGAGACGGATTTAGGAGCAAACCCAATTAGCACACTGTGGAACGATTCTAGAGAGTACGTCTGCAACCCAGGGGCGAGATGACACAAATCTTTCACAAGGTGCTTGGCTTGGGTGATGCTCTTGAATTTCTTGTGTGCAGCTGAATCTGGAATGTGGTGAAGCTATTACTGCACAAAGCCGTATTGTACTGGCCTCATATTCCAGGTACTAGTATTGCACGTTGTCCACCTCTCGTTCAACCGCGTGTCCGACGAAAATCTCCGCAGCCCATTGTACGAATAGATCGATAAACGGAAAACTGAGGCGATCATTGTGGCACTTGAGTTAGAAACAGGTTCTACAGCAAGTAGAGCCTGTTTCTTACTCAAGTACCACAATGATTGCCTCAGTTTTCCATTTATTGATGTATTCGTACAATGGGCTGCGGAGATTTTCATCGGACACGCGGTAGATGTACGTAATCACGTTCTCACCAGGCACCAACAAAGCACGTTCATCCAGGTCACCATGCAGCCAATATGGGTAGAGGCTCCCATGACCAGCATGCACATTCACTATGTGATTGGCCATACTGGCCCACATGTCCTTGATTAGGGTGCCGTTGCCTTCCCCAACAGCCGCACACCAGTACAGGTGGTTCGTGGTGGATTCCACCCAGAGACCTAGCTCGCTGCACCCAGACTTCTTGCTTGCTGCAGCAAGTTTCTTTTTTATTCCTGCAGTGGCATTTGATCAGAATGGTGTGATGCACACAGCAGAAGACTGAAAAGGTGGACACTTATGTTACCTTTCGATATATGCCATACATCAAAGTAGTGTTGGATACTGGGCTCCTGTGTCGCCATGTGTTTTTTTATGGCAGGGTGGCGATCTGTTGTCAGGGACTTGATGATGACCCCTTTGTCCCTGACGGCTTTTAGTCCTTGGATAAGCCCCTGCTTTTCCATCAGCACGCTTGACTTGACGTCATCAGTCTGCTCACAGGGAAGAACAGCATAGCCATATGTAACACACTGGAAAATTTTGCCTCAGCCCCTGTCACAGGCTTTTACCATACTATGCAAAGAATGGCCCGTACCTCTCCAACTTGCACTTGTTCAGTGTGCAGAATTTTATTGAGCTGTGCAACGTGCAGGTTGTAGCTCATGTACTTAGAAGGAAAACCGGGGGAGTCGCATCTGCCGTCCCCTGCCAAATCCACGGTTGCACCAGACAGAGCATCAAACAATTCGTTTTGGCGCAGCTTGTAAATCTGCAACACAGGGGAAAGCAAACCTGCTATTGCAACATTCACATTGTGACAGGGATTATAAATATCAAAACGGATCTTGATCAAAATGGTAGGTAGGCTAGGTAGGTAGGCCAGGATGGCTAGGAGAATGAAAATACAAAAATCATGTGCTCGGCACACTTTTCACCCAAGCTATGACAACACAGCAACGATATGTTTTTGCAAAGGGCATGAAAAATACATGTCGGCTCACCCTTTCAATTGCTGGAAGCAGGTACCCACGCTGATAATTGTAGAAGGTCCTTTCACAAATTACTTGTACCCCCATGAGTTCGAGCATTCTCAGTGTGGATGCTATGCTAGAACCTGAGAAAGGTTATGATCAGAGCCTGGGCTTATAAGCACTAAAAACGCGGATTTACTAGGCACCTAAATACGCACTTACAGGCACCATAAATTCATATCACAAAAGCTATTGTCGTTGCGCGAATTGTTCAGTTATAAGTAGAGGGTGGATCCGCATGCAAATGCATATTTTTTCCTTGACATGCTCTTGGGTCTGGGCGATACATAAGCGCATTTCATAGCAAGTAGAGACGATTCAACATGGTTTTTATGTGCATGAAAATGCATATTCCGTACATAACCGCATATTTCGCATTTTTGTTGCATATTTTTGCGCCGTGTCCGATATGACGCATTGATTTGAGCTCCAGGCAACTGCTACCGGTTCATGCTAACCCCACATGATCGTTCCCCGCTCTAGGCCTGGCATTTTTCAACCACTGCTAACTTCGAAAGGCATAGTTTTGTACTGCAAGCCGACGATCTGACGTGCTGCTCGACTCATACTGTCTCTTCGCCTGCTTCCTCAATTTCTTTCGCGCGACGACACTATGACCTTTGACTTGCACGCGCGTCCGTCGCTTGGCCGCCGCCGACCCGGGAGTTGTCATTTCAAGAGTCTGCGTCTGCCTGGCATGCAAGCGTGGAAAGCGTCGTCCCGCAATGCCGAGACCTAAACCTTCAACTGCGTGTCTGTGCAAGAGATGGACAACAGAAAACCCGGATCTGTCTACGGACGGAAAAATGCTCTTCTGCAGGATATGTGAGAAGAAGGTAAGGATGGAGCCCTTTTAGAGAGACAGGCGCAACTGCATTTGAGTACCAACGGCCAACGAAGCCGGGCATGAACAACTGTCCACATTTGACGTCGATTGCGTTAGTGACATGGTACTCCTCAGTGGTCAATGAGCAGAAATATTTCGAGTAAATATTGCTAATCAAAGCTGTGAAAAAGAATGAGTGGTTGCGGCTCGAGATAGAGCTGTGTTCCGCGTTTTATCGCTGGGCGCCGGGGGTTAGCGCAACAACAACAACAAGTTCTGTTGTGGGTGACTTTTTCTCTTTTAGTTCTCTTCGTCGTAGTCTATTCTAGTTTCAACGCTGTTGCTTGTGTCGCTGGGACACCATAGCATTTCCCAGTTCTATATCCATTTCGTACGGGACACACAAGGTGTATCACACCCGCTATTTCCTATTCTCATTCATCATTTAGATCATTTAATTTCGATCATTTCGACAGCCTGAAGGACGTGGTGAGCCGATTCAATCCGGAAGACAGCAGCGCAGTAAGAGAGGCGCAAACGCTTTTCGAGGATCTACTGCTTGCTGTAGAGGTCCAGCTAAAACGAACTTCACATTTCTCGCACGCTCCATACCAAAGCTCGAAACGGGTGGCCTGCCCCTCTTGGAATCCCTGGACGTTGTGAACCAAGCTGGCGAAGAGCTGGCAAAAATCACCAGTCCGGTTGGCCGGCATGTTTTCAGGAAATTCGAAGCCGTGTTCCAAAAGAACCCTGGATAGCACCCTCAAGGCAGTCGGCAACGTTATGACTTCGGCGCCCAACGCTACCCTGCCCGAAAACGTGCCAGCTGGACTACTGCCTGCCTACAAATATGCCCCGCTGACAACGTGCGACGTAGAGCGCTCCTTCTTCAATTTCAAGAATATTTTGAGCGATAGGCGCCAGAAGTTCACAGATGAGAACATTGAACGCTACATTGCGTCAAACGTTTTCTACAACGGCTTCAGCCCTTGAAACCTGCGTTTGCCTAACCCTGGCATTTTTCGGTGTTTGCGAATACGACGTTTTCTTTTATTATCTGCAATAAAGATGTTGCTGTCACGTTATATTAACTTTACTTCGACTGCTGTACGACGTAACTTAAGATATAGTCAAAACTGTCAACTGAGAAGGGGCATATTTTTACTGCATATTACGACAAATTTTAGTGCATAGTAGCATGCATATTCCCCGACTTTTTAGTGCATGTAGATCCGCCCTCTAGTTATAAGATCAGTAGGATTTGCACTAAGACGCTAACAATTTTGTTTGTATTCCTGCATTATTAGGCCAGCAGGGTACCTATTGTTACTGTGTTATTGTTATGCACCACGTGAAAACCTTCCATGCGCACCATGACAATTACATGTGTGCTGTCTGCGTGCAGTCGCATATCCAAAAGTAATCTATCCTACCGTGGGGCATGTTTGAATTTTGAATTAGCTTGCTGTTCTGTAAGTATGTAAGTGTGTGGGTAACATATGGATCATGATTATTTATTTGATCGACTGGCGGGGTAAAAATTCTCTCGAAGTAAATATTTGAACAATTTGTTACAGTTGTCCATTGTGTAGGACACTCGTCAGAACTATTGGGGGGGATGGCATCGAACACTGTAGTTCTGAGATCGTCCCAATTTAAAACTTTGAGCACAGGGTCCTGATGCATCCTGAAAATGTACCGTTCACAACTTTATGTTCAAGCAAGGACGTGTTTCTATGAGGTTTCTGCACAAAGGGCAAAATATTTTTTGCCTGCATAATACCACTTTGTCCTTCCCTTGGCGGGGTGGGGTGGCTGAAAAAGAATATCTGTATGTTGGCAGGCCAGCTAACTTCGATGCGGTTCAAACAAATGACAGAAGATTACGTCACGTGACTATCATCATGTGTAAAGAAGTAACTTCATCAAGTTTACGAAAGTTGAACGATCCTGTCTCAGACGAAACGTGAAAACATTAGGCCCCAGTTGGAAGTGCTGGACTAACTTGCCTGAAACATCGTTACAAAATGATAAGAAAGCCAAGCTTTCAGCAGAGAGGCGTTTTGAGGCACTAAACTGCAAAATGGGTGCTAACATAAAAATACAAACGAAATCTTCAGTGTCTGTTTGTGACTAGAGAGCAACTAACCCGAGAAAAGGATTGCAGCAGTAAGAAGAAGGTTTCCCGCAGGCTTGCCAGACAAAACTGGCTGAGACTGCCACGTGGTGAAGTGGCCTCTAGCACATTCGGTCTCCCCACTGAGAAGTGTTCCCATGATTCTACAGGTTGGGGACTTGCATGGCGAATAGCACTCCTTGCACACAGTGAACAACTCCAAGTTGCTCATGGAACACAATGTACTTCTTTTCTTCTGCCGAATGTTGTCCACCCATGTCATCAGTTTGCCTAGAACATAACTTGTGTTTAGCATATGTCCATGACATACTGCTTGTGGTACCTTATGAAACTCTCATCTAATGTAGGGGAGTAGTCGTCATCATTCATATTGTCTCCAACAGTACTGATGCTGTTGTGGAGTTCACTGTTATAGTCCTCCTCATGCTGTAGACCTGAACAAAATATTGGGGATGGTATCCTTGGATATGGCTCATCTGTGCCAACTGCGGGTTCCTGCTCTAGCTCCACTGCAGATGGGCCGTCTGTCTGTGTGCTGCTGTCGCTTGTAATTTTCCCGAAGCTTTCCATAGCACACTGTGTAGCTGCAGGAGTAGGCAACATATAGGCATCTGTAACTGGTGTATCACTACTGTACAATTGGAAACATATTAGTTATAGAAAGGAGGGAGAAGGTGCAGGCAAGCTTGTATAGACTCATCATATGGGACCGACAGACTGAGATTTTATTGTCCGCCCTTTGTGTTCCATGTCGTTTGGTCCCATATCATGAGAATATTATCTATAATTACTTACATGTAGAGCACTGTTGTGGCCGAGTCTGTGTGCCCACGGTTGACACCTTTGGTTTTGTCTGAGTCTCTTCATTGAGCATCAGCACCTGCTCACACTGTGTGCCGCTGTCACGTGCATGTGTGCTGCTCTGATGGGGTGTAGCCAGGTTGGCCTCAAGGATTACTGACGCAGCAGTGCATCCTGACTGGAAAATTAAAATTAATTTTCACATTAAAAAGTGTGGTAAGGCATTCACGAGCGAGATTAATTTCTTGTTTTAACATTTCTAGAGGTGGTATTTTCATAGAGAGAGCGGCGCGGACAAAGTTTCCAGTATCCGCTTCCGGCATCCGCACCCATTATCGGGAAGCATCCCCGACTTGCTAGGACTGGGTATACTGAGGAGGCGCGGATGCTTACGGCATGCGAGAAGTATGTACTTGCGATCTTGGCGTGTATCCGCATGGAAGGATTCACGGATTTGCACGCGCGCACACCTCTCACCATTTACTCTACAGGGTCCCCGTTGTGTACACACAGTATACTCACGTTGGATCTGGTGCGTTTCGCTGGTGGCACACCGTTGTAATGAAGATACTGCGTTGGCACAGCCTCCTCCCGTAGGCGCGCGTACCGCGTATTCGAATTCACTTCTCGTAACACTGACAATTTGCGATCGTATGCTTCAGGAAGAAAGTGTCTTGAGCAAACAAACAGCGCCCGATCACCGATATCGTCCTTCAATCCAAGTGCCTTCAGCCACAAACTTCTGACAGGCTGTGCGGTTGGTAGTTTGTGCAGGTTGAAGTCACATCCTCGCGTCCGCTTCCTCCCACAGTGCTGGACCGCACACGAGCTTGGCATGTCGTATGCCGTGAGAAGACATAACTCTTAAGTGATCTAGTCAGCGCAACAGTTCCGAAGGCGAGCAGAATGCAGGTGACACAAGGTGAAACGACGGAGAATTGAAACTAGTACGATGCGCACGCTACTTTTGGATGACACAAAAGCGGCGCCGTTTCTATGGCAACGGAGGGAGCACGGCTCACAGGCGACATCTCCTGGAGATTTGCATGTCATCATTTAAGCGTGCTTTACACTGCACTCGATAAAAAAGAAAGTTTCATTGAAAAGTTAGTCAATTCTCTTCAGAACTATTCGTGTGTTACACAGTTGTCAATTATAACGTTGTCCTTCAATGGGAAGTTCTGGCTGTCATGACATCACGCGTCATTTCCACCTTGAGCCGAAGAGCGGCTGTGTCGCAGGAGTCGCCGCTTGCGCTCGTTTTCTCTTTTAGATATCTCAACTAATTTTGTTAGCATTGGGATCATTTTACGCATAGCACATGTATTGACACGCAAGAACTCGGTAATAACACTTGCAGATGTGTTCATCATCTTTTCGTGGTCCCTTTAAAGGGACCGTCGCATGCAGGGGCATGCAAACCGAAACTTCGGTGTGGTTGTGTCACACGGCTGATAATATTCATAAAGGCCAAAGCTGCAGTCCTTTGGAGCGCTTCGTGAAGCAACTTGTCTAAACTACACCTTGCTTTATATAGATGCTGTGATACGATATCCTTCGGCGTCGTGTGCCTGGAAGCAAGCCACACGTGCCTTCTGCTATCTACGCCACTTGTACCCTACCGGAGCGCCATCTACGAGCTACATGCCTTCATAAGCTCGTCTCGACCTGACACCGCTCTGCAGTCCTTTGGAGCGCTTCGTGAAGCAACTTGTCTAAACTACACCTTGCTTTATATAGGTACGTTATTGTTGTTTAAGTATGAGCTTTCTGTACGCTCCATTGGACTGCAATTGTACTAGTCATGACTAGCACTTGCCTAGCGTGTATAATATCGGTGGCTACTGATGATAGTTCAACCATGTGTATGTCATGTGGCAATTATTATCACTCTGGGTAATGTAGCAACCTCACGAAAACAACTCTGAAAGCTATGTCAAGCTCTGAACGTGACCAGTGTCTTTGTAATACGTGTTCTGTGCACAGGAAAAGAGGTGGCAGAAGGGAAGACCCGTCCCATGTATCACCACAAATGCTGCTCTCTGCAATCCAAAGTAATGGCCAAAAGATGGCCGGGGTACTTGAAAGGATAACGAAAGTTGAACAAAGACTAGATAACATCGAGAGTAAATACAACGAAGTTTCAGAACGATTGAAAATGACCGATATGAAGATCGCAGAAGTAGAAACACGTTTGAAAGATAAGGATGATAAGATCATATCACTGGAAAAAACTATTAACTACAATGAGCAGTATGGTCGCCGCTTCAACATTGAAATCCATGGTGCGGCGGCTTCTTCTGGCGAAGATATCCTTGAAATACTCGATAACCTTGCAGCAAAAATCAGGGTGCCGCCAATCTCAAAGACTCCTGTAGAAGCATATCACAGGCTCCCAACAAAATCTACAAGTAAAGCACCAGCCATCCTAGTGCGGTTTAAAGAGAGGCATGATGTTCAGGCCTGGCTCAAAGGAAGAGTTGAACTGAAAAAACTATCCAGAGAAGCGATGTATAAAGATGTATTCATCTGTGAAAACCTGACTCGTCAAAACAAAAACATCCTGAGACTAACAAAGGAGCGATCTAAAGAGCTCGGGTACATGTACATATGGGTAAGAAATGGTCGTGTCTTTGCCAAAAAGAATGAGACAACCCAACGTATCTGTGTTGAACATGAGAGCGATCTCAAACGGCTGTAGGGCGGACGATTCACTTCACTTTAGCCTTCTTCGTTCCCCTCCCGATTTTCATTTTGTATTGACTTTCTTTGACTGGCATAACGACCTATGTCATTACTCTCAGTTGATCATTTTTGTAATGTTATTCAATCTTGTGGTTTTGGTGCTGCGCATCTGAATATACGCAGTCTAAATAAACATTTTGACGACGTAAAAATGCTGCTCTCGTCATCTAATGTAAATATACTTGCATTATCCGAAACGTGGCTGAATGATCAGATTTCACACTTTTTTTGAAATTGATGGGTACTCGGCTGCTTTTTGCAACAGGTTAGGGCGAGATCATGGAGGTGTTTCACTATATATAAAAGATTGTTTATCGTTCAAAAGGCGCCTCGATTTAACCATTGATGTGCCCTTGTGCGAAAGCCTGTTTGTTGAGTTGCTTGACTTCCCTGACGACGTTACATTTCCTTACAAAGGTTCTCCGCTTATCATTGGTGTGGTCTACAAATCATCATCTGTCAACACCATGATGTTTTTAAGAGAATTTGAAGTTGTTTTGCACTCACTATGGTCAAGGAAGTAGAATGTGTTAATTCTGGGTGATTTTAATATCGATTGCTTGAAACAAGACTCAATTACGAGTGCCTATACGGAAATGCATATGGGCTACGGTGTTACTGAACTGGTGAGGGTCCCAACTAGGCATGCAAATGATAATCCTCCTATCATTATCGATGATATTCTAACTAATGCTGATGAAAATAATATCACTTCTGGTGTAGTAGCAACGGGCATAACAGATCATGAGCTTGTCTTCATATGCTACAAATCCAGCTGTCGTCAGCAAAATACTATGCGACAGAAGAGCATTATTGATTATGATTTACTTGAGACAAAACTACAAAATATACAGTGGGAATTCCTTGATGATGAAGATTCAATTGATATCATGTTTGAAGGTTTTCTATCAAAAATAAAGACAGCGGTACAAACTGCGACGAGGACTGTCCATGCTAGCAAAAGGAGCACTATTAGAAAACCGTGGGTAACCAAAGCTCTTCTCAAAAGTATCAAGCACAAAAATAATTTATATAAAAAGGTACGAATGAGACCTGATGATATCGAACTTAGAAATCGCTATTCATCTTACACATCTGTTCTTCAAAGAACAATCCGCCAAGCAAAAATGATGTTTTCTCAAAAACAAATTTCATCGGCGGCTGGAGATAGTAAAAAGATATGGGATACAATTAATTTGGCATTGAATCGAAGAACCTCTAAAAAAGAAATATCCTCCCTATGCGATTCCTCTGGGAACCTTATCACTGATAAGCGAGATATCGCCGAAATGTTTAACGAGCACTTTGTTAACAGTGTTATCAGCTGTCAACATGATGGTTACGGGTTAGAATTGATGCTCCCTCGTCGTAATCCAAATTCTTTCTTCCTTGCTCCAGTTAACGCCATGGAATTAGAAAACATAATTAAAAACCTAAAAGATACAAGATCTGCTGGAGATGATGGTATTCCGGTTTCTATTGTGAAAAGGTATAAACACCTACTCTCCAGTCCACTAACAAAGTTGATCAATCACATGTTCGCGGAAGGTGTGTTTCCGCGTGTGAAAGGCCCCTAGACCAAACGTCTGGTCTTTGTAGGCAGTTTAGGAATGACCTTCAGAAGGGCGGGTGCCATCAAGATGTCGCACAGCCTTGCGTAGGTCTCACTGCCTATAGTAGTGAAATCGAGATTATGGTAAAAATACTTTCGTAGCTGTAACAGGCTTACCCTCCTGTAGCGACTCCCTCTGAGGTGATACAGGTCCATGATAGCACACGGGGTACAGTGGATCTGCATGCTCATGTACATCGACGATGTGGTTCACCACAGACACCCATTTGGCCAAGCACAGGTCTCCATCATCGGCACTTGTTTTGGGACACCTATAGGCATGACGCACGATGCTCTCAGTCCACAGCTTCACTACTTGGTGCTTTGCGGTGTGACCAAGAGCGAAGAGCTTTTTCTTTATGCCTAATGTGAAGAGAGGTGTCAATGTTCCACAAATGTTGTATGGCACATATCCCTCATCATTGCCCACGTGCCTGTCAGTGACAAGAGTGGCAATGACCATCTGTTGCACTTCCAGGAAAGCTAGGCACCTCAGCAGAGCCTCCTTCTCCATCGCATTGCTGCTGCTGATTTCAGTTTCCTTTTTTGATGAGCAAGACCGAATTAGTGCTTTCATAGGTATAATACGTACAAATAAATACCTTCACCAACTCGAAGTGAATGATACGGTTGAAGGTAGTCTCCAGCAGAGTATATGTCCCGTAGAGGGCAGTGTGACCAGGTGAGTTACATCGGCCATCACCAGCTAGGATTAGAGGACATGCTCGAAGTGCCTCCAACCAGCCTTTTTGTTTTTCTTCATACACCTACGAATTTGTTGTTGTGTACTTGATATCTACTGCTGCTTTAGCTTACTGAATGAATGAACTAGCTAAAATGACAATGCTAAGCAAGGAAAGCGTCGTTGACAATATGTTGCAGATAGGCTGCTCGAAGGAAGACACAGTTTACAGTTAGGTATTCATAGACTTGCAAATACATCTCCAGTTAAGTTACCGTGGCTTACCACGTCAGAAAGGCCATTTCAACAGCATCTTAAAATGCAGTATGTTGGGTGACAGAAGTAGCACTGTGCTCCTTCGTGCAAACAGATGGCATGCAAGTGAAGAGAAAAGTTAAGAAGGAAAGCAAAGAGCTGAGATATGCTGTTGGAGTCATCACCATCATCATTGTTCCACAAGTCGTGTGCTTGTTGCTAATGATTGTCTTGCGACCCAAATTATTATTACACTTGACTGAGTTTGGTGACCAGTAGTTGTACTTTGGTTTTAGCATTGTGCTCTTGGTTAACAGCAGTTGTAATCAAATGTACTGGAGAAAAGGATGAGAAAATAAGAAAAAGCAATGTGGGAACTTACTTCTCTGACAGCAGAAAATAAGTAGTACTTCTGTGCCCTGTAGTACTGCGACCGTGACAAGGTTGGCATATTCGTGAACTGGAGCATTCGCAGTGATTGCTCAATGTTTGCTCCAGAGGAAAGAATTGCAGTACATAACAGGACATTTCTCAACAGTCTGTTCCGCACCCATGGCTGGCTATACCATGTCCTCTTTCCCCGGCAGATACAGGATGTAGTGGCTGTGACACAGGTGCCCTTCAGAAATAATCTTGTATCTGTGTCAGTGCTCAGGCACATGGAACATTGTGAGAGCAGCTCCATCAAGCAGGATTCTGCTACAATCAGCAGTCGTTCGTCTGCTTTACACCTAGAAAATCAAACAAAACGTGCAGTGAACATTGAATCACTGCAGTTTTCACTAACCACCTGTACCTGTGTTTTAGCAATTAAGCATTCTGAGGACCTGATGTTATGGTTCATTCCATAACATTCTTCTGTTTCTGAACCACATTCTTCCAGTATCAGTAATATCACAAGTATTTTTGGGCATGTAATTTTGCAAACCGGAAAGTACATTTCGCTCGGCGGAAGTCATCCCCATATCATCATGTATTTCTCTCTCTCTCTCTCTCTCTCTCGCTCGGCTGTACATAACCGAATGCACCCTGCTAGAGACCTTTTGTCATACAAACTTTTTGAACTGTTAAAATGAAGTCTCCCTGTCTCTAATTAGCACTTCTCAGCTGAACATGGTTAAGAAGACAGCGTTAACCCATTCGCTCACTGCGGCCCTTTTTTGTTCTTCTGTTAGCTCTAGTCAGCAGATCGATTAGTATACTACTCTAATCATCTCAATCGATCCAGGTGTGGCCCTGCGACGTGGAATGAGTGATGCGCACCTTGCTCACGAGGTTCCGGGTGATTTGTATGTCAAAATTTGGGTAGCGATATTTCAACGCAGGTGTGTGTTTCAGGATTTGTACACACAGAATGGCTTTTAACATCGATTGTCTCCCACTCTGCTATGTCACTTGAAGTACCATAATTAAAGAGTTTATAAACTTTGAGTAATTAGTCATCTTGTAGTGACCTACTTCTTTCGAGAAGGTATGTCTGTACACCTCAACCACAAAAACAACATGTACACTGCTCTCACACCTGTTTTATAACCAATCTCCATAGGATGAGAAAATGCCCAGTCTATCATTGGTTTACAAAGTGAAGTCCACTACAACCTTTGCGTCACGGGGTCTTACATTTTTTTCTTGCCTATTAGCTAAGTAGTGTGCATACTTACGTTTGACTTGTCCGAGAGGATTTTGGGGGCCGAGGCTGAGATGTTGCACATTCATCCCTGAAAAAAGGCAATATAAAATACCACAGTACAACCTGCAGTAGCCCCTAGCGATGGTAACCTACAGTCTGACAGGACATGTGACTATGTGGGGAACTTCTAATATGTAAAATGTGGAACACAACAGGAGGGGTATGGGCCACTGTACTTTCGTTCTGCCCTGCCAATGGTACACACAGCTACAATACTTCACATGCCTTTAAAGGATCTCAAGCATTTCTGTATGTACACAGTAAATTTATTTACACCCCTGTGAGTGTAAAATGAGTGTTAGATAACTCACACCCTTATGGGTGTAAATGCTACACCCCAGTGATGGGTGTAACAGAGGCGTCACATATTACACCCAAAAGAAGGGGTTTATTGGGTGTATTGACCCTAAAATGGCAGGTTCTGAAGAAAAAAAAAACACTTGCTCTGCATTTAATTGCTAGTGTGAGCATCTTACCTATCTAGACTTTTTGAGTTTTTTTTTTTATTTCCGTGTTAGTGGCACGAAGCAACTGTGGCTATGAGCGGCGTACAGACGTGGGCAGAGGACAGCAGGGAGGAGGGGGGTGGGGGGCTTAGTGTGCATCCTGGGCCGACTTCAGGGGAACTGCGCAGGCATTCGTCGGGAAAGTCTTCGGAAAACCCAGGGAAAACCGCAGGCAACACAGACGGTGTGAGGATTCGAACCCGTGTCACCGGCGTGGAAAGCGATCATCTTAACCAGCATGACACGGGAGGTTAGAAGAGCTTAGCTAGTTGATTCCGCTTTAACCTCTTGTGGAAGCTTGAGTTAGCATTCATTATGTCACATGTACGCTCTTCCCGCATGAACACTGCTTAAATGTACTAGTAGGTATACATATATAGGTATATTGCATATATATGCGAAGGAAAAGGTAGAATGGATTCGAGATTACAAACAGAAAATGCAAGGGGGTTTATTAAAGATTAAGGGGCAAGTCGACACTGCAACAGCAGCCTGCCTTCGCCATTTGCAAGCCCTGTTGAAGGCTGCTGCTGTCTTCCTTGTTCTTCCCTTGTTTTTTCCTAGCTGTTCGTGGTATTTGGTTCTTTCTACTTTTTCTTTTCGTATATTAATTTCACAATCATCCACAATAGTTAGCCCTTTACTTACATACACATATGTATTCCAATTTCGTGATCACGCGCACCAGTTAACCTTTCAGCCAGGGGTGAAGCCCCTGTCAGCTATTTTCAAGTTTAGTCCTGTTGAAGGCAGCGCTAACAGCCGAAACGTCGACCCCTAACTGTAACTACAGTTGCCCTACAGTTGGCAACACGACTGTAAAAAAAATTAAATGGGAATTACTAGAAATAGATTTAATGTAATAAAAGTAGAAATTGTTTCTAATCCTTATACGGCTTCCCAAGTCTCTTCATTACTTGTAGTGTATGTCTTTTTCGCGTCCATCTGTACTAAGTTATCTATATATATTACGAACATTATCACAATTAAAAAGAAAACTACGTGAGCTATGAGTATTGCGCGCCATACACCCGTTTTGCACTGATATGAGTGTTCCAAAATTTAGCACTGTGTGTAACGGAAGTGTGATCGGGGTGTATTGGTACATTACACCCCTTTTACACCAACACGGGTGCTTAGTGGAGTGTAGTATAAGTGTAATTCGGGTTTGTCCCCATAGTACACCCTTTTCACACCGGGAAGGGCGTAGAAAAATTTACTGTGTACTTACTCATCGGAGTCGCTCTCTTCGTCAACATCGGAGAGATGGAAGGTGACGTCGTTTCGATCACGTAATATCCTAGACACGGAAAGTTTATGAGCAAATATGTGTAATGGCGAGTAAGAATTATACTATATGCCAATGCTGTTTAGTACATATTCTGATCTTCGGGCTCTTTTCTTGCACAACCGGATTACAAAGCTAATAAAAAAAATATGTGCAGTTTACTGTTCAGATCCAGCTGTTGTGTCCAAATCTGGTGGCGCAGGAGTGGAGCTTCTGATGTTTGTAAAGCTGCTGCTCGGCATTGCGGACACGTCATGAAGGAAAGTTGCCTCTGTGTTGACTGCCTCCATTCCTGTACAGGTGTCCTCAGTGCCATAAATTCCTGTTGGGCCAAGTTTGCCTGACATGACAGGTGGTCTGGCTGAAGAGTTGAAGGTCATGTCAGTCTGTGTCGAAGCATTCGGGTGAAATAGGAATGTTTGAGTTGCTGTGATAGAAAAAAAGTCATCTATATAAGTTGAATCTCCAGGCCCTAGTAGCACAATTTGTTGCCAGAACATTGTGGTAATGTTGTACTCAAACGTTGCAGAAACATGGCTAATGTCCTCTTGAAAATCTGTTGCAGCAACGTTGCCGGAAAACATTTCTGCAACATTGTGACAGCACTAAAGCCATGTTTTCCTCAACACAAATACAATATTGAGCCAACATTCCTGTCATGTTTCCACAATACTGTGACACCGTTAGAGCAATATTCTTCAATGCACACACAATATTGCAGCAACATTTGGCTAATGTTTTCGCTATATTTTGACAGCGCTACAGCCATATTTCTTTAGCACAAAACAACATTTAGGCAACAGTTATGTAACGTTCCTAAGACACTGTAAAGCGTAACATCCATATTTGTTGAACACACCCCAGGTGGCACCGAATGGTATGGCAACATTTCATCAATGTCACACAGTGACGTTGCCCAAACGTCGCTAATGTACACGACTTTAACTGCATTTGCAACAGCCATTTGTAACACTCGGGCAGCGTGTATACAACACTGCAACAACATTGTGGCACACATTACACATTTTTATGCGTGACTACCAAAAGAACAAACGACGAACGAACCGGGAAAGGAAACAGAGAGAAAGTATGTTCCTGTTTCCGGGTTATATCACCATCTCGCTTGATTCTCAACCATTCTCTCGTTATATTAACCGAACATTGCGCAGTTAAAACTGCATGGAGTGACAAGATCGTCTTACCTGCACTCTACGGTGGGGAAAGATGGTCGGCACAGCGTCGACTTTTAGACGTTTTTTTCTTCGGTGCTACTCCGAACCTGATTTTGAGGATGTCGCTGTCCAGGTATGCATCCTCCGAGAAGTGTACCGAACACACTCGAGACACCGTTTTCAGTGCAGTCTCTTGTAGATTGTGGCTCTCAATGGCAGCTTGCCACTTTCGTTTCGTGCCCGCATCACGAGGAGGATGAAACGAAACGTTCGGATTTCTTACCGAAGTGTTATTGCAGTTGGGCACACTGCAGAGGTTTCCACCAGTCATTCTGGTGAATATGCCGCTTGCAACAACCAGCGAAACCGTAGTAGTGAAACTTCTTAACTGAAAGCAGACGACAAGCAGACGAAAATACGGCGCTAGCAATGTCGTCGTCTACCCGTACAACTGGCAGTCAGCTGCTCACCCACACAACCAATGAGCGAGACTTCCGCAAAACGTCAAGGATGGCTGTTGTTGCCAGCAGACTTCTGCGTTCGACAAGCAGCCACGAATAATTGAAAATTAATTTCTGTGTTAAAATGCCGATTTTTCACGAAATAATTTACTAGCTTCCATTTCCGTCTACGGGCTATCGAATGGTGCCCATATAGGCTCGCTGCATGCTACTATCCCTTTAAAGAGAACAATCTTAATCAACACGATTACAATCAAAATTGTGTTATTATAAAAAATCTGAGACGTGATCGCCATTATTGTGACACTATCAATTTCATCATTGTTATGTTTCTTATTAAGTGTTTTAATGAATTTCGAACATAATAGGGAAGCTAAGATGAGAAACAACACAACACGATCAACAGCTAGCACTAGTAGAGAGCCAAACCGCGCATGATCGAACACTCAAACAACAGGCACGTGTAGAAAATAATAGCGAAACAATCTATCAAAACGAGAAACATTACAAAATTTTATACTGTGACTAGCACAGACTTAAGGCTGAGGAACACAAACAGAGGAACACAAACAATAGCAACCGGTAATAGAGAATAGACAACGATATCAGGTCGAACCAGGTTCTCAGAGCGAAACCGCATTTTCCAACACGTAAACAACACAGGAAACTAATCTGTCATTTGAACCACCATAAATCATCCTCGTGATCTAATCTAATGAACACTATACAGTTTTCATTCCAACAGACACTACAAACCTTACATTGATGGAGGTATCCAACACGCAGAAAATAGACATGGTACAACCAAGCCAGCTATCTTACGCTTTTTCCCTCAAAGCGGGAGACATTCTCTCTCTCTCTATACAGCCCAAAGTGAAGAAACTGCGCATGCTTTGTTACTCCAAGGGGTGGGGGACTCTCTCTTTCACATTCTTTCCTCAAACGGGGATTTTCGCATGACCAGTGAAGTTTGTACAATGGCGATATATTTTACTCTACAATGATTGCGAATAGATGCTAGCAGTATTCAGTTCTGAGGAACACAACCAGAATTCTATCAAAACAATCAATAGCCAGCTAAATCTAAGAACAGGCGTCAATAGCAGAGCAAACTGGTTTTAGACAAGCATTTTCTAAGCAAGCAAGAAATATTATGCTAACAGCGAAAACAATACTCAATCAAAAGGAGAAGCATTGCAAATTTAAATAATGCACCTCAATTTTTTGTAATATCTTGCAACAGAAAGTTATACATAGATGAACCACACAGAGACAATTAGAAGACATTAACTATTTCAGGCAGTCATTTTATATGCAATCGGGAAATCTACAGACACAACTAATACATCATGCATACATAATTCCCAACTCACAAAATATCAATCGAGTTAACAGGTGAAACAAACAGAGAAAGTCCAAATTATTCAGTGATAGAAACAATACTCAATCAAAAAACGAGAAACTAATTTAATTACATCATTTTTTAATGATAACTTTGCAACAGTAAGTTCTACACACAGAAGTCACAAACAAACAACACATTTGAAATGCAAATTAATGTAAAACTTTTCTACAGAGGAAATTAACAGACACAGCTCAGAAATACATAATAGATAGTTGAGGCCTTCCAAGTCATAGAATATTTTTATTAATATGAATCGAGTGATCATCTGAAACGAATCCAAATCAGTAATTAATTCAAACATTTTCTAAACAAGCAGCACGAATACACCATAGAATCAGTACAGTTAACTTGTCTTTTTCAGAAGGGACGGTCTCGTACCTCTGACCCATCTACAAACCGTACCATTCGATTCCTAATTGCGGAACACGTAATACTGTGAATTCGTTCGCCCAGAATCGTCACGGTTATTAAATAAACGAATTAAGTTGATAAAAACAGCGCCAGCATCTCGCGATTTGTATTGGCAACAGCGATATCCCCTACGACGATATGGTGGCAGACCCGTGATTGGATGAAGAAATCGTCTGCTCTCGCGCTCTTTTGCAGCGATGAGAGCAGACGACTTCCAAAAGGTGCGCGAGGATCACGGCGAAGGCAATAAATTTGCTGTATGTGGTCACATGAAAGACGCGTATTGTAAAATGTGGCCTAACAATGTCGATACATCTCGCATCTTCATTTCGAGAACAAGCGGGAGTTTACTTGGATGACTCGACCTAATAAGTCAGTTAACGCTTATTTACGAACTTGTCTCGTGCCGTTCGGTATTTTGAGTATATCTATAGTTATAGTTCGTCTTGCCTGCGAAAAGAATATTCTGTATATGGAAGTGGTGGAAACGTAACCCGGGTGTAACAACTCTTTTGTCGATGACAACGTGACGTGAATACAGAAAAGCAGCTGTTGGGAGTCACATACTCGAAGCATCTTCAACAAAATGTCTGATTGTTACACGTGTGTACTCCGCACGTTTCGTTCACGATGCATATGAGGTTTCTGCGAGCACGATATGGGACGGCGCCGGTCGCAGCTCAAACTAAAAGCTGTCGATCGTCACGTGGTCAACTGCTAGCGGCAACGATGTCCAAAGAACTGGATACGCAGTGTTGAAAGGTAGGTATTACTTTGTTGATAAAGCACCAAACGTGATGTGTACACAAATGGTCGGCACCGCATGAAACGGCAGTCCCGCGTACCGCGGTAGTATTGCGGGAAGGAAGTGATTGATCCAGCTGGCTACATCAATTTGCTTTGCATATAGCCTCTCCATGGTATTACCTCTACCGGTGCACTGTATCGCCAAACTATGCGCCATAATATTGTTTTGTACCCATTCAGAAGTTGACACTGAGGTCAGTGGCACTCCTTGCTGTGCCAGAATCAACACCTATTAATGGGTCCCAAATATAGCAACTCAAATTAGCAGCTCTGTTTAATTTTTCTCTGTCCATTGCTGATGTGAAAAAAGCTTTGCATAATATAAATATGTAAGTTATATCCACAAAGCAGTGTTGTGATTATAATGATCTTCAAGCAGCAAAGGACAAGACGACCTTGTTGAAAGTACGACAGGTTGCTCTGAGCTTGCTGCTTGAACATCATTAGGAGTACCCAATACCAACTACCCCATTTTAACACAATTGGTCAGTGCTGTGGACATACATTACAATAAGGGACAATAAAAGATGACTACATAAACACTCAACTTCCACAACCTTTATAATCAACGCGCTGAACATGTTAGCTTCCAACAGCTGACAGCGAATCAAAATGTCGACATGGGCTCATGGACACACCGGTGTGACATGAGCAAAAATAAGGCACACGACATGTCAACAAGTTGCGAACCGCTGTTCCATCTTACAAATTTGTCATGCACGTCTAAGTATTTTTGATATATTTGAATTTTTTTAAACATTTCCACATATTTTATATTCCACGTGCTGGACATGTTACTGTGCGCCCCCTGATATCGAATCGAAATGTGAGCCAGTATGGACTCATGAACAAACCGGTGTAACATGAACAACAATACGGCAGACAACATGTCAACAAGTTGCAAACCGCTGTTCCATCTTGCACATTTGTAATGCATATCTGGGTACTTTTGAAATTTTTAAAACGTTTCCACATCTTTTATATTCAACGTGCTCGACATATTATTGTGCAACCCCTGATGACGAATCAAAATCTGAGCCAGTATATGGGCTCATGAACACACCAGTGTAATATGAGCAACAATAAGGCAGACGACATGTCAACAAGGTGCAAACTGCTGTTCCATCTTGCACATTTGTCATGCACGTCTAGGTATTTTTAAAATTTTTTAAACATTTCCACATCTTTTATATTCCACGTGCTAGACATCTTAGTGTGCAACCCCTGATATCGAATGAAAATCTGAGCCAGCATGGCCTCATGAACACACCGGTGTAACATTTGCAACTATAAGGCAGACAACATGTCAACAAGTTGCAAACTGCTGTTCCATCTTGCACATTTGTCATGCACGTCTAGGTATTTTCGAAATGTTTTAAACATTTCCACATCTTTTATATTCCACGTGCTAGACATCTTAGTGTACAACCCCTGATATCGAATGAAAATCTGAGCCAGCATGGCCTCATGAACACACCGGTGTAACATGAGCAACTATAAGGCAGACAACATGTCAACAAGTTGCAAACTGCTGTTCCATCTTGCACATTTGTCATGCACGTCTAGGTATTTTTGAAACATTTCCACATCTTTTATATTCCACGTGCTAGACATCTTAGTGTACAACCCCTGATATCGAATGAAAATCTGAGCCAGCATGGCCTCATGAACACACCGGTGTAACATTTGCAACTATAAGGCAGACAACATGTCAACAAGTTGCAAACTGCTGTTCCATCTTGCACATTTGTCATGCACGTCTAGGTATTTTCGAAATTTTTTAAACATTTCCACATCTTTTATATTCCACTGCTAGACATCTTAGTGTGCAACCCCTGATATCGAATGAAAATCTGAGCCAGCATGGCCTCATGAACACACCGGTGTAACATGAGCAACTATAAGGCAGACAACATGTCAACAAGTTGCAAACTGCTGTTCCATCTTGCACATTTGCAATGCACATCTAGGTATATTCGATATTTTTTTTAACATTTCAACGTGCTGGTCATGTTAGTGTGCAATCCTTGACACTAAATCAAAATGTGAGCCAGTATGGGCTCATGAACACACTGGTGTGAAACGAGCAAACATAAAGTGCGTGACAAACTAAGTGTACCATCTTGAACAATTGTCATTCACATCTAAGTATTTGACATCCCTCGTACCCTGCCTGCAAGCTGCACAGCGTCCGACAAGGCTGAAAAATAGTTGGATGACGAGCTGACACAGCGGCTCCTGTCTTAGGTTGAGACACGTTGAAGAAACGTAACGCCCTTGAGGAATGCACATAAATAAATAAATAAAAATATTATAATCATCAATGATGATAAGAGCTTATTCTATGCAGAAGCATGGTCTTTGATGCAGACATGTGGGATGGTCGTGAAAAGGGCTTTTTTTGCCATAGGCCAGCCAGGGGTTGAAGACATTCACGTAGAGAGCTAGTCCAGTTGTTTGAGAAATATACACACTGCGCAATTTAATTCACAACATATGATAAGCTTTCGCAAAAGATTACTGATTCTCTTTTGTAAACAAAGATTGCTGTGTCATGCCTCTAAATTTCAATGAGCGATTCTTCTCCTGCAATTCTATCCTTCGGATGTTGAAGTTGTACAGAGTGTAGTCGGGTAAAATCTAGTTGATTGTTTGCGCTGATTCCATGTGAGGATTCTTGTATATAGTGTGGAATATTCGTTTCCTTAGCAATCATTGTTCACAATTTAACCATGCTAAATACAATCTGTTTTCTTTGTGATGCATACAATTCATTATAGTGATGACAAAGATTACATTTATTATTTCAGTTATACACTTGTTTATTTCGATAAATTACAATTGTCCTATTCCAAACTGTTAAGTTTTTGTTTGTTGTCTTGATTGATGAATTGAGGATGCATCATATAGTGATGTCTTATTATGGGTCGCTTGAATCCAGCGTTGATTAATGCAATAGATACATTGTCACCGTATTTGTATCGCTTCAGTAACTTGCATTTAGTTGCCAAGAATTTGCAGACGCTCTTATTGATGTTTCCTTTCTTTGTATGAAGACTCTTGAATGGCGTACAAGAAAGTATTAGATGAAAATCGTCCGGTGGTCCACCGCAGTTGATATGTTCGTTGAGTTTCAATAAATGATGATACATCAGACCTTGTACAACAATATGGACCTTCTGCTCATTGGACATCATTGCAAGAACTGGTAGAAGAAAATAATTGTGGTAGTCGTGGTAGTGGAACATATCACGTGATAAGACTTTTATGTACTTTCCATGTCAATGGTTAGATGGAATTTCATCGAATCCGTAATGAATCGTGCGATATAGACCGCTTGCATTTGATAATTTGATCTCATTGCTTTCTTGATTAATGCAATGCCCATTGCAATGATTACAATTACATCTGGTCTAGAGTATTTCAATTCTTCGTTAGCCAACCTGAAAAGCTCCACCATGAGTCCCAGCGGTCCTTCCGATGTTGACGTGCAAATATTTTTATAACTACTGTAGACTCGGCAAAATTCTTGCACCTCCAAATCTGTAATTTGTACCATATCTCCGAATACGACCATGTCTAGCAGTGATGAAAAGCAGTGATAGTAGAATCATTTCGCGGCTCTTCTTTTTCGAAGCAGTTTTTTGTTATGTCCTCCCATCACTTATGGTAACGAGTACAAAATCCGTCCATCTCTTCGCTGATGCTTCCTTGCTTGTTCTGTTTTCAAGTGCGCGTCTACACTTCATTAAAAGGATATCTATGCTCATTTTATTGTTTAAATATTTGTTAAGCGCTCCGGCTTAGAAATGTTATTAATATCCCATGCGTATCGCCATGAGAATTAGGTAAATTGATTACAAAAATATTTCGTTTGTAAGAAACGTGTGCTTTCAATGTCTCTCTGTACAAGGCCGCACGAGAATCCTCCCCTCCCTATCTTGACGTGGGTGTGTGGGGAGTTTATGGCTTTCAACGACTCTGTGTACAAGACCGCACGAGAATCCTCCACTCCCTACGGGCGTAACCATGACGAGAGTGTAGGGGGGAGTTTATGGTTGGCAGCTTTCCTCTCTCACTTTATTGTTCAAATCCACTAGTTGGTCCTGTTTGTTAACTGAAAAAGACAGCCCAGGCGAAAAAATGAACTGGGAAGTCAACTGGTACCAGTTTGTTCCCAGTTGCCTCAAACTGGTCATGAACTGGAACCAAGTGGGATCAAACTGGCGGCAACTGGAAACTAAAGTGGTACCAGTTCAAGCTGGGCTGGTGGCAACTGGAAAGTGAAGTGGTACCAGTTCAAGCTGGGCTGGTGGCAACTGGACATGAGCTGGTACCAGTTCAAGCTGGGCAGGTGGCAACTGGAAAGTGAAGTGGTACCAGTTCAAACTGGGCTGGTGGCAACTGGACATGAACTGGTACCAGTTCAAACTGGGCTGGAGGCAACTGGACATGACCTGGTACCAGTTGAAGGTGGGGGTGGCAACTGGAAAGTGAAGTGGCGCCAGTTCAAACTGGGCTGGTGGCAACTGGGCATGAACTGGTACCAGTTCAAACTGGGCTGGAGGCAACTGGACATGACCTGGTACCAGTTCAAGCTGGGCAGGTGGCAACTGGAAAGTGAAGTGGTGCCAGTTCAAGTTCAAGCTCGACCAATTGACATGTTTGGGAGAAGTTTCGGTTTGGGGGTTCCGGGATAGGTTTGTAATAACACATATGAAGATTACGAAAGCAAGCTTGGGGGGACGATCGGAAAGCAACTTTATAGTAAAAAAATCATATTTCTATTTTTTTGAAGGTGCGTTAATGTTAACAAAAGCTAATTTGGAATTATTATGTTTGCATATTTTGTGCGTTCCTGCTCCTCTGATGAATGACGCTTTTGAACAAGGTGTAACGGTCGCTTGCTGCTTCCAGATGCAGCGTTCGCGCTTGTCTGCTGTGTTTTGACTTTTCGCGTTCGTCTCAGCATGCCCCAAGTGGCATTTTTGCTCTTAATGTTATTAGCGTGACATGCGACAATATAAATTACAGCGAGCGTCATTGGCTTCAGTACGACCAGACAGGTGTCATGCGATTGCGGCTATGTTGCAGCTGCGAAGACTGCTTCATCGTGAGTATGCTACCCAGGCGAAAAAATGAACTGGGAAGTCAACTGGTACCAGTTTGTTCCCAGTTGCCTCAAACTGGTCATGAACTGGAACCAAGTGGGATCAAACTGGCGGCAACTGGAAACTAAAGTGGTACCAGTTCAAGCTGGGCTGGTGGCAACTGGAAAGTGAAGTGGTACCAGTTCAAGCTGGGCTGGTGGCAACTGGACATGAGCTGGTACCAGTTCAAGCTGGGCAGGTGGCAACTGGAAAGTGAAGTGGTACCAGTTCAAACTGGGCTGGTGGCAACTGGACATGAACTGGTACCAGTTCAAACTGGGCTGGAGGCAACTGGACATGACCTGGTACCAGTTGAAGGTGGGGGTGGCAACTGGAAAGTGAAGTGGCGCCAGTTCAAACTGGGCTGGTGGCAACTGGGCATGAACTGGTACCAGTTCAAACTGGGCTGGAGGCAACTGGACATGACCTGGTACCAGTTCAAGCTGGGCAGGTGGCAACTGGAAAGTGAAGTGGTGCCAGTTCAAGTTCAAGCTCGACCAATTGACATGTTTGGGAGAAGTTTCGGTTTGGGGGTTCCGGGATAGGTTTGTAATAACACATATGAAGATTACGAAAGCAAGCTTGGGGGGACGATCGGAAAGCAACTTTATAGTAAAAAAATCATATTTCTATTTTTTTGAAGGTGCGTTAATGTTAACAAAAGCTAATTTGGAATTATTATGTTTGCATATTTTGTGCGTTCCTGCTCCTCTGATGAATGACGCTTTTGAACAAGGTGTAACGGTCGCTTGCTGCTTCCAGATGCAGCGTTCGCGCTTGTCTGCTGTGTTTTGACTTTTCGCGTTCGTCTCAGCATGCCCCAAGTGGCATTTTTGCTCTTAATGTTATTAGCGTGACATGCGACAATATAAATTACAGCGAGCGTCATTGGCTTCAGTACGACCAGACAGGTGTCATGCGATTGCGGCTATGTTGCAGCTGCGAAGACTGCTTCATCGTGAGTATGCTATGGTCAAGTGTTTTTTGCTTCCTGCGAATAAAGCAGAAATATAAATAATGGTACCGTCCTGCTGCACGTAAAGTTTGTCTCCCCAGTGTGTAGCAGAGAACATATGGACGCGTTTCTTTCACGACCAACGTCCGGTTTATGCAAATGCGATGTTAACGTTAACAAAGCAACTTTTTGCTCACAACACGCTGTGAAAAGTGTCTCTTGGTTTCTCGTTCTTTTATTCATCATGTGCCGTTAGTCTGCGCGTTCTCGCTTTTAATGCATGTCATTCTCGTGTTTCAGATCCTTCACACGGAAAACACGGGTTGCTCTAGAATCCGCATAGCTCACCAGAGTACTCGTGGCGTGGATCGGAAAAGCATGTGAGTCTGTTGTGGAGTAATTGTGCCTTTCAATTCATGTTTTGGTGATAATATTGTGCTTCACAGGACGACTGCGAAGCAATATGTCGGACTCCAAAAGCGCCTCATGTAACGGGGGATACACAGGAAAGGTGAGTGTCTGCGACACATGTGTGTGTAGTGGACTAAATGAATTAGTAATGATAGTCTTCTGCAGCTCTATACGTAGAAAACCAACTGATGACATGACTTCCACGGCTGCCCGCAATGCTTCCTGTGTTCCTCAACCGTTTCTGTAAAGTCAGTGAGAAACTGCATCGTGAAATACAAAATGTCTGTTTCAGACGTGCACAATAAAATAATTCATGTTTATTTCAGCATCATGCATCTGTGGGTTTCATCATGGAGATCCAAATGAGCTCCCGAGTGGCTCAGTTCCGCTTGGAGGAGAAACGTTGCTACTTCGGCTGCGACCAGTTGCAAGCTGGTATTTTGAACTGGGACCAGTTCAAGCTGGGACCAGCTGCCAACTGGTTTTGAACTGGTCCCAGTTCAAACTGGGACCAGCTGCAAACTGGTTTTCAACTGGTCCCAGTTCAAACTGGGACCAGCTCAAACTGTGTTATTGAACTGGGACCAGTTCAAGCTGGGACCAGCTGCAAACTGGTTTTGAACTGGTCCCAGCTCAAACTGTGTTATTGAACTGGGATCAGTTCAAGCTGGGACCAGCTGCAAACTGGTTTTGAACTGGTCCCAGTTCAATAACACAGTTTGAACTGGTCCCAGTTGGAAAATTTTTCATCTGGGTATGGTCAAGTGTTTTTTGCTTCCTGCGAATAAAGCAGAAATATAAATAATGGTACCGTCCTGCTGCACGTAAAGTTTGTCTCCCCAGTGTGTAGCAGAGAACATATGGACGCGTTTCTTTCACGACCAACGTCCGGTTTATGCAAATGCGATGTTAACGTTAACAAAGCAACTTTTTGCTCACAACACGCTGTGAAAAGTGTCTCTTGGTTTCTCGTTCTTTTATTCATCATGTGCCGTTAGTCTGCGCGTTCTCGCTTTTAATGCATGTCATTCTCGTGTTTCAGATCCTTCACACGGAAAACACGGGTTGCTCTAGAATCCGCATAGCTCACCAGAGTACTCGTGGCGTGGATCGGAAAAGCATGTGAGTCTGTTGTGGAGTAATTGTGCCTTTCAATTCATGTTTTGGTGATAATATTGTGCTTCACAGGACGACTGCGAAGCAATATGTCGGACTCCAAAAGCGCCTCATGTAACGGGGGATACACAGGAAAGGTGAGTGTCTGCGACACATGTGTGTGTAGTGGACTAAATGAATTAGTAATGATAGTCTTCTGCAGCTCTATACGTAGAAAACCAACTGATGACATGACTTCCACGGCTGCCCGCAATGCTTCCTGTGTTCCTCAACCGTTTCTGTAAAGTCAGTGAGAAACTGCATCGTGAAATACAAAATGTCTGTTTCAGACGTGCACAATAAAATAATTCATGTTTATTTCAGCATCATGCATCTGTGGGTTTCATCATGGAGATCCAAATGAGCTCCCGAGTGGCTCAGTTCCGCTTGGAGGAGAAACGTTGCTACTTCGGCTGCGACCAGTTGCAAGCTGGTATTTTGAACTGGGACCAGTTCAAGCTGGGACCAGCTGCCAACTGGTTTTGAACTGGTCCCAGTTCAAACTGGGACCAGCTGCAAACTGGTTTTCAACTGGTCCCAGTTCAAACTGGGACCAGCTCAAACTGTGTTATTGAACTGGGACCAGTTCAAGCTGGGACCAGCTGCAAACTGGTTTTGAACTGGTCCCAGCTCAAACTGTGTTATTGAACTGGGATCAGTTCAAGCTGGGACCAGCTGCAAACTGGTTTTGAACTGGTCCCAGTTCAATAACACAGTTTGAACTGGTCCCAGTTGGAAAATTTTTCATCTGGGAGGTTTCTGTAGTGATTCTTTGGTGTAATTACTGATTTGACTTTGTTTCAGATGATCATCTCGATTGATATTAATAAAAAAATATTCTATGAGTTGGGAAGGCCTCAACTATCTATTATGTATTTCTGAGTCATGTCTGTTGATTTCCTCTGTAGAAAACTTTTACATTAATTTGCATTTGAGATGTTTTGTTTGTTTGTGGCTTCTACGTGTAGAACTTACTGTTGCAAAGTTATCATAAAAAAATGATGAAATTTAAGTAGTTTCTCGTAGTAGTATTGTTTCTAACCCTGTTGAAAAAGCGTATAGAACTCTCTATCTGTAAAGAAATGAGCAATATGAGAAAAGCAACGAGCAGTATGAGCAACGCTATGGGCAGTATGAGCAACGTTATGGGCAGTATGAGCAATGTTATGAGCCGCACGGCAAGGCCAACGACGCGCTATGTGCGCAGATACGTACACTAATGTCAGTGGACTCGTCTATGATCAAGCTGTAGAACGACTCGCCAATATCTTGCGCAAGGTCATCTCTGAAGTGGTGGAAAAGCACATTTTTCAGCACTGCCGAACATTTGGACCGGTGCATTTTGTAGTGCTTTGCTACAGCACTGTCGGCAAAACACTTCTTGTAAATCCCATTTAAGTGGTCAGCCGTAAGCACTGATGTGTGCTCTGCAATAAAAAGAGCTGTTCTGCCTTCTGCATCATGTGCTGGGTCCACTTTTTGAAAGGCAAATTTGACAGTCTGCTGACCTGACGATATGTGCCCCACCGCAGCCTTGTGTTTCGCACTGTTGCCATGCGCCTTCAAATCCGAATATTTAGAGCCTCAAGCGCATCCACAATACCTGCACTCAGCCACCTCAGAACCGTCTGCCCGCGTTCTGCATCGTAGCCATGAGCTCAGCAGTGGGTCCTTGAGTCACTCCTTACGGAATTTTTGGGTATAAACGACTTTCGGCATTCCAGCGAAGTGAGAGCACACAGAGACAGCAAACGCTTCACACCGAAACTTTGCATGGAACACGCGACAGCGGTCGAGACGCGAAGACATGAGGAACCGCCTCAAGCTTGAGAGTCCGGACAACTCGCTGTATAAGAAAAGGCAAGTTGGTGTCCCGAAGGAACAGTCAAATCCGGATAGTCGTTTCATGGTCCCGGTATCGCAACGAAGCTATTGAATATGACCTTATTTGCACGACAAAATGACCCTCTGACAAGCCTTCTCTGTGCTGACTTTCCGTACCGAAAGCAACGGTCTGCATGAATTCACAACACACACACACAAATAGAGATACGATGATGAGATGGGGCTGATGCCGGCCAGCAGGCTGGGCGCTGCCCCAGTGCTACTTGTACGTGATGAGAGATGATGATGGATATGATAAGGGGTCCGGTAATCAAAGCAGGGTGGAGAGGCCTGTTGATGACAGGAAGTCCCAAAGGTGACGCAGAGCTTGGCGCGTATGAGCTGTACTGGACCATGGGCCCAGCACCTTGCCTATGGTAAATGGGCGATGATCGATCGCATGCAGTTCGTGCTGCAAGATCGCACGCTCCCGCTGGTAGTCCGGGCAGTCCATAAGTAGGTGGTACAGGTCTGCACGCACACTGCATGCTGCACAAAGGTCCGAGGGTGCACGGCCAAGACGCTGCCTCATAACTGGTGTAAATGCAACATTCAGCCGCATGCGGTGAAGAAGGGATGCGTAGTGTCGCGGAAGGCGATGAGGAAGCGACAGTGAAAGAGAAGGATCCACTGCGTGGAGCAGAGAGTAGGGTGTAATGCCATGCAGCCACTGTGAACTTGTCTTGTCTGCAGAGAGAGCACGGACGAGGGCCTGACGATCACCTTTGGGCAAGATGATAGAGTGGGCTGAAGCTATATGATGACCCCGCAAAGCCGCCCGGTCGGCCTCTTCATTTCCGGGTACCCACTGTAATACTATGCAGTGGCCCAGGTCCAGCAGCTCCTTGTAAGTTTCAAGCACGTCAGCAACAATGGACATGAGAGGACCTCGAATGCCCATTGTTGCGAGGCACTGGATAGCAGCTATCGAGTCTGTGTAGAAGGCCCATGGCCGAGCTGAACACTGCAGGATCTTGCGCATGGCAAAGAGCAAAGCATGTAGCTCAGCACATGTTGACGACGTCAGATGCGAGAGACGGAAGATACCAGTTATGTCTTCGGACGGAATAATATAGGCGCATGCAGAGCTGGCTTTTGTAGACGAGCCATCCGTAAAAACAGGAGTAAAGCCTGCATACAGCTCGCTCATGATATCCAGTGTGAGCGCCTTGGACACACCTGCAGCGACATCATCCTTTCTCTGCAGCCCGGGAAGGATAGTGAGGCAGATGGCAGAGGGAGGGTCCAAGGTGGAGTTGAACACGCCTGGGGTTCAACTTGAAAACGTGGCAGGTGAGGCTTCAGCTGTTAAATGCAGGACCTGAACTTGTCATTCCTCCGACGGGAAAGCTTCAGCAGTAAAGGGTGCCGCCGGTGATGAGCCAACAAACGGAGATAGTGACGGCTCGTCTCATTAAAGCGCTGTATAGCAAGCGGAGTCTCTCTCGCTTCTGCCATGACTAAACAAGTATCCGTTGTTCTTGGCATGCCCAGGCACACACGAAGGCTACGTGCCAAAAGACATTGAAGCTTGGACTCGGAGGATGGCGAAATCCCGTGTAATACTGGAAGGTGTATAGGAGCGGACCACGCACCAAGGCTCGATGAATGGCCAAAAGAGATCGCGCATCGCAGCCCCATATGAGGTGGAGTATGAATTCACAAGTGACGTGATATTTATCGCCCTTTTCGCTCTCTGCATGTTGGATGTGCTTTGTACAGTTGAAATTATTGCGTAAAGTAGTACTGCAGCACAGTTTTCGGCTTGTGTTTGTTGTTCCAGCGAGGGGCGCGAGCGAGACAATTATTCTTCGGCTAGAATTCAGCAGAATCCCGCCGACTCTGCTAGGATCCGCCAAATTTGGGGAGGGCACCGCCAGAATTTCCGCTAGCCGTCAAATAAAAAATCTGCCCCGTCAGACGCGACTGAATCCGCCAGATCTAGCGGGAAATCCGCTAAATTGGCAACACTGCCAATGAATTCGCAGCTGCACTGCTCACTCATCGGGGAACCAGTGGAAACCGGTTGTCAGCCTTCTTCAAGGACAGATACGTGAAGCCACGAAAAGTCATATCTGCAATCCAATGACAAGTACGAAGGCGCGTACACGTCACAGTGGCCGTTCAGGTGCATCTACGTCATAAAACATGGCTGCGCCCATGTGTGTTTCGGAATGAATTATTTGTTTTTCTGACATGGTACTGTATCGAATTAGGAGCATGAGGGTGCATTTTTTGGAGAGTTGGATGTGGGCTTCCAGAATATCACAGCCTCTATATTCATGACCATCGTCATCCTCCGCTCCTGCGCTACGCGCCTCGAATAGATCTCATTATCGTCCCTTCTGTTTTTGTGGCTGGTCCCTTGTTCAGCCGCAACGACCGGCACCACGTATGCATGGTGAAGAAAGCAGACAAACATACACAGATGAGAGAACACAGCAACGCAGTACAAGTGCAACAGCTGTTACTTCACATTAACATAATCACTGCCATCCCTACGCGTCTGACAAAACCGTATGTCTGCACCAGGGTAGAGAGATGGGGCAGTTGGCAACGATCCAGGGAGAAGCAAGCAGCCAAACATACATAGATAAGAGAACATCGGGAGACAATACAACTCCGAAGCTCCACTGATCAGTGGGTCAGTCTGTCCACAGCCTGTCCACCGCCAGAGACTAGATGGGGGCGGCTGTGCCCCTCCCCACATTCCGACGTACCTTGAACGTAAATGGTACACGACTGAATTGTAACGAGTTAATTCTCTAGTTAGTTAGTAAATTAGAAAAGTAAGATAAACTTTGCAGCTTTGAGCAACCCACCATGGGCGCTACCTGCTCTATTGATTATCCAGTTGTTCAGTTGTTTGAATTCGTAATCACTTAAATTCACTTCCCAAAGACTAGAAGCATAACCGCCTCCACGTCTTCTCCTTGTTGTCCTGCAGACAGATGCCATTAATAATTCTGCTATGACCCCAACTTTCTCAAATGGCGTTCGCCGTGGTGGTTCATAAATGTCGTTCTAAAAGGAAAAACCTCCTTCTGTTCCTTTTCAACAATGTCTTCTGAATAACAGTTGTTGTAGCACATACGTGCCATTTGGTAGAAATACGATGATTCGGTGCCATTTGATAAATACAATTCAACGCAATTCGAATATTGTTGAAGGGTCACCCATAAGTTATTGTGTGTCAGAAGTCTTAGAAGGGAAGTTGAAATTGTATGTGCGTACATTACACATGATTAGACTTTCAATGCCATTGCGTGTGTATGTGTGTAATTACTTATTGAGCACACAAAACGCACGGTATTTGGAATGCTGAATGAAAAACACTTTGCGCTACGCGGAAGTAGCCAATATACCTAAGCCTAACTGCTCCGTAAGATTCTAAAGTGAAATCCTTGAGAAAGTAGAAACTTCACAGGGCAAGCAAATCGGATGTCAAATCACGGTCAGAAAATATGTCTTCATCATAGTGTAAAATAATTGCGAAATGCGCCCGTAACATTCTGAACACCGTGAAGTATCCGTATTTTCATACGAAAAAAAAAAAAATGTGTACATGTGACTAGCGTCGTAGTTTGCATTGAGCTTAGCTAGACAACTGACTCTCAGTTTGGTAGTATTGACGCTTCAACTCTAATCACACGTTAAATGTAGTGGAACCGTCGCATGCATCAGTCGTATGACCGTAACTTGGTTTTTTTCTGTACGTATAGGCCTAGACACACATTGTTTTCTGTATTTGTCTTTCGTTGACGCCTTGAGGTTGAGAATGAATTCCGGTGTGAGGCCGAATGCGGTCACCGTGCTCTCCACAACCTCGGATGTGATGATCGTGAGGATCGCGTTTCTATGACGCCAATCTTGCACCCACAAAGCGTCCGAAAGTATCTGAAGCGTCTGCATTCGTCCGCAAGTATCTGCTCGTCAAAAAAAAAAAAAAAAGTAACTATCGCCGTGCCCAGCATGTGGTTTGCATGCTGGGCACAGCTCGATAATTACTTTCTTGAAGAATACACGTCCCCCAGTTGATGTGTGCAAGAAGTCTCAGGGGGACTGGAATAATGCCTGCAAGAAAATACATATGAAGAAAGAACATGCGCCCTATAAGTCCGTATCACGAGTAAAACACGCCATTACACGGACTACCGCTGAGTATTAGTGGTGACTCATCCTGGTAGACAACGTGGACCCGAGCGCATATCTGACAATAACATACTGGCATTTAGGGCACATTTATGCTGCAGCATCGCTGCTCGCTGCAGCTTCAAGCACATCGCTGCTCGCATAACCGCTAGGGTGCGTTTACCCTGCAGATTGCTCAAGATGCTGCTCGCTTTCGCTATATCAGTCGCCTAGCAGCGTTCACTGTGGAAGTATGATTTCTTCATCTGACAGCGACAGTTCGGACTCTCTTGCGGTCAAGTTATGGTTCGCGTCAAGGAGGAAAGCCAGAAGATATGGAGTTCACCCTTTGAATCAAGAACGCCCTAAAGAAGGCTATTTTCACACGTATTTTCAGCGCTTGAAGACCTATCCCGAAAGGTTCTCTGAACACGTCAGGATGTCACTGTCCACATTCGAGTACATACTGAACATGATGACACCTGAAGTGGAAATGCAGCTGAATATCCCTCCAAACGTCGTGAACCCTATATCTGTCGAGGAGCGGCTCGTAGTTACATTAAGGTAGGTTGCTTCATGCATTTTAGTTTATATGAATTTATGCTACTGTTTATTGTACTGCTTATTTGCGTTTACTGACGGCAATTGTGTTTATTAAAGCTTGAAAGGAATACATACTGAGCGACAGGAAAAGTCATAATCTGAAGCAGTACGTTGGGGAGTAGGTGGATATATCCCGTGGCTTGTAAATGTTCGCATCGTAGATACCATTGACTTTTTATTCGTTTCCTCGTATCTTTAACGGAATTTAGATAGCTGCTGCATGACGTCTACAGCTTTTTTTTTTTTTTTTTTTTTGCGGTGAAGACAACATATGCCTAACGATCTGGCAGACCTTTCATTCCTGTAGTAAATGTATATCCTTTCCTCCCGCGTACCCTTTGCGACCAACAACGGAACCAGAAGACAAGAGCAGAATTACAAACAGCAGACGAGCTTTTACTGCGAACAAAATAGAGACGGCATAGCTACGGCATTACTCTTGGCTGTGCCACGTTCTGGGTTGCGACAGTTGAGTGCAACTGCCGTCGAAGAAGGCAATCCCTTGTGACGGCGCTGGCCCACTGTTTGATGGGGATTGGCGGGAGACCACAGTTGCCGAGCGGGGACTGGAGTACACAGGTGTTACTGGCGGAGTTGAATATTCTCCCCTACCAAAGTACGACGATGGGTGATAAGGATCACTGAACCCGTGGCCCTCAGGAACCGTTCTCCCTCCGTCTGTATGGTACGTGCCTGTTGGTCCGTAACCAGATCCGTATGCCCGTTCCATCACAAGTCGTTGAACGTCAATTCTGAATATCATCTTATTTACGGGTGTCATACATCTCACGTGAGGAAGAAGGGATGTGAAAAACGCAACATCTTCATCCTGTCTCGCAGCCGACTGGGACTCCTTTTCTTTACCTAATCGTAACTTTTCTTTTTCAATTCCGACGAGCTCGCTACCAATTAAATCAGTGGGCCGCGTCCTCTTCCTGTGGCCAAGTGAGCTTGTCGGCATCTGTGGAATGGGAGTCGAATGGATCGGTGGGCATGCAGTCGATGTCGGTTGAGACTGAGGGAGCACCGGGGTGCTGCAGCTTGAGGTTGGTGTTAGCGGGCGGGAGCTCGCATCAGCCTCTTGGTCACTGTCGAGGTTTTCATCACGCGCTTCAGTATCCCCTTGCGCTGGATCGGTGAAGCTAAGGTTTCCACTTTTTTCCCTTGGCTCAAAAATGTCACGCAAGAAAAGTAGAGACCGAAAGTACTGCCACTGTACAGCGTCCTCGGGGGCTGGGTCTCCCGATGACGGCTTTGGCAGAGATTGGTACTTGTCCTTGAACTGCTGGCGCAACGTCTTCCATTTGCCTTTAGCTTCGGCTATTGCTGAAAAAATGACAGAAAGGAACGTTTTTGGTGTGACTCTGAGTAGCTTTCTACCAGTTCTTTTCCTTTTCAGGTTTTTAGCAACCGGAAACTCCTATGCAAGTCTGGCAGCAGAATTTCGACTCGGGCATACAACAGTTTCGGATATCGTCAAACAGATGTTACCACTGCTGTGGAAAGTCTTACAGCCACTCCATATGAAGCCACCAACCGCGGAAGGCTTCAGAGAAATTGCTCACAACTTTTACCGGAAGTGAGGATTCCCAAATTGTGCCGGAGCCATAGACGGCAAACACATCCGGATACTATCTCCAAAATGGTCCGGAACTATGTTTTTCAACTACAAGAGCTATTTCTCGATAGTCCTGCAAGCCGTCAGCGACGCAGAGTACAGATTCATTTTCATTGAGGTCGGATCTTACGGGAAGGAAAGCGATGGAGGCATTTTTAGGACCTCAGCGTTGTACGACAGGATTACAAAGGGTACACTTGGCATCCCCGAAGACAGAGGCCTCCCGCATAGCAACGTAGCGGCACCCTTTGTATTCATCGGTGACGAAGCCTACCCATTGCTCAAGCATCTGATGAAGCCGTACGCAAGAAGAACCCTTGACCCAGCAAAAGAGAAGTTCAACGTAGCCCTTTCTAGAGCAAGGAAGACCATTGAACGTGCTTTTGGCATTGCCGCTGGAAAGTGGAGAATACTACGAAAGTCAATTGAGACGAATGTGGGCATAGCGGAGTGGGCAGTTAAGGCAGCCTGTGTCCTGCATAACGTCGTTATTGACAAGGAAAACGTGGATCTTCACCATGCCGGGGACGTACTTTCCAGGGCCCCAACGGGAAGAAGGAATCATGGTGCTTCTGCCGAAGCCGTTGAAGTGCGCAATCACTTCAAGAACTTTTTTAACGATCTGTGAAGCCTGACCCGTGACGAACTGAACGAAAAATTCTGTTGTGAGACAATGTGACCTCATTCCTGTGCCCCTTTTTTGACATGCTTCTTGGTATTATTAAAATACGTACTTGTTCCACATTTCTCCGCAACCTCAGTCCAAAGCTTATCGAGCTTGAACCTGTTGTGATGGTCAGCATGGCGTTGGTTCCAAATAGCTGTTCGTTCAAACACAGCCGATATTAGCACATCTTTCATATTTTCGCCCATAGCGGTACCACGCGAAGGGTCAATTGTTATCGGTGACAGATAAACATAGAAAGCGGTGAAAACTGGGAAAGAATGGAAACGAGGAAAAGTGGGAAGGAGGAAACCGACTTCATCACAACCAATCGCAGGTCGGATTTCAAGACGCCAGTCATCAATGATACCAGGAAGACAAACATGTTTACTTTCCTAGGTGCAGCGAGCAGAGCGGCAAGCAGCGGCGAGGATAAGCGAGCAGCCAGGCTGCAGGGTAAATGCACCAACAGAAAGCTCTGTGTTTGACCTGTCATCGCCAGAAGTCAGGTAGTCCCCGGGCATGTTCAAACATGTTTGGCAGCATTGTTGTGGCGAGATCATGGCGTGCATCTTTGGCAAGCAGCGATGCTGCAGCATGAACGCGCCCACAGAGATACATGTGTTTGTTTCGTCATCGCCAAACAGCGATGTGCCATGTGCCAGCAGCGATGCTGCAGCATAAATGCACCCTGACTGCAAGCAGGCGTCCCAAGCACGATGTCAGACAGTCAGGTGTAGTGAAGTCGTAACGCCGCGCCTACGTCGTACAGTCACCACGTTAACAATCGGCACGCTCTTCCCTCTCTTGCCGGTAGAGCGCAGAGCCCGTCTCTGGGCATTTATCGCGTTCGCAAACTTGTGGCGGCGTGTAGCACGCGCTCTTTATCACTTTGTATTCTACTTTGGTTCTACTTTCACCTGACGACAAATGGCTACTCCAATAATGGGGAAAAACCTCCCTCCCCCGCGGTGTCACTCTGGTTACAAGACATGCACGGAGAACGTGTCCATGTTGCTGCACTCAACAAGGGATGTTTCCCAGGAGTGGTGGTGTTCGGTGAGGGCGTGATGCCCACATCTGCTGCCTTTTTGGCTTTTTTGGCATTTATAGCTGGTATTTTGGGGGGTTATAAGAGTCTAGGGGGTACTGTAGGGGTGTGCATACGGTGCTGGGAAAATCCCAGCTCTCAGGGCGCTCAGTTGGCGCGGGAACTGCGTAATACCGCATTCTTCAGCAGAAAGATTACGTTTTGTGAGGAACATTTTGAACCGAAGTTGGCAACGAAGGCAATGGAACGAATATACATATGCGACGAAGCACGTGTCTGGCTTCTGCGCTTAGTCGCAACTGGAGCTTCACAGCTTGTATGAGATTCGCTGGGGTCCAGCCCCCCCCCCCCAAAAAAAAAGAAAAAGCGGGGGGGGAGGGGGTCCCAGCCTATATGGGAGGTTGTTTCCGTCTTAGGGGATAGCAGACATTCTGAACCAATTTATGCAAACGGGAAAAAAAAAACGCCAATAATACAAGTAAAGAGATACGGTGTAGTTTTTCGCTTACGTATTTGTCGGCTTTCATACGAGATAAACGTTCAAGCATCTTGTGCACCATCGTCTTAGGACAACCTCCCTGCGTAATCCCCATCGACTATCGATACACAGTAAATCATTTTACACGTTTATTCGCTCAAAACAGGCGTATTCTTATAAATACACTCTTTTCTGCCCCGCAAACGGTAGCAAATGGCGTAAAAAGAGCATTACTAAGTTACAATATCCACACACACCACGTTTTATCCCATGGCGATCATTAATGGTGTAAAGTGAGGTGTTTACATCCTAACACTTTTTTACATCCCATTTGAACTGCGAATATGGTGTTGAAAACGGTGTTTTAATTCGTCCAAGGTATCATACTGGTACCACTCAGCAGTTAATGATATTAAAAACGATAACTTGAGTTACAAACACAGTACTTGACAGGAAAGGATGTCAGGAATTTAAATGGTATCCTCGACGCGTTGCAGGCGTACGTTTTAATTGCAAAGACGAATTCCCGTCACCGTTACAGGCGTCCGCGCTACTACACTTAAAGGAGTACCGAGGGCCGCCCAAATATTTTCAGAAAGTGTGTGTGTCATTTTACCGAATGGCGCTAAAGGTTTTGATGTGTGCAATTTGCTTCCCAGAAAAAAAACTCACATAGACATGGGTAGAGTAGAGTAGAGTAGAAGTAGCTGCGGGGGGGGGGGGGGGGGGGGTTGGAGCTTGTAAACATGGGTCCGCGCCTTAACTCGCCACTCCGGATATTACGAGGAGGAGAAGGTATGATGCCACGCCGCCGATGACGTTATAACTTATAAGGAGAGCTCGTTCTGGTTCACCGGTTAGTAGGGATCAGTCCCTCGTCCGTTTGCCGCCGCAAACCAGTTTTGCCAGTTCTCCCGGGGAATTGGGGATAGAATGTGCGGCCGAATCATTACCGAGCCAGGAGAAAGCCTTTTTCGGAACACCGAACAGCCAAGTAGCAGACGACAGAGGAGTAGCAGGCGACATTTCTCTAGACCAATCAGCGAGAGTTTCCTTATGGCTGTATTGAAGCGGCTAATTTGCGAAATAATTCGCTCAGATGTTGTAAGTGTTGCTCACGTGATGCGATAGCGAAGAGTAAATCGTCTGCATAAGCAAAAGGTCGCGAATTGTGCTGTCGATGAAGCGATGAAAGGGCGAGTTTTAGTGCACCGTACGCGCGAAACTCTCTTTATGTTTTGGGCGGGCGAAGAAGCACCAACACTATCCCTTACGTACGCAAAGGTACGATGTACGTACGACGCACTAAAAATATCATCAGGCGTCCGGAAGGATTCGGAGAGGCAGAAGGGGGTCACGATAACGGTACTTGCGATATCTTAGTCAGCCATCGATATCTGGTCGTAGGCCTTTGTTAGGTCGCTCTTTGAAAAAACGTGGCGCTTCCGATAGGTTCGCAGTGAAGTCAGAAGTGTGGGACAATGGATAGCGAACATGTATTGTTGCCAGATTCAAGATTCTGTAATCGCCGCAAGGTCTCCTGTCCAGTTTCTTTTGGAAACATGTGCAAAGGCGATGCCAAGCTGCTTCAAGACTCCTATCTATGGTCTCTGTTCCAACATCCAGCATCTGTCCGGATTCCTGACGTGCTATGGCAAACCTTTCAGGACTCAAACGGAGCGCTCTGGCGACAACTGGCTGGCCGCGAGTGAGTATGGGATGCACCACACTGCGTACTTGACAGGTTTCGTCCAGTCGCGTGAAGCCGCCAAGAGTGAAAACTCATGTAAGAGAGCTGCGAAGATAGCGCCTTGTGGGCGAAGAGTTGTAATGACAAGCGGATGACACGTTTACGGTAACACCGGTAAGATTGTCAATGAGCCTTCATCTTGAGACGTCGTTGTATCTTGCTGTGTGCCAGGAAATCGCTGCCCAAAATGCTGTGGATTGTGTCTGATACTTGAAATGCCCAGTGGGACAGCCTCCTTTATCCGAAATCGAGGGTCACAGAACACCGGTAGTAGAGTGGAATCTGCGATCCATTTACTGCTTTGAGGTGCATAATATGAGAACATTCCCTATCATGGGCAGAGGCAAGGACGCAAGAAAGTTTTGTTTCCCCATGAGATTCCTGATGTAGAATAGACGACATTATTGTGGATGGTGAGGATTTCTCATCGCCGTTAGCAATCCCCTGCCTGATTTCCCTACCAGGCACATGGCGATTCACAACGTCGTGCACGGCGGCTGAATTGACTGTGGAGCCAGAGGAGCCTCGCCTCGGCGAAAGGAAAATTGATGATTTTGTAGTGCTGTCACGTCGTTACCTGTCGCGAGATTGCAGCGTTGGTGGGTGTGAGTCTTTTCGACGATGTCGGCGAGGCGTGCACCACTTGACGGAAAGAAACGTAAGCAGCGTTTCCTGCGGTAATTCTGCTGTCGGGGATTGAAGCGGAGGTGTGCCAGCTGAAACAGGCGCAAGGGCATCGTATGGGGAATTGCTCCCGATCACTGATACAGAGAAAGAAAGCTCAGCATCCCTCCGAATTTCCGTCATCTCGTGAGCATGGGCTGGCAATGCCTCGAGGTCGGTGTCTTCCGAAGCTACAATGACCATGTCAATTGACTAAGGCAGCTTCGGGAGGAATGGTTCTCGGAGAATCTTCGGGTCAAAATGAGGTGCTGTACTTCCGAACAACTGTTGCATGTGTCGTAGGAGCTAAGAAGGCTTGTGGTCTTCGATATGCTCGCGCGTGATTAGGTCCTGCAGGCCCCCACGATCATAGAGGGATATTTTTGCATCATGACCGCGGTGTTCAGTTTGTCGTACGGACTGTCGTCAGGAGGAGAGATGAGGTTGTCAGCTACTTCAATGAGGGCGTCTTCTGGGAGTACAGAAGAAGAACAGTCTGGGTGACAGACATGACATAGTGAAACTTTGTCATCTGCGATGTTACATGTCCCAAGGCAGACTCACACTGAGCTTGACCAAACCATTATGACCGGCTGTGATCTGACGAACTGTGGAAAACGACTGACGAAATGGGAAACCGAGGACACAGATGGGGGGGGGGGGGGAAGTAACTCTGTATCCCATCCATATCGGCTTAGTGGAGTGAGAATTTCGAGTAACCAATGAGGTAACAGCAAAGACAGAAACATCCTCTCGGAGGTAATGGGTGGCACTCAAGTTGAGAGGTGACGTTATACGCACGCTGGGACTTGCAACTTCCAGTTCGAAATTATAGCAGGGATGGGACACTCCCATTGATCGCAATGGGGACGTTTTTCGGGCAGCAGCAGCGCCAAATACGACCCCAGTGGTTGCAAGACCAATTCTGCGCATGAGCATTCGCAATAATTTTGGTTAAGGCGGCGGGTACCGCATTCGTCCGAGGACACTGTTTTTCATGCTTATCCAACATGGCGGAGAGCTCTGCGGTCTGTCCGGTGCTGCGGGTTCTGTGCCTTTCATTAATTATTCTACTGGTTTACGAGGCGGACGTCAGAAAGTGACAAACACAGATATTGGAACGGAAACACTGTATTCATCAAGCTTATTCATAGATGTGCAAATATGTTGTCACTAGCTTTCTCGAAATGGCTGCGCAGGCGTTGCAAAAAAGTATAATTACATAGTTAACAAACACATCACAGGGTTTCTTCGTAACAAGCTTCTTCTGGAGGAGGCATGCTTTGTGACTTGCTTTCCAGTATCATGAAGCTTGGCTTTAAGGCGGTCTTTATATATTTGCCGGTGGTCTTTATATATCAGGCGGTCTTTATATCGAAAAAGAAGTTGTTGCTGTTGTTGCCAGGTTCTTTGGCATTTCAATGTGGATCTCCGTACGTACACAACGCTTCCGGGAAAGCAGTTTCGGTGTTCTGCACCTCGAAGGACCTGAAAATAATCGATCAAATGTGAATCCTGCAATTCCGGTTTCTGCACGTACTAACTACCTTCACAGAGATACGAGTATTCTTATTCTTACCAGTGCGCTTTTGCTTGGCGTATATCCGTGTATCCGGAACTGATGTCCATCACATCTGTGCAATACAAAGTCGCATAACAGTTCACGCACCCACCCAGGCACATTCACTATAACTCATAATATTTCTACGGTTGCTTACTTTGAAAAATACAGGTTGATACCAAGCGCACACTAACGCACCAGCTTCCGCCTTCCGTTGCTACCACTCCAACGATCAACGGTTCAAAGCTCGCGCCCAAAGTTTCGGGTTGCTTGCTGGCGGTTGAAGGAATGTGACCACGTGACACACACATTCTAAATCGAAGAGAACGAGTCTACTCAAAGAAACTTAGGCTCGCACTTTGTCCAGTTGTCGTAGAAGAAGTACACCTATTAAGTCGGGTTTTGTTTTCATGATGAAGAAGTCTTGCGAAGTGATGGCGCCCCAATCGATACTACCGTGGCGACACACTTGGCGCGGCCGCGAAACTCTCGCAGTGGCCCCCCTGTGATTATAGTTTCGCTCGAGTGGAGAAAAGCAAAAGTCTATAAAATCTTAGGTTCAACGACAACCAAGATGAGTACGTCTGTGAACGTCTGCTCCGAAACAAATAACTTACTTTAAAAAATAATGTGCACGCGCTTTTCGAATGGCGAAGTTCAGTTGGAAGTGAGTGCCTGTTCTGTGTCGTGCTCGTCCTACAGTCTCTCTTTGCACCCGTTCATTTAGCACAGTAACTACCAATACGCCGAGTTTGCTGCCATTTTACCTTCCTTCTGCACTCTTAAAAAAAGAGGTGTACTTTAACTCCTTTCCTTGCCACATATATAACACCCTTTTGGAGAGTACAATTACACTCAAAAGGGTGTCTCCTCACTCCCTCAAGGGAGTAGCATAACACCTTCTCCCTGCCGTGGAGTAATATTACTCTCCAGTAGGGAGAAAGGTGTTATGCTACTCCCTTGAGGGAGTGAGGAGACACCCTTTTGAGCGTAATTGTACTCTGCAAAAGGGTGTTATATATGTGGCAAAAAAAAGGAGTTAAAGTACACCTTTTTTTTAAGAGTGTGGCGTTTTATTCCTTTTCGCCACTGCTATGACCGATGATGATATCATTACAGTGATAACTCACACTAAACTGATTAGTAGGCAATCACACTTACCTGCTTCGTATGAGGTATCACTTGGAGTGAACTAGATCTCGTTTTATAGCTGTATTTCTCCCAACCCTCCTCGGCAACAAAGAGCGTGAACGACTCATTTTTCTTTCACGTCATCTAAATATTTGAAGAAGCAGGTACGACGCGTCCAGCGTAAACATAAGCAGGATATGCTGCGTGCGCGTTCACCGCACATATTCAAAATTGCCTATATGTAAGATGATATCTTTTAAACAGCGCAGTGCTGCTTATCTGGCATTAAAGCCTGTGTGGAGAACAAAGCCGAGAGGAACTCGCTGTTTCAAGCACCATACACACAGGGTGTGTTTTTTTATATATCCGTTACTGTTTTTTTTAAAGCAAGAAACAGTGAGAGCAGCACTGATGCCATGTTTGCGGTCGGGTCACGCAGAAAGACGCACGTCCTGCGGGAAGGAACCTGTAACTTCTGGACGACTAATAACTTAAAATTCATTGGTTATAGCTTTTTTTAATAAGATGTTTTCGCGAAAATGTCAGACAGCAAAATTGGAGGTGAACGTTATTTATATCCACCATTTTTTTCAACAAACCTGAGACGGGCATATACTTTGAGACATTAATTGACAAGCTTTGGCATACAAGTGAAGCGAGACCAGAACTACGCACTTCTCGGGCGCAAAAACGACATCGCTTCGGCTTACCTGGGCCAGAAAGCCGTCTGTCTAGGCAACAGATCAGCGCTTATTCCAATCAGCTTGATGCCTACGAACCATGTGACCCTTCGACGCGAACACCCTTTCTCTCTTTTTACGCTTCGGCAGTGCGTAGTTCTGGTTTCGCTTCATTTGCATAAGTTTGGCTATTTCTATCTCAGAGTACGTGCCCGTCTCCTTTTTTTTAAATTCTGTGTTAGAGCCAAGAAGTAACTGCTGCTATTAGCAGCGCACAGATATGGACGGATGGGGAGAGGACAGCAGGAAGGAGTGGGGGACGAGAGTGGTTAGTATGCGTCCTGGGCGGACTATAGGGGTACTGTGGCGACAATCGTCTGGAAACTCTTGGGAAAACCCAGGGAAAACATCACGCAACACAGCTGGTGATAGGAATCGAATCCTGCTGTCTTCTGGCTGCTATGTCTTCTACCAGTGGGACCGGCTGCTTCAGCGTCCCCGGTGCCGCGGCCCTTCTCCCGCAGCCGCCTTTCGACTTCAGTAACACCGGAGAGTGGCCATCGTGGATTCAGTGTTTTGAGGATTATATGTTCGCGGCTGGATTATATCAGGCGCAGGAAGAAGTCAAGGTACGGACACTCCTCTATTGCATGGGCCCCAAAGCGAGAACAATCCTTGTGTCGACTTGTAAAGAAGAGGGAGTACCGAAAACGTTTCAGCAAGTGAAGAGTACTTTGGACGACTATTTCATTCATCCAGTCAATGAAGTTTATGAGAGCGCTCGCTTTCATAGAAGAGCCCAGGCGGCTGAAGAAACGGTGGACGAATTTTATACGGCACTGTGTTAACATGGTGAAGAAATGCAATTATCGCTCAGCTGAGGTGCAAGAGCGGCTGGTGCGGGACCGATTCGTTGTCGGGCTGCGGGACTCTCCACTGTCGGATCTATTGTGTCCCATCCCAAAGCTGACGCTGGCGGAAGCCCTGATTCAAGCACGTCAGTACGAAGACGCTGAAAAAGAGAAGCGAGCAAGGGAAAACCAAGGCCAGAGCCGCCACGAGGAACCAAATGTGCTTAACATAGATGCTACAGACGTTACAAGGTTACCGGGAGAGAGGAAGCGAGAAGGGTCATGCCAATATTGTGGAGGTGGACAACATCGACGGTTGGACTGCCCTGCGAGGAGAGCGGTATGCCATTATTGTAAAAAGATGGGACACTTTCGCGAGGTGTGCCGTGCTAGGAAGAAGCCTAAGAATGCAACATTGGATACGCTCCATTTAGAAGAGGTGGATGACCGTACGGACAGAGCAAGGTTCACTAGACTAGCAGTTAACGGACACTGGGTCCGGTTTAAGATAGACTCGGGAGCGGAAGTTACGGTAGTACCAGAGGACCTCCCGTGGGTGCCTGAGCTCTTGGATCCAGAAGATGTCAGCCTTACGGGCCCCGGAGGTCATGCGCTTCAGATTCGTGGCTCCTTTTCGGCGACGCTTACCTGGAAGGATAGGACAGCGCAGCAGAGGGTGTACGTCTTGTCTTCACTGTCGACGCCACTTTTGGGACTTCCGGCCATAGAAGCCCTCGGCGTGGTCAAGTTCGTCGAAGGTGTGTCGGCGGTGAAAAGTAAGTTATTTGAGGGCCTTGGTACGCTACACGAGGAGTATACAATACGGCTCAAACCGAACGCGGTCCCCTTCTCCCTTTCTTTGCCTAGAAGAGTACCCATCCCATTGCAGAAAGCAGTTAAAGAAGAATTAGACAGGCTGGAAAAAGAAGGCGTTATTCGGCGTGTGAATGACCCAACCCCGTGGTGTGCGGGCATGGTGGTAGTTCCGAAGCCATCGGGAAAATATCGGATTTATGTGGACCTCACGAAGCTCAATCAGTCGGTCTTGCGGGAACGTCGCATATTACCAACCGTAGACCAGGTGTTAGGACAATTAGGAGAAGCTAAAGTGTTTTCCAAGCTAGATGCGACATCTGGTTTTCACCAGGTTCGGCTGGCAAAAGAAAGCCAAGAACTGACGACTTTTATCACGCCTGCGGGGCGATACTGTTATCAACGTTTGCCGTTTGGGTTGACATCAGCCCCAGAATATTTCCAACGGCAGATTTCCCGAATTTTGGATGGGCAAGAAGGCGTGGTTAACATGATAGATGACGTTCTTGTTTTTGGAGCAGATAAACGTCAGCACGACGAAAGGTTGAAGCAAGTGCTTGATCGCTTGGAAAGAGCAGGAGTGACGCTTAACAGGGACAAATGCGAGTTCGGTGTAACGACCGTAAAATTTTTGGGAGTCTTGGTGAATCCAGACGGAATTTATCCGGATCCTTCAAAAGTGCAAGCTATTACAGAGATGGCCCCACCCCAGGACGTGAGTGCCGTTCGAAGATTTTTAGGCATGGTGAACCATGTAGGAAGGTTTTTACCGAATGTTTCCCAAGAAACTGCGCCAATCAGAGCTTTATTGCGAAAAGGCGTCGCATGGATGTGGGGACCGGAACAACAGCACGCCTTCGAAGAGTTAAAAGTCTTATTAACGTCGGGACAGGGCGTCGCTAAGTACCACCCGGAATACCCAACGACTGTTTCAGCCGATGCTAGTTCATATGGGCTAGGAGCGGTGTTGATTCAGCAACAGCCGTCCGGAGACCGCCTACCGGTCGCTTACGCATCAAGGTCATTAACAGAGACCGAACAGAGGTATAGCCAGCTGGAAAAGGAAGCCCTGGCGGCAGCATGGGCGGTTATGCGTTTTGATGAGTACGTGCGAGGACTACATTTCTCGTTAGAAACTGACCACAGGCTATTGTTGGAATTGCTTGGAACTAAGGGGTTGGATGTATTGCCGCCGAGAATACAGCGTTTCCGAATGAAGCTCATGAGATACCAGTACGACATTCTGCATGTTCCAGGCAAACTACTGGCAACTGCGGATACACTTTCACGAGTGCCGGTGGATGTACCTTGGATGAGGTCCGTGGAACCCATAGAACTTTGCGAGAAGGAGGTACTGAATATAGTGCACCAGGTCCTGCCGCTGAGTTTGCAAGAAGTGATGGATGCACAAAAGGTGGATGGCGAATGTGTATCAGTGAGGGAATATGTTGAAAAGGGTTGGCCGCAGCAGAAAAACGTGCCAGTGCACCTTAGGAAATTTTGGACTTATCGAGATGACTTGAGCGTTGTGGATGATATTTTGCTAAAAGGTCATAGGTTGGTGGTGCCGGCAGCACTTCAGAAGAAGGCGCTTTTGCTGTTACACGAAGGCCATCAAGGCATCGTACGCTGCAAATCGCGAGCACAAGATGCCGTGTGGTGGCCGTGTATTAACAACCATATTCAGACACTTGTATCTAACTGTGAGGCATGTGCAGGCACAAGAGTGCTTCCTAGGGAACCCTGTGACGCTACCATAACGCCGGACCAACCGTGGAAAATGGTGGGAATAGATCTATTCCACTTCAAAGGTCAAGAATACCTTCTCATGGTGGACTATACGTCCAGGTTTCCAGAGGTGCTGGCTCTTAACAACACATCTGCAGAGGCGGTGGTCAACGCGTGCAAGAGCGTTTTCTCACGGTTCGGAATCCCAGAAGTGGTCCGAAGTGATAACGGCCCACAGTTTGGTTCAAGAGAATTCCGTAGCTTTGCGTGCGCTTATGGATTTGAACATATTACCAGCAGTCCTCGATACCTGCAATCTAACGGGGAGGTGGAACGCATGGTTAGGACAGTGAAACACTTGTGGAAATCCAGTGACCCCTTTCTGGCGTTAATGGTTTACAGGGACACAGCAGGCGCCAATGGATTCAGTCCAGCTCAAGTGCTGATGGGCCGAAAGCTGAGAACGCGGTTGCCCACACTACAAAACAAGCTTCGTCCTAGATGGCCACCATGGAGAAGGTGGAAACAGTCTGAGAAGAGATGCAGGCAGCGGCAGTCGGAGGACTACAATCGCCGGCACCGAGTGCGATCACTTCGGCCCTTAGGACCTGGACAAGTAGTCTGGGTGACAGACATTAAACGCAGTGGAACGGTCCTGAGCCCTGCGCACCGACCTCGTTCGTAGTCAGTGGTAATAGACAGCGGAGTGATAGAGAGAAATCGGCGGCATTTGGTTGCCTACGAGACAGATGAGGAACAAGCGTCTCTGAGCTCTTCAAGTGCTGGTGTGACAGAGGACCGATTTTTGCCGCCTGTAGCAACAGCTGGGGAGGAGGAAAGTAGTCCACACAATAACGGTGACAACGAGCGAATGTTTCATTCCCGAGGTACACCAGTTGGATGAAAGGAAGGCACCAGGCCGGTGAGAGTCTCAAGGTTTGGTCGAGTGATAAGGACCCCGCGACGCTTTAATTTGTAACGGTGCTTTAAGTAGGCACTTAGGAATGGTATTGTGTGATTAGGTAGTTGTTGTTAGTTGTTTTTGTGGCTTGGCGTTGCCTGCTACTATGCCGAGAAAATTGGAAGAGATTGACAGTTTGTTCCTGGAACTAAGTTTGTTACTTCAAGTTTATTTATGTTTATGCTTTTTCAAGTTTATGCTTTTTCGAATTTAGAATAACTGTCTTTTGTAGGGGAGATGTAGTGTACTGCTATCTGTGCGTGGATCTGTGCATCCTCGTGGCTTATCTCTTATCGCAAAGAGAGCGTGATTGTATGAAGGACACGTGCACATGTAAACCTGCTTAAGAGCAATAAAGACTTGGTACGGGGCTTTTACCCAGACAGAACGTGGTGTCTGGCTGAACACACAACAAATAGCTTCATTCTCATTTCCACAGGACGTCCGTCGCTCGCAAAAATGGCATCAAGGAACCGGACATTTCGATGCAGGACATTTGGGAGAACGGACACTTCCGTGCACAGACAACTCAGTGCGTAATCTTTTCGGCGTGGCAAGGCGAAAAGAAAAATTACATACCTGCCAACTTGGAAACAGCCAAATTAGGGAGATTTCAAAAGCGGGGAGGGGGAGGGGGTAGGAGAAAGCCGATGTTGGGTGGCTTTTACTTGCATATGTAACAGGAGCACTCTTCATCCCAGCAGGCTCGTCGGGCACAAGTTTTGCAGCAACAGACTTTGTCCTCTCCAAGAAACTATCTCGGTGTCAAGCTGTGACACGGCTATGACACTTTCTCAAAAAAAAAAAAAAAAAAAAAAAAAAACGTGAGGACACAAAACTATGTCTCTGTTCTCTTTTCGAGGTCGAGGTTCTCCTTGCGAGGTACGCAAAGTCGAAACAGCTAGTGCAAAGGCACCTTTGTCACCCGAAAACACGGAGGAAATGCCCGGAAACTAGAAGTGCTAGAACTAGAACCATGACCAGAACCCCTGAACTCCGTAACACAGAGGCTCCGGGAAGCTGCAGCGATGCCAATGGCAATTGGGCTGGTATTGGATTGACGTTTTTGTCTGTGTGCCCAGGGAAAAAGCAGGCGTTTGAGATATAGAGAGGGAAACTGCATTTTCCGGGAGATTTGCTTTTCGGCCGTACAATCGTACAAACCGGTCCGAATCCGGGAGTCTCCCGGATGAATTCGGAGAGTTGGCAGGTATGAAATTATAGCAGATACACCTTTTGCCGTTCCTTATTACCGTACATTCAAAGTTTAGCAGGCTTTCGCCGATGCTTTATTACAGAAATATCATGTTATTTTGCCTATATTACTGTGTTCTTCCGTGACGCAGAAGTTCGATGTTTCCCACCAGTCATTCACCCCAGCCACAACACAGTACGTCCTCCTGCGACAAACAGTTTTCTATTATATTGTGTCACCAGAGACTTGCTTGAGAAAACTTGCGAAAAAACAGGCACGTAAAACACTTGGTGACAATTTGTCGGCCCCTGCATTCGACGCGCTTTTTCAATTTATGTAAGTGCAGCAAGCCATGAAAGGGATGAATCACGTCATCTATCTTCATTCTTCATCACCCAAGAAAACACTTGCCTGTCTTCCAGTCACTTTGCATTCTACCTTTTTATGGTCAACTTCAAAGTACATCCACGTGTACATCTCATAATGCAATGTTACATATCTGTACATAGTTGCAAATTCTTCATTTATTCAACACGTTCTTCAGGGCAGCCGGATTGCGTCAAACGCTGTGCGTCCACGTCTTTGTTCATGCTATTATCAGTTTAGTGATTTCCATTTTTTGTACTTGGCATACTGGGCTTCAGGGCCCTTTCATACGTCCCTTTTCGTCGTCCGTTAGCTTGAAAACTATAGAAGCTAAGGGCAACCGAGCCCCGCAGGTTCGAATGGGTTCGTTTTGCCTCCGTCGAAACGCGGGCGAGAAAAAAACATTCGTCTGCAACAGACTGGTTTCATATTGGAGAGTTTTAGTACTCCGTACGCAATCGCATTTGCGTACGTAAGGGGTAGCGTTGGTGTTTCTGCGCACTGCGCGAATGTCTGTTCCTGTTATGGGCATGCACGGAACCACCAGCGCTATCCCCTACGTACGCAAAGGCGATAGCGTACGATGCACTAAAACTCTGTATTAACGTGGGGCTTTTCGCGTCCGTGAAATGCCCTTTTGTTCTGCAAGTAAATCCCCCACACCCCGTGAAATGCGTCCCTCTTGGTATGCTTTTTCTTTTAATTCCATGTTAGCGCCGCGGAGCAACTGTGGCTATGAGCGGCGTACAGACATGGACAGATGAAGAGAGGACGGCAGGAAGGAGTGGAGGACAGGGGGTATGCGTCCTGGGCCGACTTCAGGGGGAACTGTGCCGGCATTCCTCTAGAAAGTCTTCGAGAAACCCAGGGGAAAAGTCAGACAGCACAGCCGGTGGCAGGATTCGTACCAGTGTCATCTTCCAGTCTCGGCGTGGAAAGCGATCATCTTAACCACTATGCCACGCGAGCTGCTTTCCGTTTCGGTGACCATTCCGCTCCTCAACGATTCCACGGTGTTGGAGTTTTTTTTACCTCCCTTTTCAATTGCATATTGCTATAGCTCTATTAGCGGACGGATCACGAATATTATAAAAAACATTCTTTTATGTATATATATATATATTTTTATATGCGCAAGTAAAATTTTTGTTACTGTGTTGACAAAAGACTGCAATTGAAAACGTTCCCTACTTGCGGCATTTCGTGTCGTAAATGATTTGTCACAGCCACGGCAGGCAAAAGTAATGCGGTTATGATGGTCCGAGAGTCATGGCTTGAAATCACGGAATAGTGAAATGGCAGGCCCAAAAAGTCGGATCTCAAAATTCTAGAGTCACCAGAAATGTCTCGCCTATCTGGTAAAGCCGCTGTCCCTGAGGGTACGTGAAAGGACCCTCTCTTACCCTTTCTCATTTATCTCTTATTTTTATCAATATCAGGATGATGCACACGGACGAGGAATTCGGTTGTGTGAAACGGCGCTCTTATACAACGAGTCGACTGCGTGAAAGAACGGGCCAAAATAAGACACGCCGAGAGTTTCTCAGCACGGATACACGGTCCGGGAAGAAACATATATGTGTAAATATCGCCATAGACTCTAAAGGATCCGTTTCTCGACCCTTAAAAAAACGGACGAGAAAAACGGTAGTGTGAAACCGCCCTTTTACTGACCCTCGTCCTCCTTTCTCATTAATTTCGTCATATTTTTGTTCTGCATTGCAGAGTCACTAGACTAGACAAACACTCAATTGTTCTGTGACTTACTTACCTCATTCCGCTTCATTCCCATGTGACTAATGTAATATCTCGCGAGGAAGCTTTATTTGTAAGTAATCCAGGGCATTATGGCAAGCCCAAACGGTGCTTCACCTGGGAATTACGTACCAGTATACGGAACAAATAAATCAATCGTCGGAAATACGTAACATAGGGGACCTTGAATGACTTTCCGAGTGGCGTGATTATTTGCTCTACTGAATGTCCCGGTAAAATTCAAAGAAATGACCATGACGTAGTTTCACGATGAATAGTTTCTCGTGTCTCTAATACAGCCGTACGAAGTAAGAAGCGGGATTTCCTATACAGGTTTTATGTCATGCTGCGTGAATCGTACGAACGTAATAGTACACAGCAAAGGCCTTCACGCAATAATGATGCCCGGTTCCATCATCACGTAATAAAACGAGGCATTAGGCATAAAAATAGGCATTATGAAATGGCTCGCTGCACACGAGAACACTCATGTATTTTATTTATTTATGTATGTATGTATGATAAGAAACGTTTCCGCGGAGGAGATTTAGCAGATTGGAAGGTCTTTACGAGAGCGATTCCTAAAACACGATAAGCCCAACACCTGATTCCTTTGAAACTGCTGACATCATGTTGTGGATCTTTGCTTTACAGCTTCCTTTATTCTTGGAAAGTAATTATTCTGAGGCGCGAACATACAAACAGACAAACAAACACAACACAAACCTCTTGAATCGGCTCCTCTATTGTATCGTGTTCCTACAGCACTTGCGACCTGTTAAAACTCCCGAAAATGTGCTTCTTTCGCATCCGAAATGGAGTCGTCGTCCTTCGTCTGTTCTAATGCTATCGCATTTCACACGAGTTTGGCCCCAGCCAGCACAAGGTGCTGAAAGTCTAGTGCAATGGGGGTGGACGGGTAGGTTGAAGGCCTTGAACAGATCCATGAAACTGAAGAACACTGATAAGTCACGTACCCACCCATTGCACTTGACTTTCAGTACCTGGGACAGTGCGCCAAAGAGTACGATATTTCCTTCTTTCTTGTTCTTGTTGTTCCTCTCGAGCCGCCCTTTCTTCTGATTGCCGTTTCCTTCTATCCTGATCACATTTTAGTTTTATATACACCGGCATGCTAGCAAAATTTTGATATTTCAACTTTGCACATTGATAAAATTTTAATTATTGTGTAATCCTGATATTGTTTAAGGTCCAGGTAGTACCCCTCAAGGGCTTCCCAACGACACTTCGATCGGCGTCCTAGCGTCACGCGACAGACTGCTCGCAAGATAGGCATACTCGCACATTTCCGTCTCTCTCGCACGCGCCAGCAACACCCAGAGATAGCGTCAGCCGTGGCAATGATGTTGTTAGCTAGAGTCCGGTTCTGAATCTGAATTCTGAAATCTGAATCTGAAATTAGCCGGTTTGTTCCTATTGGTTTATCACTCACCGAGTTATCGCGTCATGAAATTCGGTGTTATTTCGTTCCATCGTAAATTTTGACCTTGCAACCAAACCGAACTTACAGACCTGTTCACGTCACAAGAAAAATTGGGGCAGGCTCAGTCTTGTCCGAGCTGTTGTGTTTTACACGAAAATGTCACAATCTCCGATTCCTTTTCTCGGCACTGGCTCCTCCATGGTGCTAATCCCCCTTCTGGATGCACTCCATCGTCTTTTAGGTCACCTTCACACTCGCATAAGTCGTAGTTGCCCCGCTGGTAAGGGATCGCTGTACGTGCCGGCAGTCGAATTTGCCTGCGCCAATAGTCTTCTTCGGCGCTCCCGTAGCTCTCACGATCGCTCGGTGCTGGGCTTTGGGGTCTTTTCGGGGTCCTCTTTAGCCGCCCTTTCTTCTGATTGCCGTTTCCTTCGATTCTGATAATATTTTAGTTTCATATTTGCCGACATTCTGGCAAAATTTTCATATTTCAACTTTGCAAATCTATAAAAGTTTGGTTATTTTTCTTGAAGCCGATATCCTTAACGTCCAGGTAGAACATTTTCTTGCGCTCTCAACGACGCCTCGATCGGCGTCCTAGCTTCAGGCGTTCGCGAGATAGACTGTCCGCATGGTACTAGGGTTGCCACCAGGCCGGTATTGTACCGGCAGGGCCGGTTATTTGCTCGCTCTGCCGGTTGCCGGAAGGAAGGTGATACCGGCAGCCTTTTGCCGGTATTTTGTGGCTCAACACCTTTCATAGGGGTTTTTACGGGGTTTTCCTTTCAACATTCCACTACAGCTTGAATAAATCTGGAGCACAGACGCAACTCCGTAGTCACCAGTCGTTTTCTTAGTTATTCATTATTATTATCACCCTCTGTCCCCCACTCCTTCCTGCTATCCTCTCTCCATCTCGCCACGTGTGTACGCCGCTCATAGCCATAGTTGCTTCGCGGCGCAAACACGGAATTTAAAAAAAAATATTATTATCATTGTTGTCTTGAGCGGGTACGCTCGTTCTTTCTCTCTCTCTTTGTATACTCTCCACCCCTCACCCACTTTCCCTTTCCCGCGAACATTTCCTCCTTTCCCTCTAGTCCACCTCCTCTCCCTTAGCCGGTATTTTGCACTCCGAAAGGTGGCAACCCTACATGGTACGCGTACCCCTATATTTCCGTCTCCCCCGCACGCGCCCATCACACCCAGTAATTGCGTCAGCCGCCGCAATGATCTTGTTAGCAACAATCTTAAACGTGTAAGCTTTCAGTTTGAGTTTGATTATATATATATATACGCTACAAAATGGAGGTTCGAACGACCAGGATGTTGTATATAGATAGGGGGAAAAAGACACCAAAGACTGAAGTAGGGAGTGGGGGAATGTTATTTATTAAGCTGGCATTTCAACTAAGGGTCTGGGGAAGTCTACGTTTCGGCGGAAGCTCCGCCTTCTTCGGGAGTAAGACGAAAATATATGTACAAGGTCTTTTAAAAGGTTACAAAAGTGTCGTCACAGCCGGTACAATTCCACTGCGAGGCAGTCGTCAGTCATGTGAGTCATGTTCTGGAATGTTCCGAAAGGTTCCTGGGTCATCGGCCGGGGAAATTACGTGTCAAAGCCTTGGAGTTCCAGAAAGGTCTGGGGTCGCGCTCGTTGAAAACCTGTTGTCCGGGGTGTTCTTAGCGTCATTGTGTCCAGCTGTAAAGAAAAGAAGAAAACAGGCAGCGGCCACTCCGAGGACACCCAGAAAAAACGTTATCCGGATATGCTTCTTACAGTTGATAGCACTCCTTTATCCTCATTTATTAGAGATTGGAATTTGTAGATCAAGTACGATTCGCGTTGCTCTCTGCAGCGATCGGATTTGAAATTTGACTCTAATATAAAAAGTGCGACGTTACTAATAGAATGACCGGGTCGACTAAAATGGCGGGAAACCGGGAGGCTACCTTTTTTCAAAACATCTGATCGGTGGTTATTGAATCGAATCCTAAATGAATTTTTACTTTGACCTACATATTGCGCGGAGCATGTTGTACATTGAATGATGTAAATAATGTTACTGGAGTTACTGTCAAAGTCGCCATTGATTTTAAGGGAGAAGTCGGAGTTTGTACTCTTGACCGTTGCCGTGCTTTGCATTGATTTGCATATTTGGCATCTTTTACCATTGCATGGAAGGCCATCCCACCGGGGGTCTTAATGGTTTGGGAACTTTGGAGTTGACTAGTCTATCTTGAAGGTTGCGGGCACGTCTGTAGGTAACTCGTGGCTCCTTGGCAAATATTTGTCGTGTCCGTTCAGATTGCAGAAGGATGCTATGGTGGCGGTGGAGGATACTGTTAATATTACCCGCGCCTGCACCAAAGGTAAGAACAAGGTTTACGCGGTCGCCTTTGGGTTCGTCAGTTGGGTCCGTTTTATATATATATATAAAACGAAAGATGTTGAATTCGTCACCTGACGAATTCTGCTACTCCCACAAAGATCCCCGAAATGAAAGGAAAAAATGAAAAGATAAAAATACAAGAACATCACCCCTCCCGGTCACCGAACTGTACGTGCACATGGGTAGACATCCCCTAGAAATGAACTGAATTGTGAGAAACTAACAGGGGAACGAGGAACTCGACGACACATGCCCAGAATGTAAACTATGTACATTTAGCCGGTTAGTTGAACTCAACGAGTTACCACGCCATCAAATTCGGCATAATTTCGTTGCATCGTAAATTTTCACTATCATCAATTGACAAACATCAATTTCCCGCAATTAAAAATTGTCCAAAGCCTTCTTCGATGGTGGCAAAAGTTTCCAGAAGGTAAATGCCGAAAGTCCCACAAGCCTCCGGCGAGTATGTCGCCAGTTAGAATTTTTTATCCCTTTAGGTGGAACACCCTGTATTTTGAGTGCTTGGTACAGATCCCGACAAAAGTTTACGGAACACCGGAGTGGTGTATATAGTCACCGGAGCGATACCGTTGCTGCAAACAGGTAGCAGGGTACCCCATGCACCTCAGAGTAAGTGTGTCCACTCCCGTTCGCTGCTAGACTTGTACAAAATACTGCGCAAAAGTATTTAAAATAAGATACTAAATACTCTACGGAAAAAGTATTTAAAATAGAGTACAAAATACTCAAAACTGAAAGTAATTTGAGTAGAGTACTAAACACTCTAAGAAGTATTTAAGATACTCTTTAAAGTACTTTAGTATTAGCAGTAAGTGAAACGCGTATTCTGAACGTGGCCTTACAAATGAAGGGAATAAACTTCATCAGCCATGCATATCTTTCATTTGCAACGTCTTGGTGTCAAGTAATGTTTGGTGAACTTTGGTGAACGCAAGTAAACTTTGTTGATATGTTCTGACCCAAAACTTCGTAATCCCTCCTGTATGTCGGTTCGGGTCTTTCGATCTCTGGCACATGTTTATTGCTTTGATGACCAAGGAAATAAATGCCGGGATTATCTTGTACCTAATCCCCTGATGATTCACCTGGCAATATGAATAGGAACGGTTTTCTGACGAAGTTTGCTATTCACAAGCAAGGCCAAGCTTGGGACCAGCCTATTGTACAAGAGGCTAAATGACAGATTCCCGCATTCCCGAAAAAAAGAAAAAGAAAAGGGGGGTTAAATTCCAGTGAGCTGGAAATCTCTGCACGGCGGGAAGCGTGCTGGATATGGCTTGACGAGGAAGGAAAGTATTTTGAGTACTGAGTTGCAAATACCGAAAAAAGTATTTTAAATACATTAAAAATACTTGTCGCAAAAAAGTATTGAGTAGAGTACCAAAATACCGGAAAAAGTATTTAAAATATTGTATTTTGAGTACGTATTCAAGATACGTACAAGTCTGGCTGCTAGGGTGCCGCTTCGACCAAGAAATACGTCGCTCTGGTGCCGTAGACCTGTACGAGAACTTGGTATATCTGCGACATACGGAAGTAATCTGACGGATTTATACATGTTTAATCAAAGCATTTCTAGGCGTTGAGCCCTTACAGTATAGGAACACAAGGTGACTCTAGCATATATGACGGAGAAACGTAACAGAAATACGTTTTAAAAACAAAACGGATCGCTTTTCTCTGAATCTGTGCTATTGCATTGATTTTCGTAATAGCCCCTGAATGAAAGAAAAGAAAAAAGCATAGTCAAGAATAGATTGTACTAAAGTGTAACATGCAACAAGCTTAGTTTCGGGATCTGCACCTTTTAGCGTTCTCCCTTGAAGGATGTAAAGACTCCTACCTGCAGGTATTTAGTTGCAGGTGTAAATAGGGGTAATATATTTCTTCTACGCTTCGCAATTCTCTTTACAATTTATTGTTCTCCTGGTGATGGTGGTGATGAAAGCCCGTTGTCGGCCTCACAATATTTCTCCTTCATAACGTGTGCAGCGTTAATACAAAAACACACTCCGCCTCCCGTTATCAACAAACCAGGAGCGAGAACGTTGTCATTGGTGATGATGGTTGGCTAACAGCGTGCTATATATGGTGAAGATACGGACCTATCGGATTCATCAACACAAACGGTGTCACAGCCGAGAAGTTAGAATCGCAGTTTGGAGCCGACACAGTCGGCAGGCTAGCTTGGTACAGTTCATAGCCCCTTTAAGGGAGACTCCGCACCAGAATCGTGCCAAAGTAACAACGCTACATCAATCCATACCGTATGATGTTTCAGTGGACACAATTTCTCGTCCACAGGTGGCATAGACAATTAGAAAACGAATATTCGAGTGATTCGGCGCTTTTCTACGGAAGTCCAGCAACACTGGACTTCACGTCCAGGGCCGGCGAGGAGGGTGGGGCAGTCGCGGATGCCGCACTGGGGCGCAGGCCACTTCAGGGGTCCCCACGACCCAAGGCCTGAAATACTTGGACTCTGTTATCAGGACATGAGGAGGGGGCCCAAGCATGAGCCATCCCCGGGGCCCGTAATTTCTCTCGCCGGCCCTCTTTACGTCACCGGAATTCTTGGAGCCCGCCGTTCTGTACAGGTTTAGGGTGCATGAATACTAGCGCCCTGTATGTAGGGTGGAGTCACCCTTTATAGAAGCGAATGCCGCAAGGTCGCCATGTTGACGCCCACCCTAACTATGAATGAATGCTGTGTACCGATTTCGCCCGCTTTTTTCAAACCTCCTCTGCTATGAATTTTACTCAGCTCCAAAATGTAGCGTGTAGCTAAACGTATAACTACACTTTTGTGAGCGCATCACGAGCTACGCGTGGGCGTAAAGATGGCGGAAATTCGTAGCAGACGCGCTATTCAGAGTGAGCTAGCATTGAGGAACCCTATACCGGGTGCCCCAGTTAAATCCCCGGGCTAATTAATTCGCGAACGGGTGCACCAATCAAAGAACTTTATTTTTTACAAGTATCTGCCCGATGCCACCTACAAGCTGCACACCGTGTGAATGAGTGGAAGGTGCTCAAATTCAAATGAGTTTCGTAAAAAACGTAACTTCTAAAGCAAGGCGCTGTATGCATTAAAATGGGTGCTACCCCTTTTGGGACCTTCAGTGAACATCTTTTCGATAAAAATCTGCGACCGAAGCAGGTCATTTGTTGCAGTAATTAATTGGTTTCGGTTTACATATTTTTGTCGCGGCTGGGCGCGATGAAGTGCAAAAGGACTCTCTTCCACTCCTTTATCCTTCAATGAATTGCGTGTTCTTGAGCTTAGTTCTTCGCCAGTCCCCCACCCCGCTTATCTGACTGATATGCGCCCTTTCTCTGTTATGATCGCACGGACGAACCACAGTTTATCACATAGTACCTTGATATCGCATGCTTTCCACTAGCACAACACTAGCCCAAACTTTTTCTACAGCACTCCCTTTTGCGAAGTAAGCTCAAGAACACTTAATTCATTGAAGGATAAGGGAGTGGAAGAGCGTCCTTTGGCGCTTCCCCACGACCAGCCGCGACATAAAACAGGCAAACTGAAACCAATTAGTTACTCCAACAAATTACCCCTTTCAGTGGCAGATTTTTATCAAAAAGGTGTCCACTGAAGGTCCCAAAAGGGGTAGCACCAATTTTAATGCCGACTGCGACCTGCTTTAGAAGTTATGTATCTCGCCAAACTCATTTGAATTTTTATTTAAATAATGAGCGCCTCCCACTCATTCACACAGTGCGCAGCTTGTAGATGGTATCGGACAGATAGGTCCTTCGATTGGTGCACCCTTTCGCGAATTATTTAGCCCGGGGATTTAACTGAGACACCCTGTATAGGTTCTGCTGCAGTCGGCAAGTAGTTCCCCACCACCACCACCACTAAAGAAATCGAGGAAGGTGACTCGCTATGCATGTCGCACGAAGAAGCTATCAAGCGCGTACCCGAAAGTGAAGTGGACGGCAGCCGTCGGCCCGCGCAAGACAACCCGTGACGTCACAGAGAGTATAGGAGGGTGGGGAGGGAGCCTTCTGGAGCGTTGGTTTCGATAAAAGTTCCCAGTTTTTTTAGTTCGCTAACGAGTCTGCAACCTCCAAACCAATTTCGCTTCTCATTCCTGAAGAATATACCGGGCTCATTTACGCAGTCACTATAAGAATCACGATTTGTCCCGAGGCCTCCCTTTAAGAGTGTAGGGAGAGAATAAAACGCCATAGGTTGCGCCTTCGTTGCATGGCACTGCAAAAAATGGCATTCATTGTCGCGAACAGAATACACAACGAGCTGTTATTACAGCCCTGTGATCACCGGAACAAAACTCGTGATAATGACGTTGGAAAAAGTGAAAAAAATATGGAGCGTAAGAAAATACTTGGCTCATTTCCCGCGCATCATTTTTTTCAGCCACAACGTGCAGGTGGACTTCGGTTGACGCAGCTGTTCAATAAATTCGCCTCTGGCGCTCAGGAGGAAAAAGTGAGCGCCGTGAGAGAGCTAATAACAAAACCTGTTCAGGAAGGGACAATCGCTTGATTGGAAACTCCCTACATTTTCGCAGCTATTTCATTCTCCCACCTGCTTTCTTTCGCATCTAGCGCGGAGACAGATCAAAGGGGTTCGACCGATCCACCTGTGTTGACGTCGGGTAAGTCACTACGATGGAGTTGTTGGCTTCAAGAAATACATGTCACACTCTCTTCTCATACTTAAGGGAATAGTCGACTAGCGATGTTGGCAGTGTACGTTGTTAGAGAAGCACGCGGGCAAGTAAATTCGTAAACATATTGCACCTGTAACCCACAGCGTATGATGCAGGTATACTCGTACTACCCGCGGACGCAGTGCAGGCACACTCGCAATTACCCGCCATCTGCAGCAACACTGAATTTCTAGTCGCAAATAATAAAACTGCGAAACAAATCAGAAAACTGAACGCATTTCCACGAACGTGTGCTGCTTCCGTTAATGCTCAGTGTCGAATGCAGGGTAACGGAAGTGAAGCGAACCCAAGCGAACCGGAATCACCGTTTTTCGCGAACCGGAACCGAACCACTATTTTTTTTTATTGCCATCTCGGGGGAATTGAACCGGAATCTTAACTAATGAAACGTACTGTTCGGAACCGGTTCGGCAAACGGTTCAGCGTTATTGTTATAATTATTTTCGTAAGGTGCTTGATAGAGGATGACATGAAAGATGTAAGGGCACCCTAATCGAAGGCTAAAACTGCCTTTTTTGATGCTAATGTTCATGCGAATGTGGTACACGCGGCTCATAATCCTTTTGCTCATGCGCGTTGTGTGTGAATGTTTGGGTCAGGCCCCAACTGTGAGTCGTGTTTCTAACTTTGTAGTATGAAACTTATTTTCGTTTCGCTGCGACATTCATTCGCCCGCTGGAGGCCTGTGGCGTAGGTAATATACTAATAAACGACGCACTCATTATTTTCCTAACAGTTTATTTCTTCTTCTGCTTGCGTTCAACAATGCGCAGCGCGCAAACGTTGTCACCAACTCATCATGCACATCTTAAATAAATAAACGCTTGATGTCAAAACGCGGCTGACTTAATGTGTTCGTGTGAAAGCTTGCATCCTGTTCCGCACACTGCAGTACATTACCAGAGAATGTTTGCACATTTGCTGCAGTGCACTGAGCCGTTGTGAACCCCAACAGACCGGTTCGAACCGTTATTTCTTTGCTCAGAAAGTGAAATGGAACCGAACCAAAATCGCTGAACCCAAACCGAGCCCGTACATTTTTCGGTTCGACACCCTTGTGTTCGGTTCGGCACGTTGTGTCAGTCACTTAAATAGAAGACAATAACAGTAAAAGTGCTCCGATGAAAGGCCAGCAGACCACGTGATATTTATTTCATTTATTTATGTTACCCTCAAGGTATGCACTACAGAGGGGAGTGGGCTATAATACAATAATACAATAGGAGCGCGCTACTTGTACACATACATAAGCAAAACAAATCGAAACAGAACTAAAGATGATTATGCGAGGTAAGCGAGATGATCCGTTAGTGCGATATGGAACTGCGTGATGGAAGTAATGTTACAGATTGTTGAGGGAAGGTGATTCCAAGCAGCTGATGAGCGGGGGATAAATGAATTGGCGAACGTGTCCGTCACAGCAGACGGGACAAGGACTTTATGCAGATGATCTAATCTAGCTGACGTGTAATGCGGGGGAGATACTAATTCACGTTTAAGTGCAAGGTTGTGAAAGTACATCTTGTGAAACATTGTGAGGGTGACGATTTTTCGTCGTGTTTCAAGCTTCAATAGCGATAAATGTTGTTTCATTAATGTCACACTCGACGTGCGATGGAAGTTACTTAGTATGAAACGTGCGGTCCTGTTCTGCATTTGTTCCAGTGATTTGGTGAGCGAGGAAAGATGAGGGTGCCACAATACAGAGGTATATTCAAGTTGGGGTCTAACTAGAGACGTATAGAGAGTTAGTTTAAGGTGGCTAGGGACGCGGGCAAAGTTACGCTTCAAGTAACCAGGTGTCCGATTAGCTTTGTTACTAATGTACTCGACATGCGTTTTCCATGATAAGTTGCCTGTTAAAATTACTCCAAGGTATTTATAAGATGTTACTTGCTCTAACGGTATGTCATTAAGATAATATGGTGTGGACACGCGCTGAGTGCGTGTAAATCTCAAGTGTTTACATTTGTTAATATTGAGAGCCATTGACCACTTCTGACACCAAGACGTGATTGCTGCCAAATCAGATTGTATGTCTGTGTCACTTATGATTTCACGATAAACAACGCAGTCGTCAGCAAACAGCCTGATGGATGACTTAACTGAATCAAGGAGATCGTTGATATATACAAGAAAGAGTAGTGGACCGAGTACAGACCCCTGCGGTACACCGGAGGAAACTGGAAGTAGGGTTGAATCATGGTTATTGGCAGAAACGAACTGGTATCGATAGGTTAGGAATGAGCTTACCCAATTCAACACGTCCCCATCAATATTGAGTTTATTTAGTTTGTACATAAGAAGAAAGTGGGGGACTTTATCAAACGCTTTAGTGAAGTCTTAAAAAATGCAGTCCGCTGCCGATGCGCGGTCACGAATGGTGGCAAGGTCATGTGTAAGTGAAATTAATTGAGTTACGCAAGAGAATGACTTACGGAATCCGTGTTGATATGGGTTGAAAAATGAGTGAAATTCAAGATGACTGACAAGGTGGAAGAAGATGATATGTTCCAGAACTTTGCATGGTACACTTGTCACTGAGATGGGCCTGTAATTTAAGGGTGAATTGCGGCTTCCGGATTTGTACAACGGGATCACCTTCCCTACTTTCCAATCTGAGGGCAGACACCCTTCAGCAACAGACTGTTGAAATATTAAGCAAAGAGCAGCAGCTCAGAAAAGCGAAGTGCTTTTAACGAATTTGCTATTAATACCATCTATGCCCGCACTAGATGATAACTTGAGTGAGTCGATGACCTTCATAATGCCGTCAACATCGAATAATATCGGGTCCATCGGTGAACAATTAAATAGAGTGGTACACACTGAATGAATTTTGCAAACTGTTTACTAGGCCATCTCTATCATCCACGACAACTGCATATCATGTATCAGTGGGACATGCCAAACGGAGTACTGTGCTGACCGATAACGCGCGGTGTGCGGCCTTGGATGCTGATTTCAGCCTAGCAGAACTTGACGCCGCTTCAAGTTCAAGAAGATGTAAATCGTCGCCAGGTCCCGACGGCGTTACCTACAAGCATATAGGTAGCCTACACATCAACGCTCAGAAGACTTTATTATGTCTAATCAATAAGAGCTGGAATGAGGGCAAACTTCCTGCGATATGGAAAATATCCAGAGTAGTGCCCTTGCTGAAACCGGGGAAATCTCCCAGGGTTATGGCATCCTTCACGCCAATTAGCTTGTCGAGCTGCGTGTGTAAGGTAATGGAAAAGATGGTGCTAAGTCGAGTGGAATGGGTCATCGAGACACAAAAGCTGCTTCCAGAATGCATGTCTGGCTTCCGAAAGGGCAGGTGCACTATGGACAGCGTACTAGACCTGGTGACCTTCGTAGAACATGAACGCGCGCAAGGTCGCACGACAGCGGCGGCATTTTTAGACATCAAAAGGGCGTACGACACCGTCAGTTACAGCCACGTCCTATATGATCTGTATAGCCTAGGAATACAAGGTCGGTCTCTACGGTGGATAGCGGACTACCTTGCAGGAAGGTCAGTGTATGTGCAAACCGAAGACGGGAATAGTGACAGTCATGGCCTATCAAGCGGGGTGCCACAGGGCGGCGTGTCGAGTCCCTTGCTGTTCAACGTGGTCATGGCGAACCTACCGCAACGGTTGCCGAAGAACGTGCACATTAGTATGTACGCTGACGACATCTGTATATGGTGCTCTGGTGTGCAGATGCCCGCATTGCGGCAGCGCCTTCAAAATGCCTTAGATTGTACGGTCTCCTTCTTAACGGAGAGGGGCATGGACATATCAGTCGAGAAAACTGTATTTCTTCCATTCAGTCGAAAGAAAATGAAGACTTTTCAATTGAAGCTTGACGGCCAGCCAGTCAGGAGAGTGTCTCATCACCGGTTTTTGGGAGTAATAATCGACTCGCAGCTCTCGTGGGCTGCGCACATTAAACACCTCAGGGAAAGAACTGACGCACGCATCAATATCCTACGGCGCATCAGCGGCTCCCGCTGGGGAATGTCGACAGCGTCTCTTCTCGCCGTACATAAGGCACTTATTCGGCAGATGATGGCCTACCATTTGCCCGTACTGCATGGAATAAGCGACACGTCAGAGAGGACACTGCAAAGCGTACTATCGAAAAGCTTAAAAGTCTGCCTCGGTGTACCTTGTGCAACGTCAAATGTCCTAACTACAGTAGAAGCCAGAGAACTTCCATTAGATGTACTAAGGACGCAGGAAACAGTGCGGCACTACGTTCGTCTATGCACGCGGCATCACAAACACCCCCTTGCAAGGAAGGTGGCACGTCGAAATTCGCAATTCATCAACGTGATAGCTCCATATCGCAGTGCTTTACCAAAAGCACAGTTGACATTAACGGCGGTCGATCCTCCGTGGGCACTGCAACTTCCTCGTATCGCGCTGACTGTTCCTGGCGTATATCACCAAAAAGCTTCACTACCATCTCCAGTGTTGAAACAGTACTGTCTGTCTCTGATGGAGAGCCATCGTGCTAGGACCGCAATTTTCACAGACGGGTCGACGTCAACATCTGGGTCTTCATCAGCGTTCGTTGTACCACAGCATAGTAGAGAAGGAATGGCAAGGCTTTCCCACAGAACATCGTCGACAGCTGCGGAATTGGTAGCCATGCAGCTTGCAATGCAGTATGTGGCCGCACGCCAGGAGCCTGCGCAATGGGTCATATATTGCGACTCAAAGGCCGGCCTCCAAGCCATAACATCATTCTTGGGAAGTGGCTGTATGGCTCCAATAGTACGGGACATTCTCATCGCATACAAGAAAGCAGTAGACACTGGCCACGACATACTGCTTCAGTGGATTCCTGGACATGTTGGCATACGCGGTAATGAAGCTGCAGATGAGATGGCGGATATAGCGCACCTATCGTCAACGGAACACACGGTGATATATTCCACGTCAGATGTGAAGCACATGTTAAAGTTGCTGACGGAAGACATTTGCAGAAGGCAATGGTTACAAGTCGACAGGCGGTCATCCTTGCTTCATCAGATTGACCCGGATCTTAAATTCCGTGTTCCGTCCAGCATACCGCGACCTATACAAACACTCTTGCATCGGTTTCGCCTTAACGTTCCGTACGGTCAACAGTTTCTCCATAAAGTCGGCAGGGCTAGTTCAGCAAACTGTCCAATGTGTGCATCTGTGGAAAACACGGAACACATCGTTATGCACTGCACAAGATACGCATCCCAAAGGGCTACATTGAAGTTTGCTCTAGACCGCTTGGACAATAGAACCTTCGATATAGTGAAGGTGCTGGGTGTATGGGAACCCGGGAAGAGAGATGCGGCATTGTCAGCGCTTGTCAAATTCATAGTGAGCAGTGAGATGGAATCTGTATTTTAGGACCGCATGCTAGGCATGTGTCGTCGAGTTCCCCGTTCCAGTTTTGTTTCTTGCACTTCAGCTCACTTGTAGGGGATGTAGCTACGCATATGCACGTACAGTTCGGTGATTGGGAGGGGTGATGTCTTTCTATTTTTAGCTTTTCACCTTGGGAACCCTTCTTCTTTTCTTTTCTTTCTCCTTTCATTCATTTCATTTCCTTTGTGGGAGTTGCAGAATTCGTCAGTGACGAATTCAATATCTTCCGGTTTTTTTTTCTATAATCAAACTCAAACTCGAGTGGTACATGGCATATGAACACTCAACGAGTGGGAAAAAGACAGTGCAAATACTTGATTTAACAGAGAGGCACACTCGTTTCCTGGTACAGCGTCACCATTTGCATTATGAAGTACAATACTCCGTTCCGTATTGTCCTTGAACACAGACCAGAATTTCTTTGGATTATCGCGCAACATTGAAGATAAGGTTTCGTTACAGATGGATGTTTTAGGCCGACAAACTTCATCTCTATATAGATCTTTAGCACAGATGTACGCCTCCCAATGTGAAGTACCACCCTTTAGCTTAGCTGTGCGATAAAGGCGCTTTTTCCTGTCTAGTCTATAGATACGTCTATTAAACCACGGCGAGTAATTTCTGGTGGTGATCCTGCGCTTTGGTACATACTTCTCCATTACATGTTCAAAAAACTCTTGAACGAGTTCCAATTGTGGTTAACAGAGTGAGATGAACAAGTATTACTGAAGTCAGACAGCCACAGTTCAAACAGGTTATTGATAGCAATGAAATCTGAATTCATATAGTCTTTGATTATCTTACATACTGTTGGTCCCTTAATGTCGAATGCGCTAAGCATGAAATGAATTACCTTATGATCGCTAAGCGGGGCAGGTACGTCATTGGGGATATAAGGTGAGGCTTGGTTGTAAGTACCAAGTCCAACGTTGAAGATGTAGTAGCGGTTACTCTGCTAGGTAATTTTACGAGTTGGGTCAGGTTAAAATCATGGCACAAATCAATGAATTCTTCGCTTTCAGAGTAGGGCGGAGCAGCGCTAGGAGTTTCATTGTCCCAAATGATATTGGGAAATCAACGATACGTTAGGATAACGGACGACAATCATGTTCACAGTGTCTTGGAGTTTGTTTACAAATGATCTATCCGCCGAAGGTGCACGATAACATACACCCAGCACAAAACGCGCATTCCGACACTGAATTCGCACCCCAAGTAATTCGAGATCACGATCAATATTTAGTAAGACAGGTTGTAAGTACTCACAAAGAGCAATAAGAACACCACCACCAGACCTCGAGCCGCGGTCGGCGCGAAAAGTTATAAAATTATGTTCGCATTTAAACAGCTCTGCGTTTGTGATGGTAGCTGATAGCCAGGTCTCAGTTAAAACAATTATCGAGGCGTTACATGTATCTATGACGGAATAGAGGTCATCGCGTTTATTCATGACACTTCTTACGTTAGTAAACAGAACAGAAATGCGTTGAGGTACATTGCTCAAGTGGACATAAAAAATCAGTCAATGAGAAACAGGTTGCAAGGAAGAGGTTGATGCACAAGAATCAACATTATTTACACGAGCAGAATAGAGAACATCCTCTGGTTTACTCATAAAAAATGGACGTGACGAGGTATCGCAAACGATTACACTGTCGGTTTCAGAATCGTACATGTAGCATTTGTTATCGATGTATAGCCGGTTGTAACGCAGCCGAAAAGGAACGTTCCTGGCTTTCCCATGTTCAACCAGATTCTCTCTAGCATGGCGAGTGGCAACTGAAAAATCTTCGCCAATGCTTATAGGGCTGTTTTTAAGCTTGATACGGGATTGTAATACGTTGTCTTTTGCCTTAAACGACGCAAACTTGACAACGATGGGTCTTTTCTTATCCCTGGGAAAGGTCTCAATGCGATGTGCCCTTTCTATGTTATCACCAGAGACATCCAGTTGTAACCTTTGGGTAACTACCTCAATCACAACTTTCCCCGTTTCAGCCCATGTTTCATGAGGGTTGTCGTCCAAACCGTGGAAGATAAGATTATCACGCCGCGCTCGATCCTTATTAAGCGTTTAAACAGTTGCGTAAAGAACGGGTTTTATGTTTCAGTGATGAATTAGATGTACGCAAGGCCTGCAGTTCGCTCTCCAGGCATACATCTCCGGGCATCTCCAGATATGTGAGAACAGATTACATACTCGGGGTATTTTCTTCGATGAAACCTAGTGAAAATTCAAAAATTAATGACGAAGTTACGGTAAAAGAAGAAAAGCAAAGGAAAACAGTTATAAGAATGAAGAATTAGGAATAAAACCTAATTTTTTTCGGGCATTGTTTTCTACCTTTGTCCCGCGTAGTGCAGCCCCTGTCCAGGTTGGGCAGAAACGCATGTGCGCACTACTTGTGCCTCTTCAACCTCAACAAATTACGGACACAGCAACCTAGTCTTCACACGTACACTTTGCTAAACTAGCACTGTAACTATTATGAGGATTGAGATGGGCTTATCTTAATTCTTACATTACAAGTTAAATAGTGACACACTTATGTACAGTGCTGAACAAAAGTTTACGGAACACGCTCCGGCGCTTTCCTTCCTCAGAGTGGCACGCGAGCAGCGAATGGGACCGTACAGACATGTGCCTCGGTAGCCCACGGGCGTACCGAGAGGGGAGCAAGGGGGTCCGTGCCCCCCCTCTTGGAACTCCAAGGTCATTTGTGAAAATAGTGCACTCTTTAGTCATAGGTCGTAATGATTATTCTCAGATGTCATGACAGGAACCTCTGAACACCCACAAAGCGCGCAACGTCCGCATCCAGAAAAAGATGTGGTAAGGGGCGGGGGTTTGCACTCTTGCCCCCACCCCAACTGGAAAAATTCCTGGGAACGCCCATGCCCAGCCCCCGTATGCAGGAGCGTACGGTATACCGGGTGTTTCAGTTAAATCCCCAGGCTAAATAATTCGCGAACGGATGGCTAGGGTTCTTCGTTTTCGGGTAAAACCCGATTTTTCACGATAGCTCCCCCCGAACAAGTTTGCAAGATTTCGGGTAAAACTCGATGTCTACCCGAAATCCTTACGGTCCTTCAACTTGTCGTTCTAGCTAAACCGTCGGGAAAGTGAATCATAATATCAGCAAAGAGAGCTATTCGTGACAACCGATTTGTCCTACTTTTATAATCCCCTCCTGCAGGAGTGAAAGACGAGCTTTTGTGGAGCTCGGGCAAGTGTTTGAATACCGCGGTCATTCACTGCCCCAGTTCCGAGCGGAAATATAAAGATTCTTGTTTCTGGTCCAAGTGTCACAGCAATGGCTTGTTTCATACCTTTTGTTTCACCCGAAAATTCCCCGATGACATATCAAACAGATATCGTCGCACTCGATTTCTCGTGTGTAAGTAGCACCCGATATTTACTCCCCGAATTTGCAAAATCATAAAACCCGAAAACGAAGAACCCTACGGATGCATCGATCGACGAACTTTCTTTCTTACAAGTATCTGCCCGATACCACCTTCAAGCTGCGCACCGTGTGAATGAGTGGGAGGCGCTCATTATTTAAATAAGAATTCAAATGAGTTTCGTAAAATAAAAGATAACTTCTAAAGCAGGGTGCTGCGGTATTAAAATAGGTACTACCGATTTGAGACCTTCAGTGGACACCTTTTAGAGAAAAAATCTGCTGTGTACCGAAGCGGATCATTTGTTGAAGTAATTAATTGCTTTAGGTTTACATATTTTCGTCGTGGCTGGTCGCAGTGAAGCGCAAAGGTGTTTTTTTTTATTTTTCTAAAAGGTGTCCACTGAAAGTCTCAAAGGGGTAGTACCTATTTTAATGCCGAGAGCGCCCTGCTTTAGTTAGTTGTTATGTTGTTTACTAAACTAATTCATTTAAATAATGAGCGCCTCCCACTCATTCGCACGGTGCGCGGCTTGTAGGTGGTATCGGAGTGATACTTGTAAAAAAGAAGGTTCGTCGATTGGTGCACCCGTTTTTGAATTCTTTGGCCCGGGAATTTAACTGAAACACCAGGTGTACTATTTGCTGTTAGCGTGTCACTCTGAGGAAGGAATGCGCCGGAGCGTGTTCCGTAAACTTTTGTCCAGCATTGTACAAAGACCATAGTATCTTAATTTTTTAGGAGTCATTATGTCACTAATGTCAGCTAGCTGTTTTTCACTGACTTTGCTGTTTCTTTTTACTAAGTTGAAGCTGTGCGCAAAGGCAACAATACAGTGTGTAAATAGGGGATAATTTCAGTTGACCTGCATATTGTAATCTTCTCGAATCGTTTTTGACATTTTCAGTAATTTGGAAGGGGTAATTTGGTATATGAAGTGGAGTGTTGCACTAATGAATTCTGCGCATACTGTGTGACCCCACAAAAACTGCACCGCTCCTGTCTTTGTGTATATTTCTATTTAGGGTATTTTATGATAATAGCCCTGAATGAATGAACCCTATGAATTTCTACCTAGAAATCCCATAAATTGCGCGGGTATCTGCCGGTAACCGTGGGTGTACCCCTAGCCGTGAATACCTCAATACATTCTAGATTCTCTGTACACAACGCGGTCGTTGCGAGCCATGAATTCACAATCACGGAAACAATATGCGGGTTCTGTATCAGATTGACAGTTCAGCACCGCAATACAATGGTTTCGATCGTGTACGTTCACAGGATTTTTGCAAGCAAGGGGAACTGCCCTATGTGGGAGAATTTGGGAATGTTGCTCAGGTGAAGGCTCATTCTGGACATCCTCTTGAAACAGCTCGCTGAGGTCAAAATCATGTTCCAAATGAGAGGGTTCGCGATAGCGTTTGATCTGCATAGCCATAGCTATCTTCCTTTCTGTAGTCCCATTCTGTAACAGTCGTTCTGTGTCGTAAGCGTTGTGGGCATTGTTCTTGATGGTACAAGGTCCGTCAAAAGGGCTTCTAATTTACCATCTCTAATTCCGTTGGAAAAGAACACTTGATCTTCGTAACTTTCGCTCATAAGTGTCCATATCCGGGCCTGTTGGTATGCATTATAAAAGCAATATAAATGAAGTGCTGTGTACAGGTGTTGTTCTAACAGTGTCCCTGTGTGCTTTCAAGTTTGCACTGAGGTATTTTGATCGCTTTTGTGCTCCAATGAACTCTTGCGGGCACTCCGCGTAGTATGCCATTCACAGGATATCCCCCTCGCCTGGAACGCCTCCCCTCGACTCTATGCCATCATGTCTCCTGGGTGTGCACGCTATGGAAGTGGTAAGGTTCGCTCGCCACGAACAGTACTTTCAACCAACTCCGAAGAAGCAATAAAATACATCAAAAATTTCTGCCCGTTTCGTTTTGGAGTTAATATGAGGGAATAGCGCAAAAAACGCTTGAGGCCAATCGAAACCTCTGATATGCAGTGGATCCGGCGGATAAGTTTCGGAGCAACGATGACGACATCTGCATATATATCAAGACGACCGTCAATAACGAGCGCGCAATTTCGAGTGATGGCCATTGAGCACTCCGGGAGAGGGAGACTGCCTCTCTCCTTTCTAAAACCATGCTTTCTACAAACAAATCCAAAAATACGTCACTACGAGTGTGCAAGGGTGGGTCGTAATACTCATATTTTGTATTATAATACTAATATATAATACTCCCTAGAAATTGGTGGGTAGAAATCCAGCGAACCGGTAGAGATGTAGGAAGGGAGTTGCCTCAGGACAGAAGTCGCCGATATTTCGAACAGAGACTGTTCTCTGTTCGAAATATCGGCGGCTTCTGTCCTGGAGCAACTCCCTTCCTTCCTAGAAATTGGTATCATAATACTTATACGTAATACTTTGATTCTGAGGCATTATAATACATAATATATAACACACATATAATGCTTGTGTGTATTACACCAGTAACTCTACAGGTTTTCGAGTCTGTTTTAGTCCATGTGCCATCTGAAATAATCCAAGCGCCATTCAATAGACCTCTACCCGAGAAATCTCATCATGACGTTGGTACACACACTGAAACCGAAACAAACTGGAAGGGGAGGGCTGGGTTCCACGAATGGGCCCTTGCTCGATGCCTCCTATTGAAAGAAAAGTAGGACCGAAGGTTGCGTCCCTTTCAGCGACCATCGTAATCCCCTCAAGACCGTGGATTTCGGGCGCGACCTTGTTCGCCTCTAGCTTCGAGCGTAGTTCAACTCTACCAAATTGGTGGCGCTGTCGAACACTATGATGTCATTTGTTTACAAACAGGGAGAGGTCTATTTAATCCGGGCGCCATCTGAAAAAAATCTAGATGCTATTCAATTTAATCCGGGTACCACCTGAATTAATCCATGGTGTTCTAAACCACTATAACCGTGTATTCACACAAGGGACATAATGCACAAGACTCGCGGAGACGTCTCCTTAGAGTGCGGTTAGCCTAACATCACGTGTTGTGTAAGTAAGACAACTTTACGTTTGTGCACGAGTATAGGTGAGAGGAGACATGAAACCGGAAAGGAAGGAGGAGGACAGGAGGGAGCGAATACTTATCACGGGTCATTTCCTTTTGATTGGTGATAACAGGCACTGCGTGACGACCTTGATAAGGATTCTTCAAACTCTTTCATCGCTTTCAAATGCCAGACTACTTTTTAGATGAGCACCACTAGTACAAAATGGCATTCTCAGTGCCATCATACCTCCGACACTTTCTGTTTTCACTATTACAGGGTGTTTCATTTAAAATGAGTCAAACTTTTTGGTTCATAAAAATGGTGCATTGCACTTGGAGACTTAGTGCGTAATGTTAGTAAGGGTCCAGAGATACCCAGTCTATTTGTTGTTTCCTCATTAATTAATTAATTCATTAATTGAAATTAATTGGTGATCGTTTTAACTGCAAAGACTATAGCGAAACTGTCACTGGCGGAGTTGTATAGGGGGAAGAGGGTCTTCGATTCTCGTATCCCTGATTATGTACACATCACTCAGTTCTTTTTCTTCTTTCTCCCCGGTTTAAAAAAAAAAGCACGACAGCAGCACAAACGCGCACGGAAAGAAGTGATCCCTTCGTTCGTTCAAAATGTATGGACCACTTTACTGTTCACGAACAAGAGGCGCCATCTGCGCATGCGCGGAGTTGGTGTGGGCAAAACACACTGAACGCATACGCGCGAATGCTTTCCGCAAGTGCGAGATTGGCCGTGTTTCACTGCTACACTGCTCTCGACCGTCCTTCCACAGTGAAAGAATGGTGAAAGAAGGAAGCCACTGAAAAGGTCACCCAGCTGTAGGACTCGAACCCACATCATCTGGATTACCGGTCCAGGGCTCTACCAATTGTCTCCCATCTCCTTCCACAGTACACGACTAATATAGAGCTGAATAAAGGAATCAGACAAGTGCCGCTACTAGACGAAGGTTTTAACTTGATTTCTCTGAATCGCGTCCGCCCTTGGCGACCGTAACGCCGAGCACCTGCGGGAGAGTACCGCCTACGGATAGCGCGCAGCGCGCGTGCACACTGTCGCTCTCAAAAATCGTAGCGTCACCGACAATCAAATACGAATCTCAATTTTTTTTCTCTGTGTCAGGAAAGGGTTCCTGCGCAACATATAAAAAAATCGCGGCAACTTTTAGATAGCCATTTTTTGCTAGCGCCGGCCGAAATACAGCTAAATCGCGATACCGCCTGTGGGATTACTAAAATCTGCTTCTAGCAGATTAACTCTAGAACAATGAAAATAGTATCAACAGATAGGGTATGCAATGACGAAACGAATGGTGTAGGTTTCATTATTCTCCAATAAACAGCGTCAGTACAGGAAGGCTCCGAAAAACGGCGTTTTTCGCGCTTGCTCGCGACTTTGCGATTTGCTTGCTCGCGATTTTTACGAAAAAAGTTTCAGTTACAAATTGGTAAGAAGAAGAAAGTGTGTTGTCCATGTAGTAGTGAGCAGGTGAAAAAAAAGTTGTGCCTCTTAGAACCGCATAGTTCTCAATTCAAAAGCCCGTAAAGTAACCCGAAACGACTCCCTAGTGAAAATGTATCTGAGAGGCCTCTCAGGATTTTTTAAGAGGTTTGAGAGGACCTTTTAAGAAATTCTGAGAGGTCTGAGAGGACCTCTCAAGCACTCCTAAGAGGTCTGAGAGGACCGTCAACGAAATTCTGAGGGGTCTGAGAGGACCTCTCACGCAGTCCTAAGAGGTCTGAGAGGACCTTTTAAGAAATCTTGAAAGGTCTGGTAGGACCCTTTAGCACTTCTGAAGGGTCTGAGAGGTCCTTTCAAGAAATCTTGAAAGGTCTGGTAGGACCTTTCAGGCAGCACAGAGGGGTCTGAGAGGACCTCTTAGAGAAAATCTGGAAGACGTTGTATAATCATTCATGTAGCCCTGAGAGGTTTGGGGGACCTCTCAGACAGCTTTGCGACAGTGCGTCGTGCAACACCTCTCAGAGCAAGTTGCTACGTGTTTTCCGCGCCGCGGAACATGCTACCTCGTCCGCTTTGGAAAATAGATCGCAAGATTTCACGTGTTTGTGCATTATTCCTTCAAGGAACACGTGCCGTGATAACCTTGTATTGCCTTCCCCCCCTTGAAGCTATTGTTCTTGCAATCCGTACATTATTGCACTGCACGTAAGTGGAAGCGTTTCGGCCAGTCGCCAGCGGTTGAATCAGTCTGTTTTGAAACGTTGAAGTGTGAGGACGTCGGCCGCGGATCTCAAGTAATTTGCATTTTGTCTTCGGGATTGTAACTGTTTTTGAGGTATGTAGACGATGTCTCAAATATGCTTTTGTGATTGACAGCCATTCCTCTTCACTTTAGGCTTTTACTACTGTTCGCAGACACGCATTATGAGCGCCGATAGGAAGATTACCAACCACGTAACGTTACCAACGGCGCTGGGTGCCAAACGGTGTGTTATATATTTCGATGCCTACACACTGACTTACACTGACATTTTGAAGTTGTATTTCTTACAGATGAATCTCGTACGAAGTGACAGGTGGTGAGAACCCAATCTCTCCAGTTAGTTGGTGGCTTACGCAAGCAAGGGAAACTAGACGTTGCATCGCAAGTCCCGAAGTATACGTAAAACTGATGAACTTGATCACCAAGAAGCAGAGTTCCTCAAGAATATTTTTCATCGCCGCTGTACGGACATTGTGAATATGTGTCCCATGAGTTCACGCTTTGTGGAATACGACAGTATGTGTTGATGATGACTCGTACGCTTTCGTAGACATGTAAGTGCTAAATCTAGTTTCTGTTGGTGCAATTTGGCGTTTCGTGTAGTTTCTTGCGAGCGATCCTTCAACAAATATTAGATATTCACAATTCTGTAAGACATTTGAAATAACTGTTACATAATCAGATAGCAGTGTGCATGCCTTGAGTGTATCTGTACAATCGAAGGAACTCAATATATGTGGAGTTTTGTGACATGTACTTGTCTGTATCTATGTCTGGTGTATCATAGCACTGTATGATTATACCACTCCGACGACAGGCGCAGCGTAGACGGCGAAATTGAACATTGATGTTCCGATGTCAGATCTGGGCATTAGCTTCTGAGAGGTCCTGTCAATCTGAGAGGTCCTCTCAACCTGAGAGGTCAGCCTGAGAGGTCCACAGGCCTGAGAGGACCTCTCAGCCTGAGAGGTCCTCTCAGTCCCATAACATATTAGACCCGAGAGGCCTCTCAGATACATTTTCACTAGGGCTGGGTCACATTTCGACCAGTTTCTGTCTCCCCCTCTCTTTCGAAAATGGCTGAAGGTTGGGGCCTAAATATAGGCGCATTTTTCGTCATTTCCCGTCCCCTGAAGAATATATTTAAAAAAATTGGAGATGGTCAGGTTCCTTCCTTGGTCGAAATTTGCTGGAATTAGCCAGAGGCATATGTCTTACATAGATAAATATAAAGACAATTTATTAGATTAACCTGATGATACGACATAGATGACATTTACATTCTGTTCCGGAATGACGCTCCCGGACAGCGCAGGCACAACGGTTCGGCCATGCACAATTTAAGCGTGGTGTCGCCGGGATAAGTATACGGATGAAGAAAATAAAAATAACAATGGACCATTTCCGACAATGCGTATGAGCATGCCCAGCCCTTGTGTCCGCCATTGCTGAGCGGAAAACATCGCCATGAACGCACCTGCGGGCGACTGTCATGTTCATTGTGGGGATGATAATCGGTTTCAAGGTTAGGCGGACGTTTGAGGTCTGGTAATGAGTACAATGCGCTTTCACTCTTTCCGCATTCTTCTTCCTCCCCCCCCCCACAATCTTCTCTTGCTACTTTCCCACGCAACGTACGTGCCACTTCGTAAAGGGTCACCATTATTGGGGGGAAAGACACGACGTTCGACATTCCGCCGCCAGGGGCAACGCGAATATGGAAAAGGTCCATTGCCTTGCGTTCGCTTCTGGTTGGGCAAAATAAACGAGCTCACAGCCATTAAGGCTACGGTCCCACCATTTCCCTTCCCCATCACGTCGAATCAGCCACTACTACGCGGCGCCACCATCCTTATCTTGTCCATTAGCGGCCAGCAGGAACTTTGCTTTCTCTAAACAGGTTCCCTAGGAAATCCCTACTCCCAAAATAGCCCTTTGGACTTGGGCTACCCCACGAGCCTATTATCCCTTCACAAAGGCAAGAGTCAAGGGCGCTAGCAGACGGAAGGAACGTTTTACGGAAGGTTTTCGAGATCCTTCAGAGAATACTTCACACTAAGGCAGTATAACAGCATATGCCTTATGTAATTTTATCATGTATTTTAAAAAAAGAAAAGTAAATTTAATCATGATTTGCTATCGCTCATTTTCTCTCTCTTTCCTTTGTTTTTCTTCTTGTTATAAAAAAGGATTTGTCCGACAATATACTCCTTTCAATATCAGAAAGCGCGACGGTAACTTTTGAAAAAAAAAAAGGAAAAGAAAGAAGAGAGAGAGACAAATGCGCAATACGGTGAAGCTAGAAAACAATTGACCTGTCCTCTTCATATTTTTTCAATTTTTTTATTACGTGTTAGCGCCCTGAAGCAACTGGGGCTATGAGCGGCGTTTCTTTTCTCGCTGTTGTTTCAGATACCTGTTGTTTTGCTTGCTACCTTGCTTGCTTCAGCATCGAGATAATAGTGAGTCTTCCTCGTGTGGCTGCTTGATATAATTTGAAGGCGAACGACAGTTTTTACACGTGCTTTCCCTACACGCGCTTTCTATTTGTGACAAAAAGAAGAGGACATGTTGATTGGGCAAGTTTAGAGGTTTAGCTATTCAAACCAAATTTCCTTGTTATATTCCCAACAGACGAATGTCGTTGTCCATATATTTTCCGTGACGCGCTTTTTCTATTTCTTCGATCGGTTTGACATTGTTAGCGAAGCACTCTGTGTGGGTGGTGAACAGCGCGTAAAACAGCGGACTGCATATTTATGCCCTGGCTCTTTCGCGGACTTGATGGCTGTACATAATTGTCGACGTTTCTTTGGCTGTCTCACCATATTTTTGTCATTTCTTACGTTGAGGCGCAATAAGCAAGGACACTGTGTAAGCGTCCCTGTCCCACATTTTACCTCGGTGTCTGTCTTTCTCTTTCATTTTCTCAAACATGATAACGGTTTGGAAAGCCTTTGAACTCAGCTGGACAATGTGCACGGAACTACCTTCCGGAGAGCTCTCCATCAAGGTTCGCAGAAGTTGGTCCAACAAGATGAACCGTTTCATGGGAAAGTCTGAAAGCTACAAGAAACCGTACCGTGTGGTGGAAAATTTATACGACATATTCACGTCACGTGTGGCTACGGGAACACTCTGTTTGTGTGTTGCACTCGTTTCATAAAAAAAGAACGGACAAAACGAATGTCCGGCGCTACTATCACTGTAAAAAAACTACCGTAAAATTTACGTATATTTTAATGGCAGCTATGTTGCCGGACTTTTCTCGTTAAAATTACGGCCACTTCGGGAGAAGTACTGCCGTTAAATTTACAGTAATTTTGATGTAACCAGAATGGTAGTTTTTCCATGTGAAAATTACGGTGCAGTCATAAAATTTACAGGGCTTTTAATGGCAGCTATGCTGCCGGCTCTTTCCTGTAATTTTCACAGCCATCTGACAGAGTCGGCTTTTGGTTGAAGTGTGGAGTGCATTAATTCCCACAAATTTGGGAATAGCACCGTAGGATGTGTAATTGTGTGTGTCTTCCTTTAATGGAATTGCAAGTCATACAGTAATGTGTGACACAAGCCATAGAGTACAGGATCGAGCATTTATTGTACATACAGAGAAAGGGTGGGAAAGTCTGTGTAGACTGTTGAATCTGCAGCGATCGAAACAACATCTTAGAGTTACAAAGTACATTAAGTGTATCTGGTTACCAAGTAAAACGTTCCCTTACACTTCTGCTGTTTTCGAAACAATCCCCAGAACTTCTTCATATGTTGTGACTCCTTTCTTCAGCTTGCTGCCCCTGCAGGGCTGATACGCAGTATACTCCTGTAAGAAAGAAAATGCAGGATATGTAGTACGACAGTTGCTACCATTGGAATGCAGCTCCACATGCACACACCTATGCACACTACACATTCAGTGTGGAGGCACTAGTACAGACAACTTTTATGGTGCTGGCTGAGTACTTTCCAGTACAAGCAAAGAAATATCTTAATGTCTTCTACTGGTCATAAAGTCTGTAAATCACTCATATTTGGGTAGTACATATATTGATTTAAATCTTGTGAGATATTGATGATTTTGTGTGGAGTGACTGTGTGAAGATGCAATGATGTTAGAGTGTTTGTCATTATAGATGTGGTCTAACATTCTTGTAAAGAAGAATATGTGTGGTTTCAAAATAACCACGCTTCACAAATGACTGAGATTATTCCAGGAAAGACATGCCAAAGCAATTCAACAGATAGTTCCAATTACAAGATACGTGTTAAATGAAAGAATCAGTGACGCCGTCAGTGAAACAAGTATATATTTTTACGTTTGATGACTAGTGTCACGGGTGATGTATGCAGGAATGAGAAGTTTAGTTTATGGCAAATCACTGCACTAATCTCATCATGCACCAGAGAATTGTATGCCTGTGTTTTTTCCATAAAATATGTACCACATCAATTCGCTGCACCCTAATGTCCTTCATACTAACACCTGCACGTCCCGCACCTGTACTACTCATCACCGAAAAAAAAGGGAGAGAAAGCACACAATTTCCATGTTGAAACTAACATTGAGTTCTTTGTTCCGCGCACAAATCATGATTGGAACCACCTCCCAATTTGCCTCGTATCCTATCTATCTATCTAAAACTGAGAGGGGGTTGGAGCTATTTGATAGCCATTGGTGGCACCTGCAGCTCCACAAGCCTCGCATTCATTTTATCCATTAATCATTTTAAAACAGCATACTGCAATTACCTCGCACCAGTATAACATTTTGTGATCAAGGTGGATTTCTTTACTACTCAGTTTGTAGACTATAGTCATAACAAGGAAACAACTCTGTAATGCTTCTTGCATTCTGGATGAATAAATACTATGAATAGAAGAGCACAGCATCGCGGTGCACCAGCCTTACAGAGGCTACCACACTTTCTTACTGCTAGGGAGAAACAGAAGGATGATTTCACGCAGGATCAGACAGGGTGATCCGGTCGACCTCTCCATCTTTTTCTTTCAAACATATATTAAAGACTTGTCCCTAGGAGGCATATTGGTGCTGAAAGTAGTTGAAAATAATTGGTGATTATTTCTTAATGATTTATCATTCAGATGTGGGCATTTCGACCGTTGCACTTCATACACAGGTTGATGCCACGTATCTTCATAACTATTTGACATATTCAGCAGAATTTTTTTTTCACGTATTGTCTGGGGTGGGTAGCATTGCATCCTATGTTCTGAGGATCCTATGGTTCGCCTGTGAGGAGATAAAAAATCGCAAGGTTGCCTCATTTGTAAAATTTGATATGTTTTGGGAACCTCACCACTCTGCCCCCACTTGTGATACTCGAAAATAATCTACATCATTGTGTTCGTCTCGAAATGCCTTTCCTCCGCATAGCGAGTACATCGTATTGCGAATTAGGGCAACGCCTCCAACGGCCTTTTTGTGAAGGATATCTACGGCAAATGCGTAAATTCGACATCGCACATCCCATATATTCCCACTCGTGACAGCGTTCATTTTACTCACAAACGTTCTCCATGACGACTCAAAACAACACATCAAAAAAATGTTTGCTTCAAAGATAGTCGAAATTAAGTTGCGAACGACATTGAGTTAGGAACGTAACTTCGACCATCCCTGAAGCAATTTTTTTTTATGTGCTGTTTTGAGTCGTCACGAAGAACGTCACGAAGACACCCCTCATAAAAAGACTGTTGGGGCCGTTGCCCTAATCCACAATACGATGTACTCGCTATGCGAAGAAAGGTCATTTCGAGACGACCACAATGATGTAGATTACTTTCCGGTATCACAAATGGGGGACGAGTTCTGAGGTTACCAAAGCGTACCATATTTTACAAATGATGCAACTTTGCGATTTTTTATCTCCTCAAGGGCAAACCTTAGGATCTTCAGAACTTTGTATGCAATGCTACCCACCCCAGACAATACGTGCAAAATAAATTTAGCTGAACATGTCAAATAGTTATGAAGGTACGCGGCGTCAAACTGTGTAGGAAGCGCAATGGTCGAAACGCCCACATCTGAATGATAATGCATTACAAAATAACCACCAATTATTTTCAACTACTTTCAGCGCCAATATGCCTCCTAGGGACAAGGCTTTAATGTATGTTTGAAAGAAAAAAAATGAAGTGGTCGACTGGACCACCCTGCCTGATCCGGCGTGAAATCACCGAGCTCTCAATATATTAAGATAGGCAGCTACATGTACTAGCCAGCGCCCAGTAGCTCTATTCAACAACTTTGTTTCCGACAAAAAATAAGAAGAGGGACACCGAACATTATCCTCCATGCTATGCACTGATTGCAGCAAATTCTAAGTGGGTAAAAAGGCGCGATTTCAATCGCAAAGGAATGCTGTGTTCAAGGGTGGACAAGCAGTATGTCAACCCAACAAAATACCCTCATTGCATGTGAAGTTATAAGGGACACCTCCTTATGTTCTACCTTTCGAGACATACGTGTGGCATTTAAGTTATGAACACTACAAGCATGTGTTACAGTCACTAAAGAACGGCGGTACAAACAGCTAAATAAAATAAGCCGAAATACTATCAGTTTCCAGTTGAAATGTGCTGCTGCAGGGTGAACGATTGAAACGATAAAGTGATACAAGACTGACTGATGATAAAAATTGAAATACTCACTCAGTGTCACGAGAAACCATGCAAAAGAGATGCCTCCTCCTGGGCGTTCTTTCAGCAAGTGATCCAAGGCCAAGCGTGTCTGGATGCCTTTCCACGCGACTTGGCCAGGAGGATGGTGTGCCCAGAAGTGACCATCTCTGCTGGAACAGATTGGAACCGAACAAATTATGCAGGGCTGAACAACACGTAAAACATGTTCAACGATCACGACATCGTACAAGTAACACCACATCGACAAGTACATACTCATATGAAGCACATGATATGTCTTATACGCACGTTCTTAGATCTTTTCACCTAGAATACAAAATTTACTGCAGAACGGTTTAGCATTGAGTAGCCTGAAGCACTGAAGTGGGACAAAGAAGTAAATCTAACACATCAGCATGATAATTTACCTCCATTCTACATCAGTGGGCATATGCGCACGGAGCTTGCTCAGTTTCTTCTAGCCGGCAGCAGGTTCAAGTAACGGCGCCTGGAAATAGTACACATGATCATTTTCCTTTTCGCGTACAATAAGGCGAAAGTACGCGTCTTCTGGGAGTACAGTACGTTTATTTTTGCTCCGCCAGCGGGATTTGAACTTCTAATCTGCTCCTTGAGGCGCCCCCGTCTTGCCTAGTAAGGAAGACGTAATCGTGCAATAATTAAACGTGCGCTGCGGATACACCTTCCGGCAATGCGAAATATGATCACAGCGTAATGTGAGGTGAGCATCGAGAAACAATAACAATTTATACATACCTGAAACCTGCTGGGCCGATGTCTAGTTTAGCGGCGCCACTCGATTTCAAACTTCTAATCTACATACCTGGATAGAATTTTGCATGGTGCATCGTAATCCAAAATAATCAAGCGGCGGTCGGTTCCACGAATTCCTCCAGAGATCAGTTTCCCCGGGAAAGTTTCGGCAGCGGCGACCATGTCATCTCCATGCGCCCATTGTTTACGTATGACAGCTTACGCACACCTCGCACTCTTCCCAGTATGCATTTCGCCTGTTCCCTCACGCTCGTTGCCAAGAATGCACGATGAAAGCACTATACGATTCTACGATTTTTATTTCGTCCACAACAACGATTATGATCAAAGGCCAATACGTTAGGCCGAGGAAACGTTGCGAAAATACGAGAAAGACAAACAAGGGAGCACACAAGAGACACGTTTCGAATAACAGCGTTCCCCCACGATTTTTTTTTACAACTAGACAGGTGGTACAACAACCGAAGGAATGTGAACGGGCGCGCTTTCCCAGTATTTGTCTCGGTCATCTGTCCTCCTGTGGTCGTGTGCCATGCTAACCCGATTGCAACAGGACAGTGGTCGGAAATCTCGTGCAAGTTGGTCTATTTCCTGCTCTTGCATAACGTATTCCAAGTGTTACAAGACTTTTGTGGGAGAAGAATCTATTTTGCTAATAAGCACGGTAACTTTTCATGAGACCGTAGGACGTTGGAGAAGGTAAAAAAAAAAGAAGACAAGAACATAGGGTGAGACTAAAGGAATGTACGGGGTCAAATTTCAGGTATGTTAGTACGGGCATTGTGATATTGCTATGAACATGCCTATGCTGAGTTCATCATACTGCGGAAGCGGCCATTCGCTTGGCGAGGGTAAAACAACGGGATGAGGCAGTGAGGCAACTGTAGCAAAGATAGAAAGAGAGGAGACGGAACACAGCCATTAGAAATTGGTAAATGCATATACTGTTTATGATAACATCCGGGTCGAGCTGAACCGCATCATATCGTACGCCTGTCTCTTGGATAGCCGCAAGTGAAAGTTGGCACCACTGTGGCAATCTGAAAAAAGCAAAATGCACAAAAACTTGGCAATGCTCTCATGGGCAGAAATGAAATATCGAAGTGAGATACACAGCAGAAGACAGCTGTTCCAAACCTAGAAAACACTGTCCATTCTCACCCTTTTACTCCTGTGCTGTGCCTCACACTATATAAAAAATATCATCTGGGGAGAGTCGTAATACAGGTGGTTCTCAGTCTTGCCCCCATTGTCAAGGCAATGACACTAGACTAAGACCACTGATGCCTGCGACCATACAAGGGGGGCAAAGACCACAGCTTGGATTGCCTACGGGGAAGAACAAATACATAAGCGCAAGCGCACTGCACCAGTACAAAGATTCAACCACTTGGTTACAACTTACCGTTTCTCTCTCGCTAGCCGCCGACGCAGCTTGCGGACCGATTTCCGACCTCAACTCCGCGGTTCCCGAGGATTCTTGCACGGCCGTGTCATTGCCGCGCGTTTCCAGTTTGTGCGAAGCAGTGGCAGCAACGATACTATGAACGTGCAGCCTACCGCAATATCAACAGTTCAAATCAGAACACGACAGTCAGCAGCAGCAGTGCCGGATATAGGGGAGGGCAGACGGGGCACTTGCCCCGGGGCCCCCACCAGTAAAGGTCTTGTCCAAGGGAAATCTGTTTTCCATGCCTGAAACGCATCCATGAAACGGAAACTTGGTAAAAATCTGTCCTCCATCCACGCATATCGACCCCGAATAAGACATTGGATAGACATGAATAGAATATTTATTTCACTTGTCTAGGAAATGTTCAAAATATGACAAAACCTGACTGCTGAAAAATCTCGGACTAGTGTGCTACACGGCCGCCGTCCGTTAGAAACAAAACGATGTCATTTATAGACATATAATACATAGAATGCACGAGGGAGCCCCCACAGCACAGTGCCCCGGGTCCCCGACCACAAAGGGGCCCCCACCAGTAAAGGTCTTGTCCAAGAGAAATCTGTTTTGCATGCCTGAAACACATCCATGAAATGGAAACTTGGCAAAAATCTGTACTCCGTCCACGCATATCGACCCAGAATAACACCTTGGATAGACATGAATAGAATATTCATTTCACTTGTCTACGAAATGTTCAAAATATGACAAAACCTGACAGCTGAAAAATCTCGGACTAGTGTGCCACACGGCCGCCGTCCTTTAGAAACAAAGCGATGTCATTTATAGACATATAACACAAGAATACATAGAATAATACATAGAATGCACGAGGGAGGCCCCACAGCACAGTACCCCGGGGCCCCCACCACTGTAAATCCAGCACTGAGCCGCAGTCAACACGGCGTGGATGAATCCGTCCGGCGCAGCACAGCAGTACGCAACCAACGTGACGTAACCATCAGAAGTGACGCAAGCGCCACCTTCCGCAGAATACTGGAGTTGATCACACGGTAGTGACATGCTCCGCCACGATGTGGCCACCGGAAATCTTGTATAGTTTCGGTTTGGTCTGAATATTTTGGAATGGCTTCGGAACGTAATAACCTGCGCTGTGCTCTTCCAATCATGCTGAAATTTTCAGCAATTCTTTTGCGCATAATTGTCCATCCACTGTCATTTTTAGGCTTGTGTGGTGACATTAGAACACCTCGAAACCGGACGCCAAAGAAAGGAATTTTTTCATGTTTTTCTGGAGGCGTTTTCGGATTATCGGCGTCATATACCAATAAGAGCGAAACGGTCCACCCTCCTCGTATCATAGAACAACACAACGCAACAAATTGTGCGCCGCTATCAACTCTTCCTTTTGCGCCAGATTCGTACAAAGACCACCCATAATCGGAGATATTTGCATGTTCCTGGCCTTATGGCGCCGCAACCGCATGCCTGGCCGAAAATCGGAAGACGGTCCAGACGGTCCAAGTCAAGAATCATAGCTTCCTAGTGGCACCAGTTTCACCACCAACAGACGAAAATGAGAGCTACAGGTCTGGTACAAAGTTGCGTCTTTTTAAGAGGGGAGTGAGAACATAGCTTTGAGGTACCCATCAAATTTCATACTGGTGGCAACCAAGCCTCCCCGTGGTGCTTCGAGGAAAAATTAAGAAGTGTGAGACATAAAAATAAGCATATATTATATACGTACATGCAAAAAACATGACGGTCACAGATTAGGTAAAGATTAAAAGAGAATCATCGGCAGGCAGATCACATGGCAATAACGGTACACTACAACTGTAAGAATTTTTGTACATGTTTTTACCGCCATAAGTGCAATGTCAGAAACAGTTTTAAAAAATGATACTAAGAAGAGAGCGTTCGATTTCCCAAAACGAAAACCTCAGGGCAACGCAGTGTCCGCGTTGTCTTTCCCGTTTTTAAAGCAGAAGTCACCAGAAATGTTCTTCAGCCTCTTTGGCCGTGAAAGCACACCTTTATTTTGTAGATGTTTTTATCAAACCCGTCTTGCGGTGCTGCTTATCAGAGGAAATTGCGCGCTGAGCTCTGATAATTCCCCTTCCCTTCGAGTTTCATTCCTCCTCTCATTTACACGTGCTGAAACCCACAGTTGACTGCCCTACACGCGGAAGTGTCGTTAGGATAAGCCCTCTGTAAGTGTGATGTCTCACATTTTAGTCTCACTTTCATGCCCTCGGAAACGAAATTAGCTCGTTACAAAAAAAACAAGACATTCACTTCAGGTTCCAAACATGCCCCCCCCCCCAAGAAATTAATGATGAAAGATCAATTGTCTCATGCCCCCCCCCCCCTAACTGTGAAACTACAGTAGAAAATTACCTAAAGCGGATAGCTTCTGATGTATACGACTGTGAAATCTCGATGGAGCTCGAATTCTACTTCTGTCCCATTGAGTACAATGTGTAAGATTTCAAACGCCGGGGGAACAGAAACCTTTATAGATACACGGACAATTCTTTTTCGGCATGATTTCTTGTCTATAGATCGCACAGGATCCAGTGTGGAACTAGCGAAAAGTGTCGACGTTTTCCGCCAAAATGAAGTCATACGTTTCTTATGCATTGCGTCTGCGGGTGTAATGAAGGCGAAGCACGCTTTAAAGGGTCACTAAAATGCAAGTTCACTTCAAATTACGTTACACGCTATGTTAATTTCGTACCTGAAATCATAATTAAAAACTTGGATTTCGTTACAAATATCAAAATTATACCGGACTCTTTCTTGCTTCGCCGTTAAGCAGTGAACGACGCTTCAGCGCGTGCATCGGTATTTTTAGTAGGGCTCGCACTCTTAAAAATGAGGTGGTGGTGGTGGTGGTGATGATGATGATGATGAAAGGGCTCGCCGTTGTCGGCCTCACCGAGGTGGGCAACGTCACGACTGACGCCCTGGGGAATGTGCGTCCTGGGCCGACTTCTTAAAAATGAACTTCACTTCATAGCACGCTCCTAGCCAACCATCATCTCGAATGATATCGTTATCTTTGTTGAAAACGGGAGGCGTACGCCTTTTTAGTGACAATTATGAACAGCATAAGTGTCACAAAAAAGGCGTACGCCTCCCCTTTTTTTTCTGTGAAACGTGTTACAAAACGCGTGTCTTAAGAAAACGTTTAGACGATTTGACGTTTAAACGTTTAACATAAACTGCGTTTACATGGGCGCGAACGTCGACTGAAGTCAGCAGTCGACTGATCGGGAGCGTCGACCGTCCACGGTTTACATGGCAACTAGATAAGGTGCTTTAGCGCTCCTGAAATTCAGTCGACCTTACTCGCCAGCAGCAGCGCCGCCACGTCGTTAAAATGTTATCTCGGAAGCAAACATATTTTATTGTCGCAGTATATTTATTTACCAGGCGTCTTATAACGCATTTTACAGGCTTTTCGCGGAGTCTCCTCTGCCATTTTTTGTTCTCTGCCATTGTTCTCTGTTCTCTGCCATTTTTTGCTCCTCTGACACCGATCGCCAGGTCGACTGAACCGGTTGACATGGCAAAGGGAAGTCGACCATTGTCGACTGAACTACTCCCTCCTCTGCGTCGACCTCCCTTTTCAGTCGACGTAGGCCGGTTTACATGAAGAAGGAAGGTCGACTTATCTGGCTAGGTCGACCATTGCCGCCTTCATGTAAACACGCCTATAGAGCTCTAGTTTTTAGTTCATGCTGCGCGTGCACGCGTGTGCCACGCAATGGAGCAGTCCCGGTGAAAAACATAGTGCGCGTTGCGAAGCTGATTGGCGTCGCTGTCCTATGGACTTGAAGATAAATGTTGTCAGTGAAACATTCGCGAGAACTGTTGTGGGCTACAATTCAGTGAATCGGTATTGAAAAAAGCAGCAGTGCGCATCACGCCGCGGAACACTACGATCAGGCCCGTTCCCAATCCACACGCCCACGATAGGTATGTCGTGCCGCCAATCTTTGCCTTCTGGGCATCCCATTCGTTTCCGCCAAAGACGGCTCTGTTTTCCTTGCGTTTTTCTTCTAAACGGTAGCGTTTTGTGAACTAATTTTGTTTGAGTGGTACTAAATGAAACACGGACTCTCATTTGACAACAAGTTGTTTTTGCATTTTAGTACTCTTTTAAGTTTTTTCCGCGAAACTTGGGCATGCCCCTACAATATTCTATATACATAGTATAGTAGAAGTATAGCAGACGGACACCATTGGTCATGTCGTCTGCTAAGAAGTATCTTGTGGCTGATCTCCAGGATATTCCACGCGGTTAGCATAGCGCGAAAAGGCACGGTGCTCATAGCAGACGGCACCAGTGGTCCTGTCGTCTGCGAAGCAATATCTTGTGAATCAGCCGCAGGATATTCCCTGCGGTTTGAAGAGCACGGAAAGACATCACGCACATCCTGCAGCTTAGTCATAAGATATTCCGTAGCATGATATGTCTGTGTGGGACGAGAATTCGAACAGGAGAGTAACAATGCAGCCTTCACTAAGTAGTGCTGCTGGCGAATGACGGTCACAACCCCAAAAAGAGTTTCTTCTGTTAAGTATAAACGCTCGCAGCATTGCTAACAAAACCACCGAATTAGAGATAATATTAAGCATGTATGATCCACACGTCGTGATATTAACGGAGACATGGCTTCACGAGGACATTGACGACAGTGATGTAGTTCCTTCCTATTATCGTATTTTCCGAAGGGATCGAGCTACAAAAGGTGGCGGTGTTGCTGTCCTTGTTAAGTCTGACTTCTGTTCCTTTCCCTTGGAGCAAATAGAAGATAATGAAAGTGTGTGTGTGTCTATCGACCTTTGGGGCATATCTGTTATTCTGCAGGTGTATGGTGTTCTGTATGATGTATACAGGGCACCGTCAAGCCCCCCTTCTCTTCAAGATATATGACCATACATTAAAGCATTGTAGAGGACGTAGATTTAATCTTGCCCGAGATTTCAATCTTCCCCGTGTTGATTGGACAAATTGTACCACGGTGACCACGAACATGAATGCAGATATTTCATGCATAATGTAAAACCCCGAGACTAGGGAACACAAAAGGACAGACTCAACACTTCGTGGTGTGTCTGTCCTTTCGTGTTCCCTAATTTAGGCGTTTTACATTATGCATCATCTTCACCAGCTCGCTTACTTCCTAGCCATTTTTTCATTGCAGATATTTGTTTTGATATGATTTTTACTCATGATCTTTCTCAAATCGTTAACAACCAACGCGGGTTGCTGGAAATTATTCTTCAGTTCTTGGGGGTGGGTGGTGAGGGTGAGTTCAGTGGGTGCTTGTGAGCACCCACTTTACAGAGTAGGAGGTTAGCATCATTGATGGCATCTCGGACCATAAGGTAGTATCTTTCTATTATTCGTTTAAGAAATCACCTAAGAAAAGTTCAATAGTCCCTGTATTAATTAAATATTTTAGTAGGTGCATGGACGAAAGTGTTTTAGACTACCTAGATATTATGTATGAGTCATTCAGCGACAATAACGTTGATACTTTATGGGTCAAATTTAAGGAAGCTTGTCATTACTCTTTAGATAACTTCATCCCAAATAAGACAAAGAGAACGAGTCGCGTGTCACCTCGGATGAGTCGTGATTGGATTCATCGAAAGAGGAAGATAAGACGACATTTAAAGAAGCCTTTTCGTAATGCCCATGTGATAAGTTCGCTCAAACAGGAATTTCGACAAGGGGTCGCAGTAGCAAAAAATAAATTTCTTACATGCACGCTCTCAGACTTTCTTAGGAACGACCTCCATAAATTCTGGAATGATATAAGCAGACGTAAGAAATGAGTAGATTCTGTCAAAATTAATGACACCATTGTTACGGACAAAAAAGAAGTTGCGAATTGACCGTCTTTCAGACCGACTTTCAGACCGTCTTCTCACCTTCATAACCGGACACATGTTCCCTGGTCTTTCTGTTGATACTGCTCCCGATATCATTTCATACGAGGGAGTTGTTTGACTTCTTCTTAATGTCAAAACCAAGACATCCTGTGGGCCTGACAATATCCCAAATATCTTCCTCAGAAGATATGCTGAATCGTTAGCGCGTTTCTTGTGCATATCCCCCCCCCCCCCTATTAGCACTGGAGCAGTACCACAGGAATGGCTCGCTGCGCGCGTTGTGCCTGTCTTTAAAAAATGTTACCATATGTCGGTAGACAACTATCGCCCAATCTCGTTAACATGTAGTTCTTGCAAACTTTTACAACATGTGTTAGCCAATTTCACTGTTAACTTTCTCGACGAAGACAGCGTCTTGTCGTTATGGCAACATGGTTTTCGTAAAGGGTTTCCTCCAATCATTCAGCTGCTTGGTGTTGTCCATGATTTTGTTTCAGTTATTGATAAAGGCGGGCAAGTTGATGTTTTGTTTCTTGATTTTAGCAAGGCGTTTGATAGACTACCCCATAACAAACTGATTTCTAAGTTACTTAACATAGGTTTACCTGGATACATGCATACTTGTCAAATCGGTCTCAGATAGTAGATATTTGTGGCACCCATGCTGATAGTTTATCTGTTACTTCGGGAGTTCCACAGGGCAGTGTTATTGGGCCTTTATTATTTTTGATTTATATTAATGATATTGTTGATGTTGTCAGCACCGGAGTCCAAATACGTTTGTTTGCAGACGATTGTGTGTTGTATTGCCTAGTTTATTCCCATGATGAACAAGATCATAGTGTAGCTGGCATCTCCGATAGATGAAAATTCGTTTTTTGTTCGTACTGTTCCTGAGTGGAATTCGTTGCCTGTGGGTATTGTTGTTGTTGTTTTTAAGTGTTGAGAGAGGTCAGCCAATATTTGGCTTGCTACTGTGGGTATTGTTCGGAGTGAAAGTGTTGCAGTATTCCAAGAACTTGTCGACGACATTTGCAATGGTTGAGATCAGTGGTGGCAACTAACTACTTCTACAGTAGTTTAACTATAACTACTAACTAGTTCGTGATGGAGTAGTTTAACTAGTAGTTCAACTACTTTTCAGGGGAGTAGTTAAAACTACTTCTTTAACTACTGCAATGTGTTTTAATTACATCTATAACTACCTAACGTTGTCACTGTGGACCGTAAAATATTTTCGCTTAGCCATGACTATCGATCACGTAGCCATCCTATGCTGTTTCAATGCAAATTCATGCAAATGAGGTGTGACTAGACAAGCATTAAAAGTGAAGATTTAGTACATATGCACGGCACAATTGCCCTGCTGCTCAGTTCTCATCAAACAAGTAGCTCAAGGTAAAAGTCGGAAGCACAATCGTGCCGTAAAGCTTGCGGCAAAATCAGAAGTAGTTGGCGCCTGCAGTAACCTAACTACTCGAAATAGTAGTTTAACTAGTAGTTGCCACTACATTTCTGCAAGTAGTTGATAACTACTTTTTAACTACAATCAGGTAGTTTAACTAGTAGTTTAACTACATGTAGTTAACTTCTGGTCATCTCTTGTTGAGATTGTCAATGTTCCTGCAAGAGTGTTCTGTTTTGTGTGCGTACGTGTGAACTTCAATTTCAATTTAAATTTTTTCCTTGCGGTTGGGAGAGCAGCAAAAAGCCCATGAGGCTTGACACCGGCTCCTCCCCCAAAGTTCACTATTTACAGCAACAAAACAGTAACGATCATAGCGTACAGAAAAAAAGAAAACAATATTGTAACAATAACCAAATGAGTGTGATAAAAATGGAAAGAAGAAATATAATGCCTATGATACAAACAAATCAACTAACAGTTCAAAATTGACTCAATTTACAGTTAAATACCCAACATAAAGCGACAGAGCATTCCTTTTGACGTCAACAATGGGTCCGGCGACGTACCAACAAACTGATTAAAAATAAATGGTGACATATACGTCAATGACTGCTTACCGTAGTTTGTTCGATGCAATGGGACACACCAAATCCTATGTCGAAAAGAATACATAGATGTCAGCGTAGTTAACTGACATAGTTCTAGAAATGTCGTCTTATTTTCACGGACGCTTTTTGAATAAGTTAAGGTAAGCTTATAGTTGTAGAATTTCGGTATCGGAATAATATTGTACTGTTCAAATAATTCCGCAGTATGAGACAGTCGACTGACACCAGCAATAATCCTTATAGCCCTTTTTTGCAGGACAAACAGCTCGTGAATATTTCCAGCCGTCGTTGTTCCCCACACTAAGAAACAGTAATTGTACCGTGAATAAAATAAAGAATTGTAAAGCAGCAATTTAATATTACCTGGAAGAACACAACTATGTCTGCCTAAAACGCCATTTATAGCAGCAAGTTTTTTGGAGACATAAGAAACTTGGTTGTCCCATTGCAGGTGTTCCGAAAACATTACCCCTAAACATTTAAAGCTAGGTACTACATCAAGTTTATGACCGTCATAATTGACAGAAACGTCTTCAGTTATGATTTTCCCTTTAGGTCGAAACAGCAACACCTTAGTTTTTGCCGTATTGAGACTAAGGGAGTTACACTCGGACCATTCTTTGAATTGTTTAAGGGCGTTATTTGCTGCTGTTACAACTTCCGTAACAGATTTCCCAGAAAAAAGTAATGTTGTATCATCGGCATATATAATGAAATCTAAGTAAGTCGTACCAGCTGAATGTGGATAAACGTTGATTATATCGTTTACATATATGTTGAATAATAAGGGTCCTAAAATACTGCCTTGCGGGACTCCCGATTTTATAGTCGCAAAATCTGATAGAAAATTATTTATAGAAACGGCCTGTTCACGTAGGTATAAATATGACCTTATCAGATCTAACGGAACACCGCGGATGCCATAATACTCCAATTTTTGTAATAAAATATTGTGATGCATACAATCAAATGCTTTACGAAAATCTACGAAGACCGCTAAGATTAGACGCTTTTGTTCAAAGTTTTTTATTATTATTTCTTTTAGTTTTAACAAAGCTGTTTCGGTTGATCCATCTTTACGAAACCCAAATTGCTCATTAATGATAACATTATGCATGTTAAAAAACTTTAATAGTCTATTGTAGACGACTTTTGCAAGGCCTTTCGAGAATATAGGGAGGACGGATATAGGACGGTAGTTGGACAATTCATTTTGATCCCCTCCCTTATGTATAATCGAGACTTTCGCCTTTTTGAGTTGCGCGGGAAAGATTCTCGTAACGAGGGACATGTTATATAAAGACACGAGAACAGGGCTAATCAAGTCGATTACATACTTGACCGGTTTAATTTGAACACCGTTAATATCACAACATTTGGAATTACTTAACGTCAAGAATGTTGCGCACACTTCACTGACATCGGTTGGTTGAAAAAAGATGGAATCATCAACTGATTTTTTTTTTTAAAAACCAAGTGCACCGCATTTAGGTGTCTTGGTAGCTATGTTAACGAAGAAGTCATTGAATTGGTCCGATAAAGGTTTTCCAGATAAGACGGTGCCGTGAACCACAATATTGGCAAGACTGTCAGTGTCGGTGTTTTTCGTGATTATGTTATTAAGGTTTTTCCATAATAGATCCATACGATTCGATGATTCTTCAAATATTTTTGAAAAATACTGTGTCTTTGCTTTTCTTATTTCAGAAGTTACCTTATTTCGAAAGCGTTTATATATTTTTAATTTTTCCGCGTCACGGGACCTTAAGAAATCGCGGAATAACCTATTCCTTTCTTTCATAGACCGGTAAAGCGAAGGACTTATCCATGACTTCCTAATATTTTTGGTATAATTTTCTTGCGATAAGGAAAATGTTTCTTATAGATTTCTAAAACTTTTCAATAAACAGCTCATAACAAGAATCAACGTTGCCAACGCATATCGCGTCCCAGTCTTCAGAAGCAATGTCTTCTCTGAAAGACTTCAGAGTATCGTCTGTTATGGTTTGTGTCATTATTGTTTTGCTTACATTTTTTCTCTTTACCTTCGTGGTGCATAACATATATACTGGCAAGTGGTCACTGACGTCTGCCGCAATCGTGCCAGCTACGTTAACATGAGTAGCCGCGTTTGTCAATATGACATCAATTGTAGTAGAAGTAGCGGAGGTGATTCGTGTAGGGACAGTGATGGTATTTACTAAATTATATGACAGAAGCATTTGCTCAAATTTTTCATACGATGAAGATAGGCTATGCATATCAAGGTTCAGGTCACCACCAATAAATAACCTACATACATTGGTCTCCACATAGCAGAAAACATCTTCCATAGATGTTAAAAAAACAGTTAAACTCCCATTTGGTGGCCGATATATGACGCAGAAAATGAGATCATTATGGAGAAGGCATAATGCTTCGAAATTATTAGTGATAACAGAGAACTCTGAAAGAATAGTGCATCGGCCGAGTGTGCGTGAAATTTGAATCGATATACCACCGCCGCGTCTGCAAGTTCTGTTTAGGTAACAATTCTCATAATCTGGCAACTCCAAGATATGCGAATCTTCGTTGTACCATGTTTCGGTCAGCATGACCGCATCAAATGAAAATTTCAGACTGTCAAATAGTACAGACAGAGTGTCCACTTTATTTGATGCAGACTGGCAATTTAAATGAAAAACACTCAAAGAATTCCGAAAGTGCAAGCAACAGTTCGCAAAATCTTCAGGTAAGAGACCGCTCGTCTGCATGTGCAAAATTTAATGAAGGCTGAAAGCTTAAAAGGTAATATACGTGAGAAACAAGATACAAGTTGAACTTGTTTCCTCCCCCCCCCCCTTCTTTACACTGTGTATTCCCTACTGCTTGGGCCACGGCGTAGCTCGCAGTATTTCTAAATAAATAAATAAATAAAAAGCCGACGACAGCACCAGTGGTATCGTCTGCTATGTGAGTCATGCCTTTTTGTTGTCTTCTAACCGCTTGGAGTATTTTGCAGCTCAGACAGAAGATATTCTGTAGCAGACGACAGCATCAGGGGTGTCGTCTGCTATGTGAGTCATGCCTTTTCGTGCTCTTCTAACCACGCAGAATATCCTGCAGCTCAGTCAGAAGATATTCTGTTGCAGGATATTCTGTTGCAGACTACAACACCAGTGGCGTCGTTTGCTTTGCTCCCGCTCCAACACCCATTATCTCGGTGTCGTGCGAATGTTCAGCATACGACACGGCTGAACTTCAGTCCCATCAGCAGTCTCTTTTTTTTTCCTTTTCCTTCTGCTAGAATACTCTATGGGAATGTCCCTGGTGTGAATACACGGTTATACTGCTTAAAAACACCATGGGTTAATTCCGACACTTTCAAATTCAAAAATAACACCGTATGGCTGGGAGTTCACGGTGGTTGGTGTCCCACAAACCGATGACAGTGGATCATCAGCTTTTCATTCATTCCGTTGTGCAGTGTTTCGTTCCAGGGCGCCATGTGCGTAGTGTTCACCCGCAGAACGCGCGGCCAAAGAAGTTGTGCGGTACGGGCAGGTGGGGTGGCGGCGCAGATCTCGGAGTGTGTTCCCCAGGACCAAAAAGTAGACGCAGACCTCGCTAGGGAGTATTCTATACTAGTATTATAATGCGAAATATGAGAAGTTTTTTTGATTGCGTGTTAGTGCCGCGAAGCAACTGTAGCTATGAGCGGCGTATATACATGGACAGATGGAGAGAGGACAGCAGGAAGGGGTGGGGGTCAGGGGGGTTAGTATGCGTCCTGGGCCGACTTCAGGGGGAACTGGGCCGACATTCGTCTGTAAAGTCTTAGGAGAACACAGGGAAATCCTCAGAAGCACAGCCGGCGGTAGGATTCGAACCCACCACCTCCCAGTCTTCAGCACGACTTTGCCTACCACCAACGAGCGGACGCCTTTAGCACACTCGGCCATGCCGCTGGGATATGAGTATTACTGTCCACTCCTTACTGGAAGGAATACAGGGAAGCCTCATGTAACCTATGGCCTCGTTGTTACTCTCTTTGGCCTATGGCCTCGTTGTCACTCTCTTTGGGATAAATTGGGGCAGGGGATTAATGGAAACCTTCTTCGTGTCCACATCTTTGTGGGACACAAAAAATTGCTGATAAAGTGCACCGATGACACTCAGCAGCTCAGACACATGATCTCTGAGAAAGTATTACACATTCAAAAATATTATAGATACAAATAAATTTCGAAAATGAGTATTATAATACATAATACAAATACTCAAAAGTATTACAGTAATATCATTATAATACAGAATGGCGTAAATGCAGGCTAGCTGGTGGATTATAATATATATATCCATCCATTAAATACAATATATATAATGGATTATAATACAAAGTGTAGCAGGCCGAAAACGTATCTGTTTATTCGTCGTCGGTCCAACCCGTTTCGCAGCTAGCGCGAGCGCTGAGCCACGAAACATATGTCCCACCGTCCCATGGCTATCATCACTGCATGCGACTCTTTTTGCGCCTCTGGCCACGGTGTGCGGCTACAGTGGGGGGGGGGGGGATATATTTATTAGACGAAAAGGAAAAAAAAAACGGGGAAAGGTCAGCCAAACGGGACGTCGGCTTGCTATTCCAGAAATAAGAAATAATAATAAATAAATAAAAAGAAAAGATAAGAATTAAAGAAAGAAAGAAATAGGAAGCAATAAGAAAGAAATAAAGGAAGAAAATTAAGAAATAAGAAATAAAGAAAAAGAATTTGGAAATAACGAAAAACTAACAGATGATGAAAGAAGGATGAGGTAGGTTAATGACAAAGATGACAAAAAAAAGATGACTAACAAACGGCGAAGGAATGATGAGATGAATCACAGAAGAAGAATGAGATTTCACGACTGAGTTCACAGGCTGTTCATCAGACCTGAATCTCTCAAGAAAGTCAGAACTGCTTTGATCACAGCCCGCTGTGTGTGATCTCGTACTAGGCCGAGCAGAGTGGCCAGAGAAAAGTCCGTGCACCGCAGCTCGAGTAGGCGTCGTCTCAACGTGGCTCGAGGGGTGTCGAATCTGTGACAGTCGAGAAGAAGGTGTGGCACATCAGCTTCAACAGCGCAAGTGGGGCATTTGGGCGACTGGAGAAGACCCATTTTACAGAGAAGTAGAGGTGTCCTGGCGGCATTAAGGCGTAGTCAGTGTAGAATGGACGTTTCTTGACGCGAGCAGTGGTGTGTGGCAACGAAATCCATCGACGGGTCGATAGACCGGAGATGGTCGTTCAGTCGGACAGCGTCCTCTTGAAACTGCCGAGTGCCGTTATAACGGAGTCGCTGTGTCTGTAACCGACACGATGAGGCTGAAAGTGGTAGGAGACGGTTATTGGAGGTGCTGTCCCCACGTGCCCGACGTGCTAAGGCGTCTGCGCGGGTGTTTCCGTGCAGGCCGGTGTGACTGGGTACCCATTGGAAACACAGGCTATGACCAAGGGATAGAAGTCGGTTGTATATTGCGACTATCATGGTGTCTAGGCCGCCGATTGTTCTGGAACAATAATTTGCTAGAACTTCTAGCGCCACCTTACTGTCCGTGAACACAACCCAAGCGCCAGGTGGTGATACCTCTATGTGGTTCAACGCGGTCAGTATGGCGAAGAGCTCGGACTCTGTAGATGATGTTTCGTAGGGGAGCTTGTGCGCCACTTCAAGGTTTTCATTTGGCATATAAAAGGCTGCAGTAGATCCGCCTTGAGACACTGATCCGTCAGTGTACACAGGGAGTCGTTGAGAGTACGCTGAGTTAAGGTGCTCCAGTGTAAGTTGGTGAGCAACAACGGGAGGTACAGCGTTTTTCTTCAGAAGACCAGGAATGTGATCACATACAGGAGGCCTGCGAAGAGTCCACATCGGCGGGGCATAGGAAAGCACTGATGGCGTGGTGGGGAGGTGCACTTTCAGGCGGTCAACAGCAATACCAATGCTGGAGTCCGGACAGTCAATATCAATGAGCCGAAGATGATGGTAAGGATGCTGTGTGAGGTACCGCGCATATATCCGGAGTGTTTCCACGTCTCGTAGGACGCCTGCTGGAGTTTCGCGTGCCTCTGCCAGGACAGAATAGGTCTCTGTCGTTCTAGGAACTCCCAAACAGACGCGGAGGCTTCGGGCCTGAATATTGAGAAGCTCACGCTCTCCGGATACGCTGAGGCCGTGTAGAATAGGCAGGCTGTACCGCAATGTGCCCAGAATCAACGCTGTGTGCACGTGACGGAGGTCAGCGCATGAAGGGCCCCACGACGATCCAGCAATGCAACGTAGAGCATTTACAAAACCGCTGGTCTTGGTGGCTATTGTTTTCACGTGCCGGGACCACGTCATGCCTCTGTCTAATATCACGCCAAGGTACTTGCAATGAGGCACAAAGTCTAGCGGTGTCCCACTGACGAACAATGGATACCTTTGGAATGAGCGTCGGGTGAAAGATATGGCAACGGTCTTAGCAGGAGAGACCGATAAGCCGCGGTCGGCAAGGTATTCTACAATAGAATCCAAGGCGCATTGTAACCGGCGTTGGACGGTGTCTCGACGGGTGGCAGAGGTCCATATGCAGATGTCGTCTGCGTACAAAGTGATGCGGGTATGATCACGAAGCTGGGCGGGAAGCGAAGCCATTATAACATTAAAGAGGAGATGGCTCAATACACTTCCCTGTGGGACACCACGACGGACTGGATGGAAAGCGGTGTCACCTTCCATTGTGCGCACGAAGATGCGTCGGTCAGCTAGAAACTCCTGGATCCATGCGGCGGCGCAACCTCCTATTTCCGCCTCTTGTAGTGTCGCGACGATGGTGCTGTGCAACACGTTGTCATAAGCTTTCTCTACGTTGAGAAAAACTGCACCGGTGAGGTTGCCTTCAGCCTTTGCTTGTTGGACTTCAGCGACGAGATCGAGTACGTTGTCAATTGCTGAACGTCCCTGACGACATCCTGCCATCACCTCAGGAAAAAAGCGCGTGCTCTCCAGGTACCAGTTCAAGCGGCGGAAAACCATGCGCTCCATTGTCTTCGCAACGCAGCTTGTGAGGGCAATCGGGCGAAAGGAATCAATATTATGCGGCGACCTGCCTGGTTTCAGAAGAGGAACAACCATTGCAGTTTTCCATCCGCGTGGAACTTCATCTGTCCGCCAGGCTCTGTTATAGAGCCTCAAGAGGAGCTGACGCCCACATAAGGGGAGATTCCGGAGAGCTTTGTACGTCACCTGGTCAGCTCCAGGCGAGGTGTGCTGGGGGGAATTCCTCAGGGCAGATTCAAGCTCAACAAGCGAGAAAGGTACGTCCAAGGCAGGGTCTGAAGAGGAATCCAGCACGATAGGGATATCACGTGCAGAAGACAGCGCAGAGGCTGAGAGCGTGGTGAGACGTGCGCAGTACTCTTCAGCGATCTGCAGAACTGAGCGCCCGGAAGCTAGTGATAACGATAGGAATGGGTTCCGCTGAGCAACTGGGGCAGAAAGCCCCCTGAGCACGGTCGATATACGAGACATCGGTGTACGGGGTGACAAAGATGCAGCGAAGTTCCGCCAGCGGTCGCGCGCTAACTTACGTAGACGCCTTTGAATTGCCTTCTGGATCCGTCGAGCTTCCGCATGGTGAGTTGGAAGTTGGGTGCGACGAGCTCTGCGCTCGGCGCGACGACGAATGGCACGGAGCCTCTCATATTCGGCATCAACCGCAGAAAAATGGACGGGGACGCGGATAACGCTTGTAGCTAATTTCGCTACATCAGTGATTGCCCGAGAAAAGCCACTTTCATTGTCGGGCGTATTGGCGGCGAAAGTGGATTCGAGAGCAGTCCTGTAACTCTCCCAGTTGGTCCGCTTGATGCAGTGACTAGCGTGGGGCCGGCGGGCGCCACGGATGTTAAGCAGTATGGGCAGGTGGGCTACAGTGGGTTCCCAGCCACATAGGCCTCAGTGGGAGCTCCCGAGCAGACGCCGCCGCGAGGCGTGCCGACCAAGACGTCGGCCCGCCAGCTAGTATGCCGCTCAAATCGTCCGCCTGCCTTATAAAGATCCGCGAGTGGTGTGCCTCTGAAATGCGTCGCTCTGCCGAAGACGCTGTACGCTCCAATGCGTATATCCAGTCCATTGACCCGGCGATGCAATTCGCCGGGGCGCCCTATACCAGCAGCTCGTCCACGCAGAAGAAGCGCTGCTGCATTGGCTCCGACTCAACTTCGCATATACACCACAATACTTGCGCAGGGTCGCAAAGCGTCGCTCAGCTAGCTCCGCTACCTGTGGCGCAGTAGCAGACGTCGAGCTCCTCATACTAACCTGCTCGGAATACTCTGCAGCCCGCGCTGTCCTCACCGATCGCGTCCAACGCCTGGGACACGGCTCGCTCTCACTGGCCGTGCTTCTCTGGCCCGTCGCACGCCAACAGCAGGGAGCCGTTACAAGGGCTCTCCTGCAATACCTGCAGGACACCCAGCTGAGTGTTACGCTGTAAACTGAGAACCGCGGCCCTGGGCACCCGCCCCCACTGCGAAGAAGGCGGCCGTATTTCACTTCTTTTTGCTCCACCAAGGCGTAGCAAGCCGACATAGGTCTGGCTGACCTCTCCTTGCGTGGACGCCACATCCTGTTTATTAAACTTATATACCCCCCCCCCCCACACACACACACACCCTGCACAGAGGTGCCCGCGTTCCGCGAAGGGTACCACAGAGGGATTTGCCTCGTATTGTTGAGGCGGTCGTAACTGTCCGCGAGGGCGCAACTGCATGGTGCTGGAGTGACGGTCCAACGGAGCGTCGGGTACTGTGCCGGTGCCCTGGGGAAACATCTGTTGAATCAGGAGGGTGTGAAGCATCGCTGGAGGAATCCATGTCCTGATCCGACGCGGTAGATGGGGCCGAGTCGTTGTTCCCTTGAGGTTGTGTAAGCTGTGTGTCGGAGTCAGCGGGCAAGTCAATGAACAGGTACGAATTGACATCTGGGGCGAGGGCCGGTTGATCCTGAACACTATCTCCATAGCCAAGATAGTCCCGGGCCTCCACAGGAGCATCTTGTGGAGACGATAGCGGAGCTGCATCTATTGGGTCGGAAGAAGGCGTCGAGCTCCCTCGGGGAGGTATACTAGGAAATCGCTTGAGGCGATTGTGATGAACGACGGGCCGTTTTCGCCTATGCTCTCGGTGTTCTATACGGTAGATGTTGTTGGGAAGCTTTTTGATTATGGTATAGGGCCCTTGCCAGGGGATGTGGAGCTTCGACGAGTGTCCTCGACGCACAGCCGGGCAATGCAGCATAACGATGTCGCCTTCATTGTATTCAACGCTGTCAGCAGTGGAGTCATAATTCCGTTTTTGCCGCGCTTTGGCTCTGCTATCATTGGACACAGCGGCTTTCCGAGCGGCCTGCAGTGCTTGAGTAATATCCCGGAGGTGGTTGGGTTGAGTGGGAAAAACGTGATGGAACACATCGACAAGTGTGTCCACTGGTAGCACAACGTCAAAACAAGAGATAGTGCGGAGTGAAACCCGTCAGGGAAATTTTGGAGTTCAATTAAAGAAATTCAATTTCTTTTGCAAGGTGACAAATTCAGTTGCCACACAAATGCCGTTTACCCCGTATTTTTCCGTCGCCCCGTTTTTTATCAAGTCCGAATGACACGTTTTGTGAAACAACCTGTAGACATATTGTGAGACAAGCAGTAGGTTATCGTACCACAGCACAATACAGCACATTGTGTAATGTGTACACCAACAAGGTAGTATTAATGTTAATGTGAAGCACGCTACTATGTGGAGTTAGCTACTTGTGGAGAGCTAGATGAATATTGGCTTTGTTGTGATGTTTTTGATGGAGTCATCCAACAGTCACTGGCCAAGAAAGAACACCTATCTTAGTCGACGTCAGTTTATTTCCATTCGCCTTGCAATGGTACAGTTCTTGCTTATGGAATGAGTAAGCCTGCAAGAAGCAAAGAGCAACCGTGAATGGGCTACAATATTTAAAAAAAACAGGCATTTGACTCTACATGGCCAGTTTCAATTTGCACAAGCTGCATACGTGTTGACATGTGGCCGTTATTTCATACAAGGCTAACATAAATCTTCATCTAGACAAAAAGATGACAAGCCTTAAAAATGTGACTTCCGGGTAAACACAGAGCACGACCATGAAATGAATTTAGTTTCATTAGTTCACTCACTTAATGTAAACATGTGAATATGAAATAGTGATACATTACAATTCATGAATGATGCATGCATGACTTTCATTTTCTCGTTTCTTTTTTGCACGAATTAACATTCGTGTACTCCTTCACAATTTCTCACTTTACAACAGAACCGTATGATAAATTTGTAATCTTAAGAGCTCACCTCTTCGGTCAGGACTCCCTGAACAGCAACATCCTATTAGCCATGCTGTTGTTGTTTTTCTTTTTCGGAATCCTTCGTGTATTCACATAACATGACTGGAATGGAAAAATAGCTATAAATAACGATGTATTTAAATCACTTCCTCTTGAATTATTTATTCTAGTCAGATATGCTTTTGCGCCTAGTATGGTGCTCGAAGGCACATAAGCATAACATTTGCAGATGTTCGCCGAAAGCAATTCAAGGAGATCAATTCAAGTACGCCGACTTGTACTTTTATTTTTGAACAAATATGCCGGCAGATTTTAACAAAGGAAATATGGCTCACAATGATAAATGCAGCTGTACGGTGATGCATTATCGGTTTCTTAACGTCTTAACTTCGAAGAAATTTGTTCTTCCTAAACGCGCAGCCAACTACAAACGGCGTAAATCTACGATAATATACCGAGCTACATCTATTACAGGCACTATTCCAGGCTGTTTTGATTCAGTCAAATTACTCGTATGAGAATGCAACTATGTGTAGGTAGCACAGTGCTAAGCCAGACAGTCTACGAAAGCAGAACTCACCAGAATTCTTGGTTGACTTGGCCTTGGTCAACACTGCGCGATATACTCTGTACGACTACTGTGATGGCTCATTCAACTCAATTTTCACCGTAACAACACGGCTGCTCGAAAGACAACGACGGAAAATAAAGAGTCGCGAAAGTCCGATAATTTGCACATATTACATAACCACAAGTCGACAGCTAAGCACGTCGTAAACTGCAACTGCCCGCTCACGCAAGAAACGAGGTACCCAACGTTGCTAGACATCATCCGAAGTGAGAGTAGCAAAACAATATATCAAAACACGAAAGGAACGGTATTGACCCCTCCTCCTTCTATAGCATGCAAAACGTGATTAGCGCTGAGATGAACATATACTATGTCCATGACGCGAGTAATTTTCACTGATCAAAAGGAGGTAACGTGGGATTGCGTGACGCTTGCGAAATGGGCAGCAATGAAGACGGCAAAGCGAAACTTGTGAACCGTGCATTGCACTTCATGGTAGGCAACCGAGGCAAACTTATGAGACACTGGATTACAGGTATGTTGGCATCTTTTTCATTCCAGCACATCATTTCACATTACACTGTACGTGGATACATGGGTATGGTGTCTCGCGATGCTGGGGAAGTATTTGCATGGGGAAGTGTGCATGGTAGTAGACTTTTTATTTTTGATCGCGTAATCGGAATATCGGCACGTCTCGTGTTGTGGCTTGCATGTGACAATCCAAGTGCTGTTCCCCTACTAGCGCTTCCTACAAACGGCAAACCCAAACATATTTTTGAAGGTATATTTTTGATTACTCATATATAACGAGAAAATGTATCGTTTTCAGGTTGCTGCCACTGCTCCATGTGCCCGCAATTGTCCTGCATGTATGATTAAGCTAACGATGTCGCCTACCACGGCGGAAGTGTTTTGCGCACACGTGTTTCAGCATGAAGCCTGCAGGTAACATCTGCTGCTTACCCTTCTGACATACTGATTGTGGATTCACATATTGTAGCTGAGAGTAATTCCGAATGCCCAGAGTGCCATTGTAACATGGGTGCAGTGGCATAAGCACTAAGGTAGTGCTGCCCCCAAAAATGAACGACGGGGCACTCCTCCACCCCATGTAAAGCCTCATAAAACACGTCCTGAAATATTTTTCCAGCTATGCAACTGCATCATTATGACGTAATTGTCATTGTTGTCCATAGTTTCTTGAATATGTCTTGAATATGTGAAAAAAAGTCTCGTTGACAACATATGTCTTATGGTCATCGTCAAACAAGAACATATGTCGTTTTGTTCAGAACCTTATGTAATTTAAAAAAAAATCAGGTGGACGTAAATTGTAGAAGGCAGCTAGTGGGAGAAAAATCATGGTCATAGATTATGGGGCTCCTGGCACATGCCCTTGTGGAGTAACCTTTACATGACAGACACAAGCAGCCCAGGCAGCACACGACATCGGGCCGATATCAGCCGCAAGTTGGGCATGTCGGCCCAACATATCCCCGACACTGCCAACTTGTGACCGATGTACGACAGAAGTTGGCAATGTCGGCTCACTGTTGATGGAAAAACGCGACATCTAGTAGACACTGTCAACTTGCGACTGATGTCACGCTGAAGCTGGCAATGTCGGCTTGGTGTTGACCGAAACAAGCGACATGTAGCCGACAATGCCAACTTGCTACTGATATCACTTTGAAGTTGGCAATGTCGGCTCGATGTTGATGGAAAAACGCGACATCTAGTAGACACTGTCAACTTGCGACTGATGTCACGCTGAAGCTGGCAATGTCGGCTTGGTGTTGACCGAAACAAGCGACATGTAGCCGACAATGCCAACTTGCGACCGATATCACTTTGAAGTTGGCAATGTCGGCTTGGTATTGACCGACACCAGGGCGATGACGCTGACAATGTCGACTTGCGATTGACATCCCACAGAGATTGACAATATCGGCTTGATGATTATAGAAACCAGAGACAAGACGCCGAGATTGCCAACTTGCGACCAACATCCAACTGAAGTTGGCAATGTCGGCTCGATGTTGACCGAAGCCAACGACATGACGCTGACACTGGCTTTCCATCGACTTACTTGGTGTCCCGTGCCAAAAGCAAGTAGGAAACACATTCGCTACGTTGATGTCGAGTTACTATTCGAAGCAATTCCTCACTTGAGCCTCGTTTGTATGCTTGAGAGAATTAAACTGAGACACGTCACCTCCAGCATTTTGGTTCCGAGACAAGCAGAGCTCTCGGATTTGCGGAAGCTCGTAAGACATGAAATATATAGTATCTGGTTTCGCTTCGAAAGGAATGCCGGTTCCTTTAGAAAGCTACTTGCACTTCGTGGTCCTAGGAGCTTTTCAACTTTTTTTCGTCTTGAGGGCAAGTAGTTAAGAAGCAGCAAAGATTCTATCTATTGGTCGCCGCAGAAATTGTCTATCAAGTGTGGCTTAATAGGTGTAGGGTTGTTCATGGAGGTGATTGTTGGAGCAAGGCGAAATTTAGAAATATTGTGAGCTATTATGTCCGCATGTGGCTTGGGAGGGAAAGGTTACGTTTGGGGCCGCAAAATTTCTTCAAACAGTGGCAGTGCAAAGGCTTCAGGGTAGTGGACGGGATCATCAAGTTCCACTTCAGTGAGTAAGTATGAATGAAATTATGTTTCCCGAGCATTTGAAAGCTTTCCAGGGGAGGGAATTGGTAAGATATGTGGGGTGGTTTAAATGTGAAGCACAGTGGTGTTGGCACTCCTCGAGAGTATACGATGGGATGCTGCACTTCAGTGCGATAGCAATGTGGCATTGTTTTAGAACTTGTCTCAGTTGTTGACTCAAGGGTAGAAATAGGCAAGATAAGAATAACAAGTGGGGTAGCAAGCGGGATAAATGGTTAGGGAAAGCTTAGGAAGATGAGTACACAATCTTCTGTGGCTCATCTCATAGAGTCAACAATACAACTTTTTTTCGTCTTGCTTTCTGTAACGCCGCGCTCATTGTCCGCCACGGGAAATACGAGGAACAAAGGAAACCATCAGAAAATGAAACGAGTAAGAACAATGGCAGAAATAAAACGTAGTTTCGTCGCAAATAACCAGTCTAACGTTTAGTTACGATTGCCAACACACGAATACAAATACAAAATTACGTTGGCACAACATCGGTCACAAATCGGTAGCATGTCGAAATGACATCGGCAGCATGTCCAAATGATATCGGACCAATATCCTGACCCGATATCTGCCCAACTCTGGGTGGTGTTGCAAAGTGTATGTTGGGCCCACAGGGGTGCCCTACAATACATTCGACCCATAGAGATAGCGTGCTGGTCGACGCCATCTTGTCGTGGCCTGGAAACATGGCGGCGCCCATGGTCGGCGATCAAGCCAGGTGTAAACAACGCGATTTCCGCCTCTGCCTGTCATTTTATAACTTCATTTGCCTCTAGTGGACTGTCGTAATTAGCTTACATCATACTGGAAGCAAATCAAGTACAGGAGGACAGCCATATGTTTCCTTACTGTTCGGATAAAATAAGACGTTCACACCGCCAAGCAAGACAAACGAAGTCCTCTTCTGGGGATGCAGATTTCTTCTTCGATTTCTTTCATTGAAGACTTCAGTAACATGATCAATAACATCTATAAGGACACAGTTTCCACCTTTGAATGGTGCAACGAAATCTAGACAAGGATGACTGCTGGAATACAGAAAAATGTGCAAAACCAGTCTAAACTGCAAATAAACAAACAAGGGCCTCTAAAAAAATAGACAGGGTGTAAACAGTAGAATAAAATGAACATAACACAGAACTGCGAGTGTGTTATTTGCACAGTGACACAACTAAACCTGACTAAACCGAACTTCACTATTTACACAGCATGATTGGCATACACAACACCTACAAGGCTCAGGAGGACAGAAAAGTAGCTCACGTGATACAGAATAAAAAAATATTTTATTGCATTTGACAGCTTTAGCTATATAACTATACAAAAACGTGGTACTATTTACAAACCCCAATGATGACGTATCAAATGTATCGAATGATACACCTTCTGCAAGTATTGCCCACTGCCCTTTGAATTGGGTGAGCTTTGTAAAAAGCTGGCGACACCTACGCTTATGCAGCTCCTCTGTACGTGTCTTTGCTGCATGACGCATACGTATACCTAAATACCTCTGGGCAACAGACCTTATCAACTGAAAAAAGTGATTTTCAAGGCATGTCTGTTCAAGCATGTGCTCACTCCGTATTTGGCTAAAGACACTGCTGTCCTAAGTGGACTCCATAACCTGCAAGAGTACCCTTTGCAGAAGGGTGTTTGACGATATGCCCTCTTGCAGGAGAGCCCTTCGTAACAGCTTTTCCGCTTTCCTACAGATTGTGATAACATCGTCAGATGGGTACCGAAATTCACCGTACTTGTCCTTTCGCTGCATGAGAGAATGGTGGATGGAAGACATGGGCACAGTTAGCTGGGAGATACAGGTTTCAGAATTCAAATACGCTATTCTTGTAGGCGGCATGCTATATGTCCCGCAATGAAAACAATTATTCTGTCCCCAAAGATGATTGGCTCCGTTGGGTCCGAGAAGTAATCATGGTCAGGAAGGTCATCTTGGAGAATTCCTTCAGCTGTGTTGCTTCGTCCTCTCGATGTCCAATTTATGACATCTTCTGAACGAGGTTGTTTCACACTGCTGACGTGAAGTACTGAGATGTTTTCAAGTGGAAGGCAGTTCCCCTTTTCAGAGGCTTCTACTTCGGTATTAACAATCAACCTTTTGTAGGCTGCTTCGAATTGCCTTGCGGTTGGGTTGTTGTTGTAGCCACCATGTGACCTTATCAAACCAAAGAAGAGTTCAAGATGGTCTTGGCTGACCCTGTGTTTAGGAAGATGCTTGACAAGGGACTTGGAAAGAAGGAAGTCGTAGAGCTGAATGATACTATTGCAGCACACAAGGAAGCCAAGGAATCCGGTTTTTCGGTTTGTCTGCACAAGAAGTGGCCCAGATTTTCCACATTCACTTTTACGAAGAGCACGTATGTAGGATGTAGCCATCTGGAACATTATTCGGGCATCTTCAATATTTCCAGGACACAGCGGCTTTTTCCAACATTTCTGGTGAACATTTACAGAGTTTAGGACGTCAAATACGTTGTTAATTATCCTCAACAACCTCTCAGTTCCTTTAGTGTTTTCAAATCCAGGTACACCCAGGTCTCGACACTCACTTATGGCATCTGCAACTGATGTGCTGAGAAGCTCTGCAGCAAGGCTGACCTTCATGACCTGTTGTTGAAAATGTACATGTGCTGTTCGTAGTCTATTTGCTGCATGAAGTCCCTCTTTCTGCTGGATTGAGTGAAGGGCTTCAATGTGCTTCCACGATATTTCATGCCCATCTTCGTCAACAAACGACTTGAAGTGGCAGAGTGCGTTCCTCACCAACTTCAACATGTGGCACGCATCAAGAAAAACACTTATAGGCATCGCCGTGTTGGGGTGTGGAAAGCTTGTGCGTAAGCTGTCGTACTGCAGTGAGCAACCAAGGCTTTGAAGCATAGATAGGTTGGCTGCAGCACCATCACAGGTTAGGGAAACAACTGTCACGCCAGCGTCGTGACAAAGCGACAACCCTTCGAGTACAAGGTTACTTCGTTGTTCTCCGGTAATCTCATCAACCAGAAAGTAGCCAATGGGTAACTTCCACTGTTCACTCAGTGCAACAAGCAGCATCACGAAAGCTTCTTTGGCAACTACGCTGGAATCTTCACAATTTGGCCCAGCAGTTGCATACCCGTACGTCCTCCTCCCATCCCACTCAATGTGTCTTCTAATGGCCATTTCGTCAACCATAAGGCTGCACGCAGTTTGTACTCCTTTCTTTGAGTTAATGACAGCCTTCATTTCCAATGCAGACAGTGCTTCCTTTGAAAATCCAGCTTCTCCATCAATCGACTGGTACCACTTTTTTATAGTGCGTGGATGGGGCAAGCATGTGTCAAACTTTTACGTACGTAGTTGTAGGCACGCGGTGAGTAGAATAGAAATGAAGGGTGAGTGCAAAGGCACGCAACTCAGGGCTATACTGATGTGGCAAACTGGTTCCTCCCTTTTTCGCTACTTGTCGCATCAGCAGATCTTTGTTCGCCCCAGCAATGTTTTCAAGACAGCCTGCATGTTCTTCAAGCAAAATGTTTTTGGAAGTCAAATCTGATATGATGTGCTGCAATTTAGCAACCTTCTGCTTTATACGGCGTTGGGCTTGCTGCAATGCCTTGATCCGCTTTTTGCTGATGGTGTTCAGATTGCCAATTCGTCTTACTTCTTTTTTGAGGAAGGCTTTCACAGGTGTGTCCTCAGCTGAGTTTTCCTAGGACAACATGCAGGTACCTTATTGCATAGACTCCACTGGATATTCCGGCAAGTCACAAAACGGAGCATGCGTACTACTTCAGGTACTGCGACCTTTTGCAGATTTTGGTGACATGCATTTATATTGGCTTAATAGTACAATTAAAAGAAAATCCCTCATAACTCAAAATAGGGAGAAGAGTGTGCTGGTACTTCATGAAGGGAGTTTGAATAGAGCACGGAGAATAAGTTGCCATATGAGCAATTGCACCTAACTTTAGATATTTTCTCAGTGTCAACATGCGCGTGAAACAAAATACTTACTTCCTTTGGTATATAGAGTATACTTACCGAATAAAGAAGAGATTTGGCTTTGAATCGTAGCAGCCACAACAGGTGACAAAGTATCAGGCATGCAAATCACAAGGACCTCATGGCATTGTGGTCGATAGAATCCATTTTTATTGGCTCAGACTGAGTACAATTCATTGTAACATGTATGAGGGTTAGTAAGAATCATCAGCATGCACAAATGCCGAATGAATTGGACAGTTCCCCATGACATCCAACCGTCTGCAAATACACGTATTTATCTCATTTTTTTCCTTTGAGGGCACTTCTTAATGCAAAAATATTTAACCTCGAACTGCACTATGCACAGTGCATTATTATTTGCCCCACCCAACAAAACAAATATCAATAGTTACCCGTATCAATAGTTACACACTATACAAGTGCATCATGAAAAACCGACCAGAGTGCTTCGTAATAAGAGTGCTACACAGAAACTGGAGGCTACCTTTGTGGCACAAACAAGTTCTGCTCTTGATGTACCACATGTTTGTAACTCAAGTATCTTTTTATCACTCTATTCGTGAAGTGGTCTGACAAGTTTCTCGTGATGTGACATGTATATGTCAGCCGCAAATGTAACTGTGAGTCTGTTCAGCAGGCATGAACAGCTATGGACACAGTTGTTATGAAATCTAGCTGCTCATGTGCTTCGCTCCCTCTCCCCCCGGCATTTGTTTGACCAACACTAATGGCACCATACTACATCCTCTAATTTACATTGCCCGTGTGGAGTAACATCAATTCCGCCACTTTTTGTCCTCCGTTTCCACCACACCTTCTCCAACCAAGATAATGTGGTGCGCTCCCTCCTTAGGTTTCTTTATTCCTTGCTTTAATTATAGCAGTTAACCTCCCTTGCATGCAGCATTTAGATACTACAAAAAGTGCAATAAGACTTACTACAGACGACAGCCTGGATGACTGAACGGATGGCCCAGGTGTCCCTACTGAACTTGTGTCATCAGTGAAGCTCTAGAAGCAAAATACAAAAGATAGCATTATGCTGAAAAGACGTTATTGCTGCAACAAGATGCACAATTTATGACACCTAAACCAACAGTCAAAACCCATGTACCCACAAGTTAAATGACGGCCCTAAGAACTGCATGCATAAATACTTATTGCGTAGTCGGTGATATGTCTTACCAATGGGTCATTTTGCTCGTCACATATAAGAATATGTGTGCAGTCAAACCCAGTGCTGTACTATAGATTAAGAGAAGGGATATTGTAATGGAAAACTTCCCAAGTTGAGATGCTAAACAGCACCATGACAATGTGCATGGGGAGGTAAGTGAATAACTCACCCCACTGGTGTCTTCATGTACGTCACCCACCGATATGTCCTATAGAGGGGAGGAAAAGGATATAGATACGAGTGTGTTCAACGACCGAGTGTCAGGAAAAAATATTTAAAGAGAGCAATAAAAGAAAAACGAATGCTACTTTCCTGCTACTTGAGTAACAAACGGGTGATACTCCTGACATAGAACCTGTTTGTAACTCAGGTAGCAGATTCAAATATTTTTTTCGTGACACGCTCTCGTTCAACAACCTGCGTAAAGGACAGCAATTTGGACTCCCTGTACTTCAAAATAAGACAGTTTCTACAGGCATAGACTCATCAAAAGTTTTATTGAAGCGACTCCACATAAAGATAGTCGCCCATGCCATAACGTACGTGGTTTCATAACCACTGCAATACGTTTTCGGGAGATTTTTAGCACTTACCAAAGCAGGTGAAGGAGGCCCAGAAGGCATATCCGCGACCTCGTGCACCTGTAATATGAGAACAACTGTGATACTCATATGTATACTGCCTGCGACACAGTTGTTCGAAATCTGGGTTCTACCACTGTGAAGCCTTTCTGCAGTTCCTGGTGAACACCATGGGGAATGAAGGAGTACACACTGGCAGTGGGACCTAGTTTAACTTTTTGCTACTACTTTCCCGACACAAGTTCGTCCAGGTCTCACGGGGAGCCGCTTGGGCATGACACTGAGATTGAGACAACCATGTCGCAGGCATATACTGTTCACATGATATATATGCTCACATGTCCTGCCTCTTGTGCACTGGGTTCTGGCATGCTCACTCCTGGCATGCTTGACTGTTCCTCAAGCAACTGTGATGAGATAATAATAAGATGTGCTGTTTATTATAATACACATACTGTCATCAATGCTTGCCTCTTGTGCGCTGGGTTCGGCATCGCTCACTCCAGCAACTTCTGGCTCCTTCCCAAGCAACTGGAGGCAATGCAGCCACCGATAATTGACTACACCATTGCATTTTGTTTACGATGCCTACCTGCTGAACCTGCAGCGAAGGAATGGGGACAGCACCTTCACGTAGACGGACCCGTGTTAGCGAAGTTCTGTCGAAGTCTTCGTTTCTGAAGTGCTTCGAGCAGACCACGCTGTGTTTTGTTGGCACAAAGTCTGGTCTCCCGATCGCATGTTCCCACGACAATCGTAGAGACGGTTCTCGAGGGAAGCTAGGAAGTGTAGTCGGGAAGTGAAACTACAACTGAAAGCATATTCCAAGTGGCGTACTTACTGGTGGTATGTTATGCCAGATGCTTTGCCAGCAAACGTGGAACGGTTACTGCAACCCGGATAACAACAAAGTACCATGTTCGATTATGGATACGCCATAAAAAATTCGGAAGACTGATGAAAGCAAAACACAATCGCGTCTGTACCCTAATCCCGACTTTGGAAAATCTCGCCGCCGGCGAAGCAGACGAAACGGGGGAGCGAACAGGCGGAATGATCAAAACATAAGGAAAACAAACCAGCGGGGCATATCATTGGATGATGGCTCCGTGACGTGGGTCCATGACAAGATGGCGGCGTTGCCACAAGCGACCGCTTGAGGGTAGTTACAAAAATGGCGGACATATGGCCCCCCTGTGGTTGGGCCAATATCGGGGGTGTCGGCAGGAGCACATCGGGGTCCTGCTTGGGATAAACAATTCGCGCACAGGTAGCTCATACACTTCTGGTACATGTCACAAATTATACGTGCGACCCAGTGTTCAGCAGCTGCAGTGGATATACCCACTGGTTAGTCGCGGGTCGTCCCAAACTGCGGCAAAAGGCAGCGGATCATCCGAGAGCCAGGATCACAGAGGTATCGGCCCGCCATCGGTCGCTCATCCACAACTGACATCGGCCCACTGCCTCATTGTGACATCGGCCCTGTGTACAGCTGTGATGTCAGCCCGACCTCGGGGGATGTTTCAAGACGGATGTTGGGCCGACATGATGGTTGTCGGCAAACGAACACTGGGCCGCTGTCAGCCCAACATCGGTGTGCTGCCTGGGAGTTTGCTCACAAAACCAGTGAGTAGGATGTTGCTCGAATACTGAGAGGAAATGGCGTAACAGATACAAATATCGTATGACACGGTATGTGAATAAAAACATTTTTCATGAGGGATACATGAAACACTGTCGCAGTATTCTGTGCATCCATTGTGTGTGACACAAGCCGTGGGGGCACACTGCCTTGGACACACTTTGGGAAGCATAACACACAGTGATTGCTAATATGGTGGATGCTTCTTTTTTCTTTTCGGCCGTAATGAAACATCTTCGGCCGTAATGAGATACTTGGGGATTAAAGGATCTTCGGCCGTAATGGGACTTTCGGCGTAATGAGATGTTGCCATTATTCCTAGTTTTTCATTATGATGATATCTTCTTACGAAGTGCATTGTTTGCGGTCGTAAAGGATTTAAAATAGGAAGGCCACATTGCGATTAAAAGGATAATTTAAGCTAGCTACAAGAACACTAATCTTCAAATCGAAAACAAAGAAAATACAAAGCCGAACAAAACCATATTCGCGTCGTGTTGCGAAACTTAAAGGTACTGTAAAGCAGTAGACAAGCATGATATGCCGGTGATGTGACTAGAGACTTTGTTGCTTCTAAATACCATATGCGGAACCATACGACCGACAACGCGCTATAAATATTTTTAATTTGCCATGAAAGATGCGGCGTAGTGGAGCGGTGCGACGCCTGGTGTCAAACAACCCCCTGTACAGCGGGCAACACTGAAAATTGGTATTACACACTATGACATTGGAACTTCGTCATTTTAGTAACCATATTATTAGTTTTCCTGTTTACCTATGCATTCTGAAACCGCTGTTAACAGTTTAACCTGTTAACCCCTGTTTTTGCGAACTAACACAATGCTGGCCGCTGTTCGATGGGGGCTCTCCCGTTGGGGGCTCTGGATGTTCTCTGCTGCGCCTGCGCGCTCCTTTTGTTCGCGGCCTCTTTCGGACGAACAAACTCTCTATGTGAACCTCTGTGAACAAACAAGTCCCGACACTGTCTGGGTTCTTGAACGTCTGACACATTTTTTTCAACAGCTCAGCATTTCATTTCAGTTCGCTTATCCGTTTATCCTCAGATGTGGATCGTTGTGTGGATTGCAGGGGCGGATTTTATGGTGGATTGTGGTGGATTGTTATGTCGGACCCAGTGTTATACGCATGCAATGTGGTTGTCGCCGTATGTGTCAGAAGTGAGGATTCATTTCGAATACCTAGTACAGTGTTGCCCGTAATCTTTAATTGTAATTTTCTAATTAACTGCACCGTCGATTGGAATGAAACTTGCACAGTTTTTGTCCTGGTGGCTTGGACTATCGAATAGCCACACTAAATGACATTTGATCAGTGCTGCTTTACAGTACCTTTAAAGAAAACGTACACATCGATGATGAGTTGTTCAGAATATTCTATTGACATAGTTACAGTCCCGAATAAATAAATGACCTCATTACATTATGTTTTTCACTAATAACATGACAATGAAAATAATGCAGCGGCAACGGTAACGTTACCAAATACAAACTATCGCTACTACGCATATTATATACTTCACTGGCAGTGGCATCAAATCAGCAACAGCGACAGAGTTGTTTATTTGAGCTCTCCTGTCGCTACGTGCATGGTGCGACCTGTCGATCGTGATCTGTAGCAAGTCTTCTTCTGTACGTTCAGATCCTAGGACGGCACGTAATGCTGCTATTCACTGCTGCCCGTGCCCTGACATGTGAAGCGGCAACCGCCTCTGCCACTGTTCCTCCGATGCACAAGACATCAACGTCACAGCCAACGTGACTCTCCGAAATGACCAATCTGAATCTCGCGCTTTTTTTCTCGTGGCTTTGCTTAAGAGGGGATACAACCTCCGGCGGCCCCATGTATTCTCTATGGGCGAAACAATGCGATCTTTTGCAGCTAATACTGAACTGATCTGGGCCAAAATGGCCTTGTTCGATAGATTTTCGAATTTCAAACAATTCGCATTGGAGACATTTGCAATTTTTTGCAGAAGTTTTTAAAAACCTTACGAAAGCTGCAAAAAATTATAAGTTGGGTCTCTCGCTTTTGGAAGTTCGTAGCTCGTTTACTGTAGCACATATGTGAAATGTAATCAGTAGAATTTACGCGGAATTCTTTCTTGAATATTTACGTGTCCATGTCATGTCTGTCCATGCCTCCAGTTGTTCACAATATTGAAAAAACTTAAGGTATGTACGGCTCCGTGAACTGCCCCGTCTTGACATCGTACAGTAGCGCCACATTGCCGGTCACAAGAGAACTTCATATCGTTCCGCGGAATGCAGTCACTGTTCTGGCACCCTATCCCAGAAGGGGCTTCCCCGGCAGCGGAAGCGCCAAATTGAGGTCGTGAAACCTATCTGGAGAGATCCACGTTGGGTAGGTAGTTGCAAAATAATGGGAAGGCCTTGAGAATAGGGAGAATAGGCGGCATAGACCAGGAAATCTTTGCTAAAGGGCTTGCCAATGGACTTACACAATATTCGTCTCGCATCGCATGCACGTAAAAAGAACGGTAGGGTTGGGGGTGGTGAGGCACAGTGAGACCGAGTGGTTTTATCATTCGCTCTCCCGATCTGTTGAAATTGAAAGACAGTTTTCTTTCTTTCTTTTCTTTTTTTTTTAATGAGGTAATATCAAACAGTCGAAGACTGGATTATGGAAAGGCCGAAAAATAAGGAATCCCAAGAGGATGTCCGCGAAATAAATAATTTAAGAATAAAACGTTGAAAAAGAATCCATGTAGAAATTCACTTTTTAAGATAACTTTTTCAAAAGAAGCTCTTTCTCTATCCACAGCTGTAAGATCAACCCCAGTACACGAGGGATTGTGCCAAAAAGTGGCATGCGCTGGACAAGGTCATACAAAGTTATTTTAAATGCATAAAAAGCCTTTAGCACATTAATTCCCAATACCTGTCCTGAGCACAGCGTTGTGCCTTATGTAGCAGATGTAACTTTTCGAATATATATTTTTCATTTCTTAGTGGCTTCTGGCTTTCGATAGTTCGGTCTTCCGAGTTCTCGGCCTTTTTAGTTTTCAGCCTACAGAGTGAAGTATGTAGTCTCACACACAAACATGTCGTAAGATTAATGTCTTAGATCAATATCTCATAAGTGCTCGTAAGTGTCCCAGTCTAGGGCGGGTCCAGGAAAAAATGTTCCCCAAGAAATGTCCCCACAAGAAATGTCCCCGGAAAAAATGTTCCCTGATGAAATATGCCCTGGAAAAAAATGTTCCCTGAAGAAACGTGCCCTGGAAAAATATCACCTGAGGAATATCCGCTTTTGGAACGCGTGTACTGGCCGACTTCGAACTTTGCCTTTTACTTGGACATTGTGAATATTTGAATTTTTGGAACACGGAAGCGAGTAATCGTATATTGAATTCCATTTCCGAATCAAATATGGAATTCAACGTTCGAATCCCGAATCGAATTGATGTTTCTTCCAAACTGAATATATTTGAATAGTCTCGAAGCTGCATACGTAAGGCCGGCACATGAATGGCATAAAACAAAGTGAGCACTATATCAGCTATCTGCTTACGCATACATACCGTACATGTTTATGTTCGAACATATGCTGCATATGTATCCGGTACGGTTATTCAAGGAGTCGCTTGATTTATTCGTATTCAATTGGGTGTAAGAAAAAATGGTCCCTGATTGTGTGGGCGGAAAAAAAGAAATGGTCCCGCAGGCGACTGCGCGGCCAAAACCACAGCCGACGGAGTGTTATCATTCGCTCTCGATCCCGTTTTGTTGAACTTGGGAGTTTTTTTATTTTTTCATGTGGTAATAGAGGATGAATTCTACACGCCATTCAATAGTGACATAAAACGATATCATTCGCTGCACTAGTTCGCTAGCGCTTTGCGTTCCACACACTGTTCCTCTACGTATCCACCACAAAAGAACGACGCTGCTGACCTGTAAGACATTCTAGTTCTAACCCGAAGAAAATGTCCAATAGTTGTTGTAGACATGGATGTTGTAGACATGGGTTGTAGACATGGAGGGGCTGTCGGCGATGCGATGTGCAGAGCAGGATTCACGAAATTGAGCCCTTAAAGGGAGATTCCGCACAAAAAACATGTTGAAGTATCAGTGCGACATCAATCCATATCGTGTGATGTTTCAGCAGACATAATTTATCATCCCCAGGCGGCTCAGAAAATTAGAAAACAAATATTTTCCTTCGAGTGATTCGGCGCTCCTCCACGGAAGAGCACCAACAATGGGCTTCACCCCACAGGTATTCTTCATCTGCGCCTTTCCGTGGGTTCCGTCCTACCAGTTGAGAGTATACTTTACAACGAAATCGAGGAAGCAGCAGGCTCGTCATCCATGTCGCGCGAGGAAAACCACCCAGCGTGAGCCCAAAACCAAGTACACAGTCGTCGACGGCCAGCACGAGATTACCTGTGACGTCACACAGGGTCCAGGAGGCTATAGAGAGGAAACTTCAGGAGTGTATGTTTCGATATAAACTTCCCAGCTGTTTTAGCGACTAACGAGCCCGCGACCGCCCAACCAACTTCGTTTCTCATTTCAGGAGAATGTACCCAAAACATATTCACACAGTCACTACAAGAATTTGGTTCTCCTCCTCCGGGGTCTCCTTTTAACAGATTGTTGCTGTAAAACAAACTCACATGAAACGACGATTGTAGACCGAAACGCGCAAAGCATTGCATTAATATATCAACAGAGAGAACACTCAGCATAACAATTGAGGTGTTCATCGCTACCACCTGTTAGTCAAAGCAACCAAACGTTACAAGAACTCATGGCAGGCACGCCGGTAGGCCGTCTTTCTTTAAATGTCACCCCATCGCATGGCGACGGCCTGCAGCTGGAATACACGACACCGTGGACGCAGGAATGTCTGTCAAGCTTCCATGTGCACACATAATTATTACAAACAGTTATTTACAGATAGCTGTGCGTTAACATGTTGACATGACATATGTTCCTGCTACAGCTGTTCCAGGGAGATCTAGAATGGCCGTTTGTCGGTGACGCAAATATATATGCTCGTACATTTGGAGGGAAACAGATGGTCCAGAGCACTAGCATGAGCAAGAGTTTGCGCTGAACAGCCGCAACTTTTCATACGTTGAAGTAGGCATTATCGTAATTCCATTTCATTGTTTGTGTTGCGTGTTCCTGCAGTGAAAGAAACGCTCATTGTTCAGAAGGTCGCAGTAGGACAACATCATGTGCCTGGAATGTATATGACTTTTCATGCAAAGAGAGGCAAGTTGTTCCTTTTAGGAGTGTTCATTTGGGGAAATTTTGGGTTTTAGCACATTAATGGTTTTTGTACCAGTAATTCACTGTTCAGTATTTATTTAAAGTTCCCACGAACAGCAAGAGTCTCTATAATGGTGCACTAATAAAACACAACGAATGAAAACAGTGTTGCAAGCAATCAGGAGTTACGACTATACACTACAGCATTTCGAAACCTACGAATATCCTCGTTAAAAATATCAAGTGCTGAAAAGTGTCTCGAGTATGTAATTATAATCCGCGAGATAGGAGACAGGTGTGAACGTACTTCAACATGAAACACTGAGGAACCACGAAAATATTTGAAAGGAACACGGAACGCAATACATGCTGATAGCATCGTGTATAACATACCGTGAAGGCATTTAAAAAGGAAAAGAACATTGCGAGACGCCCTGCTCGAGTATTCACGGTACACTCTACGGCCGGTGTACTGCTCCGGTCAACCTTAATAATAACGCTGGAAAATATTCGGTCTCATTTCCGACCGCGATAACGGCCGCCCTAGGGGCACTGGGGGAATGTTAAGTAAACAAAATCTTTGCGTTAAACTACTTGAATAACGAATGAAAGATGAAAGTCACTGAAAAGGTTAGCCAGCTGTAGGACTCGAATCCACATAGAATCTCCCAGAACCTCAGAACATCAGTTCTCTCTTGTACCAGAATAACTTTCTTCAATTAAGATTTCCTCATGTCCCCAAGTGTTGCCGTAATCGCGCTCGCGAACGAGACCACATTTTTTCCAACGTTATTATTAAGACTGACAGGAGCTGTACCTATCATAGTATACAGGGTGTCTTTTCTTTGTCGATACCGATTTTTCACTAAATAAACTATAATGGCTATAGATATCCGGTTTTCACTTCTATCATCTCTGGGCCGGCTGCTCTCGTGAGATAATAAATTCGGTCAGGTTGTAAATTACGAGGTTGGTGCACAAGTTGAAATCCCCAAATCTCAAAATATTTACTAAATAATAGAGTTGCGCATTAAGTAAAAAGCTGGTGGTGGTATGTGTCGCGTTCTGCTTGCCATTGTTGGCCTCGCTCAGGGCGGGCCTCTCGTCACGACCAACGCAACGCGTTGTTTAATGGGAGGGGGCAGTGCGCGTCCTAGGGCGACTTCTAAGGAAACCATACCGGCTTGTGCTATCGTCGGGGGAAACCCAGGCAAAACCTCCTGGCAGCACGGCCGCAATGGGTGTAAGTAAGACAGCACCAACACGCCTCTACGACAACGAATGGCGAAGGCAGCGAATGATAAAAGTGACAACAAAGCAGCGACGAAGATAACTTCCCGGAATGCGGACATAGCACTGCGATTTGCCGTATTTTAAAAGTGTCGTTCGTTGACAACACAAAAAGCCATCCGCTGTACATCTAACATTTTATTATTATGCGCGTCGCGCCACAAATGGGAGTTGTTAGAACTCAGTAGCATGCCTCATACTCTTATGCTCTTCATTTTGTGGTTGTACCAATATAGCAGCTGCCTATGAACGAACCAATCCGTATTACAGGTCACTTCGTTTTATTTAGTTAGCTAGTTATTTCCTATTCAAAGAAGTACCCGCGACGTACCGCGTTAGCGTCTAAGTTCGACACGCAGGTGCATGTATATACATATATTAAACGACACTTGCGTTCTTTGCGCTGGCATTGGAGCCACAGTCCAACACTTTCCTATGTCTGTGGATGTAATGACACAATGGACGGCTCGTAGTTTATGGCTTTTCGTTGGATGTAACGCCTCGTTGTATGTACTGACTTATGGATCTAACGGTCGTTCGTATGTAACAGCAGGGTGGATGTAACGACTCGTTTTTGGATGTAAGAGCACGATGGATGTAGCGGCGCGCTGGATGTAGTGGCACGGAATCGCCAGAAAGAGGTGCTATTACTTTAAACCAATACCTTCTTTTCAGGTATATCCTGCAAAAACATCTATTTCCACTGAAAGAAAGACTGTGTGCTTTTGTTTTTGTGTTTGTGTGTGTGTGTGTGGTGTGGGAGAAGGGCACACGAGATCATAATAAATGGTTTCCAAAAGCTGTTATGCCGCGCTCTGACGTGATCTCAGTCAATATATGGTCAGCTGATGCAGTAAGATCTACAGAAAACACTTGAACAAAAATTATAGTTTTTCCCACTCAAGAAAAAAACGTGCCAGCAAATTTTGAACATGCTACAGGAGAGGGTTTGTCCTTGAAATGGTGTGATTTGCACTTGCTGCTTTGTGACTATCATAAATGTCGACGAAGCTATTACGGGGCAGCGACTGAAACTAATCTGTAGAACTGGGCAGAGCAGTAGAATGCAAAATTTGATCGAAGTGTGATATAGCACCATGCAGATGGAACCTGAATGATCTGACAAAACGTTTTTCTTGCATAAGAACAAATACACCTGTAGGTTCTCAAAGTGGAAAACCAGAGTGTAAATTTTCTCAGGAGATTGCCACAACGGCATATTTTTTTTTTACTTCCTAGACAACCTCAACCGATGAACAAGCTGCAGCACAGTATGGTGACGAATTTTTTTTTTCTTCTTGAAAAAAAAAAAAAAAAGAACTGTCCGTTTTCAACAGTCCGTTATATGAGAGGATCTGTTAAGCAAATAGGACACGATTTCTTTCACTTTCTAGAGGACCTGCCTGTGAAAATACTATCTCACTTTTTGCAAGTGGTTGATATTCTCGAACGATTGGTGAAATAATAATAATAATATTATTATACATCAGCTTGCTATTTTTATGTGGAGCTAATCTCCATACAGCAGTGTACAAGCATAAATAATCTGAGGCTCCTTCGAGAATGCTAACTTTCCGGTCCATCGGAAACTTGACCCAAAACATGTTTTGTTCTTGAGTTCTCACCACGTCACCAGATTTATTCTCGTTCTATATGCCTTTCGGGAAGGTAGACCCATGCTTCCCCTCTAACACCAGGCAAGGACAGCGCTATATACCCCCCCCCCCCAAAAAAAAAAATAATGCTTTTTTTTTTTTTCAGTGAAATTTAAGAGCCAGGCTACACACTTGTTTTGGCCGGAATGGCCCTGTATCGCAATGGCCCAAATGTATCGCAACTTTGAAAAGACGAGGGAATTTTTTTTTTTTTTCAAATGTATCACTATGAGTATTTTGTTACCAGGTTCCTTACTTTACTACTTTTACATCTGTGGCAAGTGTTCTTTATTATCCTATAATGGTTTTCTTGCCAAAATCTAGGGAAATGACTGTCGTCACATTAGCAAGTTTCAACTGTATACCAAGAGAAACATGTGTTTACTTCTTCTGCAACCATTATGTGAATTACATTGTTGAATTGCAGGCTTCAGTGAAAAATCGTCACTGCTGAGGAAAACAACGGGAAAACACCCATACAACACAGCCGGTGCCCAAATTCGAAAGCTGGTCACCTTCCAGTCTCGGCATAATTGTCATAAAAAGGCGTACGACCTACGCTTTGCATATTAGGAGTGAACACAGTATGTCTCTGTTGAATGGTTGGCCTTCAGCTTGGTATGTGGTGACGCTCTGTTGAGTACAGAACATATCATTTAGCTTCAGATGAAATTGTGTTATACCTGCTCAGCAAAATCTTCAAATAATATGTTCGGGGGCTTTTTGTCATTTTCTGGTTGCCTTCGCTTCATAAAAGACATAAATGAAAAAGATTGAAAACATGCCTGGCCGAGGACATTTTATGTCATAGGAAATATGATTCACAAGACAATCACTGCCGTCGAATCCGACCACTGTGAAGCTATAGCAACATTTAGGCTGGTGGTATACTTCCATATCAAAGCGACGAAAAGTAGACGGGACAGACGCAGAAACAACACAGAGAGTTCGCCCTGTAAAAAAAAAAAAAAATGCAGAAGGTGAGACTGTGTTGCGTCGTAGCCCTTCCCATCTACTTTTCGCCGCCTTAGGTATGGAGATCCTCGCTATGAGGGACGGAGTACTGGCATCTTCGACTTGTCGCAGCGATCCTCTCAGCTAGAAAGCGCGAATTAAAGGATTAATCCTAAAGAAGTACTTTTCTTCTGTACTTACAGTCGACAATGACCTACCTGCGACATTTGTTTCTCCAGTTGATACACCCAAACTTCTTGTCGTAGAATATTCGTTGGAGGTTGTTGTAAGTCTTCTATTGAAAACTGACACGAAGAAAAGCTCAGGACACGACGCTATCGAAAACGCTTTCTTGAAACGATATGCAGAATGGGTCGCACGTTATCTCTAGGTCATTTTTATATGGTTTTTAAGAGTGGTGAAGTTCCAGTAGATTGGAAAATAGCGAAAGTAATTCCAATCCCTAAAAAGCACGATGCCTGCGGTATGCGACACTACAGTACTATCTCCTGGGTACCAGCTTCTTGTAAAATATCCGAACATATCGTATGGAAACATATGACTACTTGCCTTACCACTCAGGACTTTATGTCTGGCTCTTCTATAGTTACACAACTAATTGACTTCGTTCACGACCTCTCCGCATAAGTTCATACGCAAATGTAAATTGACATGGTGTTTCTGGACCTTGAGAAAGCGTCTGACAAGAAGTCGCACTCAGAGCTCTTACCAAAGGTCAATCATGTATTCAGGAACGAAATTCGAAGCAAATGTCTTACGTCTTAGTTTTCTGAGAGAAACCGATATGTAGCCTATGAAGGGAAACGCGCCTCTGAAAAGCCTGTAACGTCATAGGACCCCTGTTGTTTATTTTGTTCATTAAAGTGTCTCTGACCAGAAGCTGGAGAGACTTTTCCGCAGTGGCTACCGATAGAATACACAAAAGCAACTTCACATACGAAAATGCATGCCTCATCACCTCGTAGTTTTCGTAAACTCAAATTTTGAACATCGCAGTTCACGCCGACGCTGGCACACCTAGCGTCAAACCAAGAAAACGTACGCATATATAGAAAACTCATTTGGTCATCCCACTGGGATGACGTCAATCGCCCATGCAATCAGCGCGCAGAATGCCGTCACGTGATCGAGCACTACAACAACTTTCAGCAAGAACCAACATTTTTACGCCGATATACTGTTGTCACAATGTCTGGAAATAAAAAGTATGCATATACTTCGAAATCTGCGACCCGTTTTATAACTGCGATAATCCAATTAGCGACTTGCGTGGAAAGAGGAACTAGCTACGAGCTACGACGACTTTCGGGATCCAGCGCGCTGTTTCACAATGTTAGTGCAGTATGTGTATTTCCAAGTTTTCTTTATTTATATCTTTTGGAACAACGACCAATTTATCGAGGTACACATACTTGATTTGACATGCCTCGGTTGTGTCGTCAAAGCGAGATTTCTCGGCGGGCATTCAGTTCCGTACGATACTGCGCGTTCAACCGCAGCGGCAGGTATGGTTGGCAGCATGGTATGGCCGCATTGCGCAGGCCAAAAGGCATGCGCGGGAACTCAAACAGTCCAAACGGGGTGGTGATGGCGGTTTTCTTGACGTCGTCGGGGGCTACCGGAATTTGATGGTACGCCTTCATGAGATCGATCTTGCTAAAGATGGTGGCGCCTTGCAAGTTCACGGTAAAGTCCTGAAGGCGAGGCAGAGGGTAGCGGTCGGGAATGGTGACTAAATTCAAAGCACGGTAATCGCCGCAAGGGCGCCAGTCACCGGTTTTCTTAGGCACCATATGCAGTGCCGAAGACCAACTGCTTGAAGACGGCCGAGCGACACCCATTGCAAGCATATGGTCGAATTCGGCACGTGCGATCTTCAATTTTTCTGGCGCCAGACGACGTGGGCGGGCGAAGATGGGGGCGCCGGAGGTGTGGATGTGGTGGACTACGTCGTGGGCCACGGGCTTCGACCAATCCGGCGCTTGAGTCAATGAAGGAAAATCCTTCAGCAGCGCAGCGAAGGGAGAGGATAAGGCACCGATCACCGTGGCAGTGCTGATGGGTGTCTTCTGGGCATCAAAGGCGCGCACCGACAAGCTTGTTGATGTGTCCACCAGTCGCTTCCGTGCCATGTCCACTGTTAGGCGAAAATGCTGAAGAAAATCAGCGCCCAATATCGCGTGGTCGACGGCGGCGACTTGGAATAACCAAGCGAAACTTCGGCGCAGTCCTAAATTGAGAGTGGCGGACTGCTGTCGGAAGACAGGGATTCCCGTGTTATTCACAGCCGTGAGGTGAAAAATGGGCTTGCGTCGCTTATCTGCCGCGGAGGCTGGAAGCACGCTAACCTCGGCCCCCGTGTCGACCAGGAAGCGGGTACGAGAGGTCTGATCGACGACGAAGTATAATCGGCTGCTGAACGGGACGGAGACGGCCGCAGCCGTTAGCGGCCTCCGGAAGAGTTTCCCTCCCAGGTACAAGGCAGAATGCAGTGGCGGGCCTCTGCGCCGAAACGGCGATGGTACCTACAAAGGCCAGGAGCAGGGGAACCGTCGCGGGCATGACTTGGTGGGCGGGCAGTGGGTCTGTTGCTGGGGGAACGGAAGCGCCGGGAGCTTCTGCGCCGCGAGCGTGCCCGTGGTTGTTGTAGGGCAGATACGACCATGGCCGATAGGCGATTGAAATCTTCCCTCAAGTTGGCAAGGGAATCGCCGCCGGAAAGGACCGGCACGGAGTGGGTATGGGCTGGCTGCACGCCAACTGCAGCGGGGATGGCGGCGATGTGTGGGGAAGAAACCTCCATGATTTTGTCCGCATGAGCAGCCAAGTCTGGAAGAGCCAGGCTGGTAGCTGTAGCTAGTATCATCTGCACATTGGCAAGAAGTCGTTGGAGGAATAGCTCCTTCAAAAGGGAAGGGTCGAAAGATGGAGCCCTGTCTCCAAGGAGCGACTGCATGTGGCGAAGAAGCTGGCTGGGCCGGCGGTCGCCCAGCTCTTCGGTTGTCAAAAGCTGTTGCAATCTTTGCCGTTCGGAGGCTGTGGTCCGGTCGAGAATAGCAGTTCGCAGCGTGTCATAAGGGTTCTGCGTGGGGGGAGTGGCAAGCAGGTCGACCAGCTGGGCGGCGACATCCTGAGGTAGGACGCTCACGACGTGGCGGTACTTCGTAGTTTGGTTGGTAATGCCAGCCAGCGCGAACTGGCACTCCACTTGCAAGAACCAGACTTGCGGGTTTTGCGGCCAGAAGGACGGGAGGCGCACGGCGAGATGCTGCACTGTCGAAGGGGTCGATGCAGCAGTTGAACCCTCGGGGTGCGGGGCGATAGCGGAAGAGGTGGCAGGGGCGGCGGACGGCTGCCCTGCACCGGGTGCTACGTTGTAGTTCATGGACGTTGCGAACGTCCGGGTCACCAGTGTTGAGTCAGAGAAAGGACTGCAACGGAAGGTTCTTTATTGCCGGCTGGGTGCCAACTGAACTCGATCAGGGTGGCCGAGTAGAATGGTCAAAGGCTGGCGCGTAACACAAGGGGCGTGCAAAACTCGATGTGCCTGCGCACGGCGCACGCCATCTGTGTCGTCTGCTACACACCTTTGATTACCAGATGAAAAGTATCAGGCCTGGCATTCTTTCGTAAGTTATATAACGGTCACCCTCCTCCCCACCCCACTTACTGTCAATCCCCTCACAAGATACTTCCAAGACTTGATGACCCGCACAAAGTACTTGCTCCACCTACACAAACAAAAAAAATCCTCTACTCTCCGCACCAGCTGATGGTGTCAAAGTGGAATGACCTTCCTGCCCACATAGCATCAGAACAAAATATATCGTCATTTATTTCCAAGTGCTATGATCATTTTCAGATCGAATGAATTATTTGTGGTGAGTGAACGAATTTTGTGTATTTTTGAGTCCATCATTTTGGTATTTGTCTTTTTTGGATAGCAACCTCCCCCTTTATGTAAATCCCTTCACAAGGGTATTTTAAGTAAACAAATGAAATGAAGAACTTTGTGATACTTTCGTAGTTGGAGCATTTTTAATGCATATTTTAAAACAGTGGCTGCTAAAAATGTGTCAAACACCGTTACAAACGCTGCCGTCTGTATAAGGTGAATCATGATTTTTCCCAGAAGCCCAATAATGTATGACGCTGCATCACATAAGCTATTTTAGAACAATCTCTGCAGACATATTATGAAGATATTATCTGAGTGCCACAATAAAGTATATGAAGCACATTTCATGTTGCATCTTCTTTGACTACAACGTGCCTATATGAGTATTTGAGCAGCCCAAGATACAAAGCTTGGTTCCTCGAGGTCTACATCCTACTCGAACTGGGTGCGCACTTTGCACACGAAGGGAAGATTGAGAATGAACAAATGGTATATGGGGTATATGTTTAATCACACAAGAGGGGATGTCAGCTAGGCAAGTGCCGACTTGCTACTCCTTAGAAAAAGAAAGAGAGAAAAGAAAACAAAAAAACAGGTGCGGGAGAAGCCGCGATGGGAACGATGTGCTGCGGGCGGTGAGGCTTGCCGCCTGTGCTTCAGAGGGCGGTCATCATTTTGGTGGCCTCGAGGTACTCGAAGAGTGCCTTGGTAACATCCCGTTGCCAAGGGCGCGGGACAGGCCCGAGGAGTGTAGCGAGCGAGAGGGGCTGGTGGCCCAAGGCTTGGAGGCGTCGGGCGAGGGCGGCACGGGGCGCCGAGAACGTCGGGCACGTTAGCAGGAGGTGGGCTACGTCAGCGATGGCGCCGCAGGCATCGCAGTTTGCGTCGCCGCGTCTGCCCATCTTGTGCAGGAGTGACGGAGTGTAGGCGAGCTGGGGTTTTACATCATGCATGGAAGATTGAGGTTTTCGATAGTCAACTTGTGTAGTGAGCACTTCTGGAGGACTGAGAGCAGGAACCGGAGGTCACACACAGGGTAACCTGCATAACAGTCTGATTTACTTCCACATAACGATCATTAAAATACTTGAGGTGCTTAAACAATACTATTTGGGTGCTATCAGACAGTACGAGTTCGAACAACACTTACGACATACTGACTGAATGGGTGGAAAAAAAGGATGCGCCAGAACAGGATTGGATTTGTGTCTGTGGTGGAATTGAGAGCCCAATGTCATTCTTACTAGGCGGAGCAGGCTGATGAGATGGTGCTTTGTGCCAGGGATCAGCGCAGTGGTTTATCCAGAATCCCAAGCACGGAGGGGTGTTGAAAAATGTCGTGGGAGGGGGGTCATTATTATAGTTATATCATTAGCGACATGTGTCTACAGCTGAAATTGCAAGGGCTTCCACCTAGTATCTTGGGTATTTAAAGCATGTAGTAGTTACTATGCGAAAGGCTTTGCGTATCCTGTTCACCGCGCAGACTGGTATAACGATTCTCTTGTTTTTTCCGAGTTTGTGCTACACCCATCTCACGAACTGTTGGTATGTAGTGTATCTATTTCCTGTATGAGACACGCAAGCTTTGAACAAAGCTAAAGCTAGTAGGACGCCGAGTATTAATTCAGCTGCCCTCGAAGTTCTAACTATGCTACTTTAAGAGCAGCTCCTGGCAACATAAGCACTCAACTTCTTTCGGCAATATTATGCATGAACCACTCCGGCCCCTTTACACGGCGCCGTCAAACACGAAATTTACGCAAAACTGTTCATGTGCTTCATCATGATGGATGCTGAAAGCTCATCTAACAGTCTGTCGTTGGAAATTCCTCTTCATGCTAAAGCCGGTTCGCGGCTCAACATTCCAAAAGCAAGGCCTCCAAACTCTGCTGCAGGTAGCAGGTCCCTCTCAGCTGCTGAAAGGTAGCTGAAAAGCTGACTTGTTGACTCCGCTGTGCTTCCACGTCCATATTGAAAAAGCACCCAGCAATACGGAAGTTGCGGAAACCACCCGAACTTCCGGTGTGGACTTTCCACCAATAAACGTCGCGGGCGTTTGACGTCATACACATGGGAAAACCACTGCACAATAGCTAGAGTTTCGCGCTGATCGCACGAGTTGAGGACAAAAATCGAAACCGCTTTTCGGCTCCTTGTTTGGAATAGTTCGCGGCTCCGCAGAGACGAAACGTTTGAGTTGTTACTTGGAGGCACCATGTAGGTTCGTTATCCATACAAACAAAGACATTGACCAGGTTCTGGTCAGAGACCCTTTAAAGAGATATCACATAACTTACCGGTTAATATAAAATATGGTCTAGATAACTGTATTATTATCGGAAAGTAGGATGCCGTAGTGATCACCAAAAACTGCAGTCAGCAATAGGCTAATTTGCAGACTGGTGTGACCATTGACAAATTAGTATGAATGTCTGATAAGAAGTGCGGTCATGTCCATAAAAAAATACCCCATTGCTGCACAATTATAGTTGTAACTATCATACATGATTCGAACTGGGATACTCATATCGATGAAGCCGTTATAATAGCTGGGGAAATATTAAACTATCCATACGTAGGGTTTTAAAAGACGCTGGCAACGTTTGAAAATTAACCGCTCACAACACGCTCAGTCATCTATTACGCTTTAGTCGCGCGATATCCAGAAGCTCCGTCGAGTAAACATAAACTTGAAACGTTGCAAAGAAGGGCGATACGTTTTATCTGCGGGCGATATACTCGTCAAGATTCGCCTTCGGAACTTGTTCGAGAAGTCGGCTTATACCTATGCCAGACGGCGCACTAAATGTACATTAAGGAACTGTCAGTTAGCTAAATGGTGCAGTTAAGTGCCTAGGGTGCCTGAACACTAGCTCCCTCTGCGTATGCAGTGGGAGCTAATATTGAGGCACCCTATAACTGCCATTACTGCCGTATTTCATGAATGGTGATGATAGCGATATCCGCGAATGCTTGTGCGCGCAAATTAAATAATAACGTAAGAATAACGCTCCAGTATAAAGAAAAATTACGTTTACAACGTGCGCAAGCCTTCGTGACGTCGAATGCTGAAACGACATAGTTTTGCAGAGAGGACACAGCGCCCACATATTAAACGTTGGACGGGCTCAAAACGTAGCAGTCGCCATGTCGCCTCCAAAATGTCTATCCCAACTTGATCTAACTAAGGTTATGCAACCTAACCTAACCTAATGTATACGATTGGCATATGGTCCAACGCCTTACCTTTCACAAGATGGTGGTGTGTCCAATGTATAGTATGGGTGATTACTTGAACCCTCCGAGACGTTCCAATCCGTCGCGTGTTTCAATCTGTCCTGTCGTGCAATGGTTGACCTTCAGCTTGCTATGTGGTGAAGTTCTGTTGAGTGCAGGACATATCATTTAGCTTAAGATGAAATTTTGTTATACCTGCTCTGTAAAAACTTCAAAGAGTACGTTCAGGGTCTTTTTGTCAGGGGTTTCAATCTGTCGTGCATATCAAATGATGCTGAATATCAGAGATCAGGATATGCTATGTATTACAAAATTCTTGGCTGATTGCCAAACAGAACATAAGTCACGAGCTTACTTGGCGGTGCTGTGCGCGGACCACTGCGTGAATCAAAGTCCACAAAACATGCACTCAAATACGTTACTCAGTCATCCTTTTAATTGGTGCATATATGCAGAAGCAGAATCGTTCGATCACCTTGTTCAATTAGAGATGGCGTCTGACCGGCGTCACCAGTCAACGAGCTCTTACGTGCGAGGGTATACATCCCAGCGCCCCGTTGACGAGGCTTCGTTCGCCTTTAACGCTCTAAACACCGCTAGCAACCTCCTTTAGCTTCAAATTACACTTTTAGCAAAATGTCATTTCAGCTGTCGTCTGGCACGGAAACCAAATGTCCTTAGCTATATGCCGGTTTCGTAACTGACGTATAGTGTGTCGTCTGATAGGGGACACCAAGGCCGAACATATAAAGCCATATACAGGTACATTCGCTATATTTTATTTCTTCTTCTCGAAACTAGCGGAACATTAGCTTATTCCACAAAATCACTGCGTTTTGGACGACGCTCCGTTCGCCAAGTATCACAACACAAGACAAGTAGAAAGCCTATCGAGCCACACTTGGCAACATGGCAATAGGGAACTAGGATAGATTCCTGAAAAAGAGTGTTAAGCCTCGCTTGCTCGACGTCAAAACTTATTAAATTCGTTATTACAAAGTGCAGTAAACATTTAAGTCGTGTTTAATTACTTCAAACGGTTTATCGTTGTTGTTTTTGCTACCTCTCTCCTGACGAGGGTACGCAGTCGGTGTGAGAGAGAAAAGCGGTTGTGTTCCTGGAACTGATTCCCTGGGCGAGTACCATTCGCATGTATAGCCATGTAGTTTCACCGCGTGACACGGAATGAATGTCATTCAGTGCTGGGGATGATATGCCGTGTGACAAGGGTATAGTTCAGCAGCAAAAACGGCATCTAGGTTGCTCTCATAGCGTTTTTTCTAAAAAATCTGTGACGGCTTAAAAGAAAACGTATGTATATTTTGCCCCTGCTAGCTGTATCTCGGCACATATGTGGCGTAACGCCTGACTTCTGAGTTGACACGCAGAACCGCTATTCGGACACTCATGGCAAATAGGTTCGCGGGGGTCGCCCTCATTTCTTTTCATTCGATTTTTTTGTCAGTTTCCTTCTAGCATGTGCTAGCATGTAGAGAATTTCACAAGTTAGTTGATCCAAAAGGCCACTTGTAGCTGAAGAGCATTCCACAATAGGAATTGCACGCTCTGGACAGCTTTACTGTTCCCAGAGATGCAATGCATTTTCTCAGCTCATCTCCAACTAGTTAGTATGTGGGGATACTTGTGTTTGTGGAAACTGCAGTTTTCTCATGTTAGCTTGTTGTTTCGTGTTTGTATGCCGTGGTGTGCTCATAGCAGGAAGCTTTAGAATCAAGCGAGCACTTTTCACATACCCCCCCCCCCCCCCAAAAAAAAAAAAAAGAATCAGCCTGCGGGGAACGTAAAGAACGCAGAGCGAGAGAGTTTTAAAATCGGGGCTTTCCCACCGCGAACCCGAAAGGCAAATACCTGGCACGTTGATCACCATCAAGCGGTAGCCACAGTATTCATCTTGTGAAGGAAATTATTTGAGTCTGAGAAACGCAAGTTTTGGTACCAAATATCGTACTTCAAGTGCTACACTAAACGATGCGTGCTTTACTCCATTCCCGTGTCACTAGCTCACACGCAGCATCTGGTTGGAAGGGTGTATATCGAAACTACCTGTTCGCGATTGAACCCGTCGCAATTGTGCCCTTTCTCAAAAGTGCCTTCGCAGTGCGCCCGTCGCGGGGAAGACGCAAGTTCACCTCGGGGCCAGCGCACGTTATTTCCGAAAATCAGCGTGCCCCCCCCCCCCAAAGAAAAAAGAACAAAAACGTAAAATACAGATTGGGTCCTGGGTAGGAGCAGCAATGCCTCGCAACTTCTTTGCGGCTCTAAAGTTAAAGCTATTCATCGGATTTGGGGGGGGGGGGGGGGGTATACGTTTATTAAGAAGGTATAGGCAGTTATAAGTATAGGTTTAGAATGGGAATGTCGAGCACCTTGGGGCCCTGAGAAATAAGCTCCGCGGAAAGCACTGCTAGGGTTCCAGGCATTACCAATGAACCCGTACCCCGTTACCCGTACTTAATTCGGCTGCGGAGCGCTCACGTACTCTGTTCCAAAACTGACGATTGTCTACTTCAGTGTCGGTACTGGTCCCTGCAATGCTTAACATGTGCATACGAGGCCTATATTTTTTGTTTACTACGAGTGAAACTATACATGTTGGTGTGATCGACAGCACATGCTTGTTATCGTGAAGCAAAGGCGGGCGGGACCAATGACACGTGTTGGCACGCGTAAAGTTGTGCTATGTTGTATCGCTTTTTATCGCAACTTCTCGATCTCTGCATATTGGCGCCAGATGGCACGCCAGTTATTTGAGTGACAACCTTATCTTTCGACTCGAGGACGCTTACGCATCCTATGCGGCGTTCATATCGGGAAAACCATGCGGAGAACAGCAAGGTGGAGCTGCAACCTATCACGGCTACGGGTTAAAGGTACATTTTTATTACAGTTAATTGAGCGTTCCGCATTCCATAGCTAAATTTCGCGCAAACACCTTACATGACATCTTTGCTGAATTCGTAAGAATTCACTGTAAGTACAGGGAGAGGTGGGCTGAATGTCTAGGAATCGGTCTGCAGCGAAATTCGGATACTGCAGACACCGAAGGGAGTAACTGTGTATTCCATTCAAATTCCGGACTGAACATAAAATTTTATATTTGAATTTTGGATCGCGCGAATGTCTGTTTGAACTGGAATATATTCGAACAGTCCCGGAACTGCTTCAGAAGCCGGAAAACACCACAAGATAGGTATGTCACGTACGTGTGTTATCTATCTGTTTATATGCTGTACATATATTCATAAATATACTGTTGGGAACACCATTAGCTAAAATCGCCTGACAGCACTTCGCCATTCCGTATTATCTCTATTGTGCTAGAAAGTATTGTGCCAAAATTGTATTTGAAGGTAGACCATGTGCTGCACGTGTTTATTACTCCAAAGAAATAGTCTTGCAACACCTGGAAACCTGAGATGAGATAAACCACGGAGTGCTCATTTTAGAGAACCGTGTTCCCTATTACATAACTACTTGCATCGCATTTGTTTCGGGGAAAATCATAAATTTTTATTACCATCATTTCGTGGAGAGTATACACGAAAGTCAAACGGTTCGCGTCGCCAACGCCAAGACGTGCTGGCAGGCTTTCAAAGTGGTTAGGAACGGTAGCGGCTTGTGTCATCAGTCTGGTGGTAGGAATGTTCAAACTTTAACCCTCGTGATCACACATAAAAGATAGCTAGCGAACGCTTAGGGGCATTCCTCCGCAGATAATCGTATCAATCTCGGTGCGCCGGATTGTGTTGAAGTGACAACTTCTACTACAGCAGAAATCACAGTAACGTGCAACGCGCGAGCTGTGGCCCCCGACAGGATTGTCGCGCCTGGATATTCGCGCGGCGAGATATGAAACCGGTCGGTTTTTAGGAGAGGGCGCATGCAGACAGGAGGTCGACTGGCGTTTCGCCCACATGTATATGTGCGCCCTCCCCTACAAACGGATAATGGTTTGTCCGACCGGATTCATATCTCGCCACCTGACGTGACAACCCTGTCGGGAGGCCACAGCTCGCACGTTGCACGTAAGTGTGATTTGTGCTGTATGTGGTTCGCGACAACATATTAGGTGGTGCGCGGAAAGCGTGAAAATAATGCAAATTGGGGACACACGGGTGATATTTCTTCATACTTTTTGTTTATCATGCGGACCCACGCAACACACTAACTTGGTTCATTATTGTCGGGCACTGGGGCTACTGGTCCTATAAGGACCATGTTTACCATTATCCCCCCAGCAGCTGTTGCAGCAAGGGAATATTCGTCCAAGATTGCCAACAACCGGTCAACATTGGGTGACCATTGCAATATGGTCGCCATACAGCCAGCAAACAGGCGATATTGCCTCAAGATGGGCAATGCATGTGGTCTGCATATAGCCGAGGACCAAATAATATTGAATCGAAGCGGGCAATACGGTCCGAGCACGGCCGGCGACCAAACAATATTGGCTGAAAGTGGGCAATGTGGTCTACAGATAGCCGTCGGCCAAAGAATGTTGCCTGAAAACTGGCAACAAAGTTTGCATATAGCCGTCTGCCAAACAGTATTTCATTAAAGCAGGAAATAAGCTAGGTCTACATATTTCCGGCGATATTGGATTAAAATGGACAATGTATGGTGTACATGTAGCAGTCGGCAAAACAATATTGGGTGGTAACGGTCAATACAGTCTACATACAGACGGCGGCCAAACCATATTCCATAAAAGTCGGTCGATGTGGGTCCCAGAGTGGGCATATATTGGATAGATAGGATGCCACTATTGGCTTAATTGTGCGACTGCAGACTGGTCCAAGAGAGGTCGAGTGGCGGTATGCCTGTTTTCGGCTCAGATATGGCCACTGTAAAATTGGGCCAACATTGGGAACCCGGGATCGCCAATATTTGTCCAGCCTGGAATCCATATTGAGATGCTGCCTGGGGAGATTGTGAACAGCCGTCTGCTGGGTGGTATTTTGCGAGTGTAAGGTAATAATAATCCGTGGCCTTATACAAATGTGTAAGGTAACTGCAAGCGGAAGGCGACAACCAGGGCTTGTTCCTTCCGAGGCGTTCGCAGCTGTGTTACACGTGAATATTCGCTCATCTTGAAAGGTAGTGTTGAAATCAGAATTCTGTTCACAAAGCTTCAAACGCTGCGCATGGTGGTGTTAAAAAAAAAGAAAAGAAACAGATGTCTGTGTTAAGAAAGACGCCGTCACGACATCGCAACCCGCGTGATCTCGTTTGTTCGGGCTTTATTCACATTCTAGTATCTTTTCCATACGTGTGCCATTAAACGAGCTTAGCCTTTACTTGGCTCCTTGGCCAGTACTTGGAGTTCATAATCATAACAAACATCGTGGTTCAGGCCCGTACGCCACTAGACCCCTCTATGAACACGGCGAGACAGGTGTGCTCTGAAGACGGTGATATTGTGCAGCATCCACCAGGTCAACGTTCCAACATAGCCACTCATACAGATGGAATTAGCGTGCCGAATCCACCGGCATGGCCGTCCGGGTTAAGGCGCCCTCTCGTGATGGTAGCGATGGTCGTGCTGAAGAGTGGGGGGTAGTGAGTTCGAATCCTACCACCGGCTGTGCTGTCTGAGGTTTCCCTGGGTTCTCTAAAGACTGTCCAGACGAATATCGGCACAGTTCCCCGAAGTCGGCCCAGGACGCATGCTAACTCCCAGGGCTGTCTCCCGCTCCTTCGTGCTGTCCTCTCTCCATCTGTCCACGTCTGTACGCCGCTCACAGTTGCTTCGCGGCGCTAACATGGAATTCAAAAAGAACGCCGAACAATAACAACTTTATTAGGAGATGATGAATGGGGAGTTTCATCGCCAGGGGCGATACTCTACCCCTTTGCTATTGGTGATGCGGGCAATGAAATAATGAGCCCCTTCACAATAAGGATCGAAGTCCTGGCACCCAGAAAGAACGCCGAAGTTGGTAATCGAAACTCCATTTCCGGTGGGCTTTACTGGCTTGCAAAGCTTCACTTTGTACAGGGATCACTTTCGTGCTAGCATTCATGAGAACACACAACTTTCCAAGTCAACAAGATGAAGTATTTGGCGTCACTTGTTACGGGACCAGCTGCTCGAGCTGTAGAAGGTCTTACCATTATGGGCGACAACTATGTGACAGCAGTCAAAATACTTAAAGGAGCACCGAGGCGACCCCGTAAATGATTGGGGGGGGGGGGGGTGCGGCGTGTTCCGCAACGAATAAAATGGGCTCCTGCGAACGCATGACGCGCGAAACTGCCCCGCACACCTTTCGAAAAAATCCTCGACTTTCTGAAACAGCGTATCAGAGAATAAGGGACGGGGGGAGGGGGGACGTACAGACGTTGCGTATTTACCTGGCATGTGACCTAGAGGAAGCTGCTTTAACCAGTGCGTGAGCTGAGAAGAAACAAACTAATAGCGAAGGCAAGAAATAGCGAATTCGCGTGGTCATTTCTTGGCAGATTTCATTGCCATATTCTGGGCACTTGTGTTCGCTTGGTTAAACCGTAGCAATCTCACGTGCTGGCGTTGCGTTTTCCCTGCGCCAGGAATCTGCAAGCTAACACTTTTTTTTCTTTTTTTGCCCGGTCCCGATCTGAACGGGCAGTGTGCTGCCCAATTGTATCCGGTGTCGTCATATCCGTGTCGCGAGGGTCAACATTGGCCCTGATTGGCATACACTATAACTGTACGCCGAAGTTAACGTGGTTTAGCAGACGACGGAACCGGAACACGACCGACCGCGATGTCCCTAGTGTGATCCCAGCGACTAAAACCGCTGGATTCCTGGCACTCATGTTCGGGTGGCAACGGTCATATGATCCAGCGCGGGCGCGAGACTAGCAGTTGCCAAGCGCTAGGTCACGTTTCCACGAAATGACCAGACGAATTCGCCAAAAGAAGAAAGGCAAAGTGAATTGTCGACGTCACGCGAGGATCGTGCCGGTCATCCAATGTTTTTGAAAATTTGATTGCGCAGTGACGATACACTGAACAGTTAAGATATTTTGCATTGTGAGTCCTGATGGACAGGTTGAGAGATGAAACGGGGCTTTGGGCCAAGTTAAATGTCACGTCATTGCTCGGTTTGGGAACAACGAGCTGCTTGTCGACGAGCACTTGGATTCCCTTGTTTGACTAACCCCTCGTTTGTCCTTCCCGTTTTCCCTCGTTTGCCTGACTTTGGGTGGGGGATAGAGAAAGCGCACAACTATTCCAAGATAGGACGAGCTCCCTCCTGACCCGATGAAAAAGGAGGCATGACCTCTTCGAGGAAGGCGCCTTCTCTGTAGCGATGAAGAAGAGGATCTCGACCATATTATGTTCCGTTGCAGAGCCCTAGATAGCCTGAGCACCCGAACACTCCTGCAAGAATTGCTGACACCCCAATAGCATTGCGCTTTCGCGATATCCCACTGGACATGGACCATAAGAACAACGAGACGCCCAATGGAGACAAGGAACGACTCGTGCCGCCGCCTGAATCACCAAGCGCCATCCGCGAGAGTTGCAACGAAGGACGCGAGCTCCGAAGGATCAGTGAAAACTGTGCGCTATTTTCCATTTTAATTAGGTGATTGACCGCCTTGTCTCAATAGAACCAGGTCCCTTAACTAACAAACACACTCAGTAACTATCTAATCTAAGAGCACGCCACGAACGTCTCACTGGGTGCGTTAAGTACTGGACCATCCTTTGGCGCACGCAAATCGGGAGTATGAGACACCCTGAGCGGCCACTAAACAGCGAAAAGCAACTTTGGAGCGCTACACTGCTCGATCGCTGATGCTGCTTCTGGTTGTCCGCTCATGCAGTGCACAGACGGAGGACATGTTGGCTTAGGTTGAATCTACAGTAACGTTGGAAGGGTCGACTGCGGTTGTGAAGACTTCTCCTTGTAATAGCGAATGAAGTGGAAAAGATGGAAATTTGTAGCAGATGTCATAGGAGCTGTTTACTGTGAAGATGTCTACATTAAGGCACTGCATTTTTAGTGAATAACCGCCAATATCCGTGAGGAAGTTGTCCACTAATAGAAAAACAACTTTATTACGAGATGATGACTTGGGAGTTTCATCGCCAGGGGCGATACTCTACCCCATTGCTGGTGGTGATGCGGGGAATGAGATAATGAGCCCCTTCACAACAAGGATCGAAGTCGTATGCTGTCCGAAAAGGTCAAAAGAGCTTTGAGGGCAGAGCGTTGGTGGGCTGGATGTGGCCAGGAACCAAGCCATTTTGAGAGAGAGGGGGGCGCCACTAATAGTAAAGCGTGATAATATTAAATTACAGTTTACTGAAATTGGAGCAACAACAACAACAACTTTATTTTTGACCTTAGAGAGTGGGGAGTTTCATCGCCACAGGCGATACTCTACCCCATTGCTGGTGGGAATGAGGGGAATAAAATAACGAGCCCCTTCGTTAACGCCATGGGCTTCTGGTTAACGCCAAATGGGAGCATTGGGTAACATAGAAAGTCCGTATCTGGCTTCGAGCCCACACCTCGAAGGTCGTGCTGCCTCCGCTCAACAGGAAGTATGTCACGGAAAATCTCAAGCACTCGGACACTTGAAGTCCGCTTCCATGTACCAAAATGAAACGGGAGCGCGAAAAGCGACTTGGAGTATCACACTCTCTGGTGCGCGAGTGGAGCATGCGTCACGTCAAGTGAGTGGAGTCTGAAGCAGTCGCGCCCCGGGGCGCCTATACTTCACGCACGCAATGAGAATTCTGGAGTGTACCACGAGGTCACTAGCCAATTGCTATTCATCGGACAACAAAGTGGAGGATACGGATACCTCATGGCCTCGAGCTTTAAGGTTGGTTCTCACTAATGCGTTTTGACGCACAGGCATCCGTTCCGTTGGCCGGTATCCGTCAGTTACCATGACAACGAGCTAACTGAGAGCTCCCACGCGCGGACGTAGAAGAGTTCGCGTCGGCTCAACTTTTCCGCACAGCAGTGCGTTCGACGCAGCAAGGAGACCAATCAGAGCGGCGAACCTGACGCTTGCGCAGTTTGCACTTGGTAGGTAAACAGCAATGGCGACCAACGGAGCAACGTTGTGTGGTTTTGTGTATGTTGTGCTGCCCTGCTGGCATTGCAGTGCAATAAATGCAGCGAAATGGAGGTAACAAGACGAGGCTATAGCAGTGCGGCGTGAGAACAGGTGTGTTCTTGTTTCCTTCAATTTCTGCTGCAAGAGTAGCGTCGCCGAGGAATACTGGGTGACAAGAAATCCAGCGAAAGCATCGCTGAGCGTCACCGTTTTCGTATCTCCATATCGAGACACCACAAACAAAACGCTTTTAAAATACGATGTTCAATCGTAGTGCCTCCGTCTGTGCTGTATGGGCATGCATTGAACCCACCTTGGTGCGCTTGGTCGACCACATGTGTCATCTGCCGTCAACCGACGGACGTAGGTCCGTGGCAGTGAGAACATGTCAACGCATTGCGCTGCGTTGAGCACTGAGGATGCGTGCCAACGGAACGGATGCCTGTGCGTCAAAACGCATCAGTGAGGACCAACCTTTAGTTTTACCGAGTGCAGGGGACTTGTCGTCTTCGATAAAGATTTCTAATGTCTTGAACACGTATGAAGACATATCCCCAACAACACATTGCACTCCTATGGATGTCCGGGGAATATCCGAGAACGGACATTCGGACATCCGATGTACATCCGTTTTAGGTCCGTTTTATGCGTGAGAGAAGGGCAGAATATGAGACAGAAAAACAGCGCCACTGTAGCGCCCAGGAATGTCCCGTGTGGATACTGTGGAATACTGTAATATAACGGATCAAAATGGGCAGTGCAGGGGACGTATATTGTTTTTTTATAGTTCTAACGGTTTTGTTTCGTAAGGCCGCCTTAATGTTGACATAATTTACACACTTCTTTATTTCTCAAGAAATACTCAGACTCGTGCATGGGTAACATTATTGTTTTATTATGCAAAAAGATGCACTGTGTAGAAATTGGTTGTTTCCTCCAGTTGCCCATTCTTTGCAGCTCCAAGTGTCGTGTCAACAGGTGTGGGCAAAGCCGTCGAAGCAACATGCGACACACCGCTGGAAGCTTCCTCTCGCACATTTGACAAAGTGTGACGAAACTTCCGCTGCAGCTTTTAGTAAAACATTGACCTACGCTGAGTCGTTTTGAACCGGCGTTTACTTGAAAGCAGCGCGTCCACCTGTCTGCGTACCACATTCGCGTCGCCGGAGCATACGACGTAACTCGCACGACAGTGTCAAAATTTTACGTTCCAGTAGTTGACGTACACTTCGCATCGTGCCTTGTAGTTACAACAGTAATTCCTGTTACTATGAACTCCTCAAATACACACAGACGCGGCACAACGGCAAGGCAAACCCGCCACACATAGCAGCACCAAGGCCCCGAAACTCGCCAGTTCCTTTGCGGGATAAAGTGAGGCGCTTCATGCGTTTCACGTCATCGGACGTCAGAAAACGTCATAAAGTGAACGTCACGGAGACATCCGGTGGCTAGTGATTACTGATTGGTTCCCATGAGGATGAATTCGTTTTCTCAGCGATGATTGGCCGTTTTCAAATTTGTTCGCGAGCGCTCGAACAGGCGACAGCGCGGTGGCTGTGCCGGTTGGAACCGGCGTCCGTTCCGGACGGCTCGTGCTGTGTAGCGGTTGTGTTAGACGATGAGTTCAGATTTTTCCTGTTTAAAAACTCAAGCTGTATCATGTGAGTGTCCTCGAAGAGCCACAGCTGCCAGGGAAGATGCTTGCGCAACATTTCTGCTCTGGTTCTTGGTGTAGAAACTATTCGAGCGTCCGAACGCCTCGTACCCGATACCTGGTCAACGACTGCCGACAGGTAAGTCATTTGTCGTTGCTTGTTGCCCTACAACACCGCATTCACTTCGTGTATTGTGAATAAGTTGCTTAACAGTTACCGGAAATCGGGACCGGATTACGCGGTGACCGAGACAGACAGCGTAGCTTTGCAGATACGATGGTAGACTATATTTCTTTTCGTGAAACAATATCATCTTCGTGTTATGATTAAATACCCGTTCACGTCGTACTGTATAAGGGTATGACACTACTGTAAGGCTGATTCTCGGTGATTTCGCTCGACAAGTTTCGTCCGACGCGTTGACTTAGTAGCTGTTCTGTACGTAGCGCCAAAGCCAAGATTGTCAGGCTAATCGGTCTGAATATATCATTGTGAAGTAGCGCAGTAAAAGGTATTTTTGTACTAAGGTCGCTCATCACACGCCATGGCTGCGAGCTTCTCACAACCCTGCCACCGTTCTTATTTTTCGCGTTCTATAGCACCTTTATTCTTTCTATTTACATTGCAACTTTCACATGCATAACTGTATATTTGATACCATTTTTTTTTTCATCTTGCAGCCACTGAGCTCCAGTTCCCAGTAGCAGTCCTTGCAATCCGACATTATCAGGCTTCTTCAAGCAAATTCTGGAGCAATATTAATATCATGTCGTGTACGCCTTGCTTGCATAACCGTATGTCGCACAATAAAATACTTCATGTGACAAAAACAACCAAGGCTCCGTCGTATTCCTGTAACTCCCACTGCATTCCGACAAACGCGAACAAACAAAAAAAAAAGAAGAAAAAACAGTGCATGGAAGAAAAAAAGCAACAACAAAAGAAGACGGGAAGCAGAGCAGAAAGGAGGAAAGTAGTGAGAGAGAAACGGATAACACGTCATTTACGTTATTCGCGACATAATCAAAAAAAGAAAAAAAAAACAGGGTGGCTACTCCTCAGTCATTGCTCCGCTCAGTCAGCTCCGGAGGTCACGTGAGTTTTCAGCTACAATAGATTTCTACTACAGCTTCGCGCCCCTGGCAGCACGCAGTACGAAGTGCTGGGAAGGAGCCACAGGGGTGGCATCCAATTTATTGCTCCGTAGACGAAAGCGTGCTGGGCGAACGCCATGCATCCTGGACAGGTCCTGGTCGCACGTCACAGCAAACGTGACCTTAAAGATGGCGGCGCCCATGATCTGCGGCCAAACCGTATGTAAAAATGCTGTTGTTTCTGCGCAACGTTTTGGGTGTCTTTCGATCACGGTAGTTATTTTTATCTGATAATCTGTCACTAAAACGCGCAGTTTTGCACATAAGGCCTCGTATTGTTGATGACTTCCAAAGATGTGATGACGACCGCGCGCTAAGACTCACTGAGCCGATGCGATGCACTTAAACTAATTAGAAATGGGCTATCTGTTGCGGAAGAAGCACCGCATAGTTTACACTGGCAAAATATGTTAATCTCTTGGCGTTATGACGACGGAAATATATCGGTAAGCGTCAAAACGACATGTAAACAAAGTCACGTGACCTCAAAATGACGTTTTCTATGACGTGCGACCAGGACAAGATGGCAGTTTTGCCAAAAGCACCCGCTCGAGGGTTGTTACAACAATGGCGGGTTTGTGTCACCCCTGTGGAAGGAGCAGAGGAGCCGACGCTAACGCCATCTAGGCGTTCAGGTTAAAATTAGGCCGTCATGATGTTCTCTCAAATTAAGCGTCCGTCAGTGAAAACGACACTTTATTTTGAATTGTAAATGGGATATTTGAACTTCATTTATTACTGCACCTATGCAGGCCGCGCTTTTTTACTTTTTGTCCCAGACGTGCGTGACAAATCCTGTCTGGACGTTCACCTGCGCGACTGATGTACGCTAGGGACTGCGGACATTCGGATCTGTCATGTACATCCGATGGACGTTCGGTGTTGTTGGGGATGGTTGTCACTGAAAACGGTGACGAGCGAGGTACACTTAGCAACTGAACCCCTGACCTAATACCACCTAATCTCTAAAAGCAAACGTTTGAGAGCTAACGTGATTTCTTGCCATCCGAAGAGCATCTGCTGGTGGCTTGTACAGCAGCCTTGGGCTCTGAAGGGAAGAGAAGCATATTACGGTGCGAAGGACGCTGTTTCCTGTGCGGCAAACGCTCGCATTTGTCCAAGGACTATCGGATGTACAGTGACGTGCAGTACTTTACCAAGTACTCGCGGCACTTGTATTTTGATTTAGGTACTTTTCCAATTGTGTACTTTGTACTGTACTTTACTTTACTGTGCTTTTGTCTGGTGCTTTCCCATCAAGTGCTAAATGCCGTACTGGAAATTCAAAGACAAAAAATGGGTAATATATCAAGTAAGCTTTATGTTAAAAGGAACATTTTTGAACAGGAATATTATAAATACAGTTGTGCAATCAATCCCAGGAAAACACCTTGTCGCCCCTCCGAGCACCCTTAACCTTGGCGGGCAAATGACTGCGAAACATCTCGCAAACAGCAGAATCGTGCGTGGGTATTTTTCGAGTGTGTGTGTATGACATAAAAATAGCATGCTATTCCTCCGATCAAGCTATTTGTAAAAGACAGCTACAGCAAACTATAAACGAACTAATTAAATGGCATAACGAGAACGGTTTTAAGCTTGCCCACTCAGAACACTCCTTGCGTTTCTTTCTTAAGAATTGATTGAACATTTCCCGAATCCCGACTGGAAATGAACGGTCATGACCTCGTTGTTAGACAAGGGGTAACGTTTCTCTGACTTATTTTCGATGCGGAACGCACCCCTTTCTATCCCATATCAGACACTCGAAGGTGAAGTCTTTCGAATCTAAACTTTTTGAAGGTCTTGTTACGAAGATCGTGAGGAGCAGACCTCCAAATGTTTTGTCGTGTTCACGTTTCTACTGTATACATTCAATATTAGATTATGGGTGTGTTACCTATGGATGTGCGGGAGCGTGTAGCAGGATTACCCCGTCCCAACTCCCACGTCTCATTTCCCTCACGCCGTTTCTTCTGTGTGCCATTCCCCCGTTTCAGTTTTTGCGTTGGTTACGTTTCAAAAAAGAAAGGAAGGGGGGGGGGATATGTTTATTGAGAAAAAAAAAACAAGGAAAGGTTAGTCAGGCAAAGGCCGACTTGCTATTCCTTTCGTAAAGAGGAACGGAAAAGGAAAGGGGACGAAAAGATGGGAAGAAAACGAAAAGGAAAGAGGGCGGCAAGAAAGAAAACGAAAAAAAACGAAAGAAAGAAAGCGAAAAAAAAGGGAGAAAACGAAATAAAGGAAAGAAAACGAAAAAATAGAGAGAAAAGGAAAAAAAGAAAGAAAAGGAAAAAAAAGAAAGAAACGAAAAGAAAAGAGGAAAGAAAACGAAAAAAGGAAAAAAAAGAAAAAAAAGGAAACGAAAAAAAGAAGAAACGAGGAAAAGAAAGAAACGAAAAAAAGGAAAGAAAACGGAATACACATACACACAGACAGATACACAAAGGGCCTTAGAGGCTGGTCGAGAGACCGGTTGCACGGAGAAAGCTCAAGAGGGCAGTCGTAACTGCCCCCTGGTTGTGCAGGACCGGGCCGAGCAGGGTGGCCAAAGAGACGTTAGGGTAGCCAAGTTGTCGCAGGTGGCGCTGGAGGACGAGTCTTTCTGGGAGGTACCGGTTACAGGATAGGAGGTAGTGCTCGATGTCGGCTTCCACATAACAAGTTGTGCAATCGGGGGAGTTCGTCTGGCGCATTTTATGCAGGAGTGAGGGTGTCCGTGCAACATTCATTCGAAGGCGGTGGAGGAGTGATTCTTCAGCTCTATTGCAGCGGCAGGCAATAGTGAAGTCCTGCATGGGGTCAATGAGGCGTACGAAATGATGATATGAGGTAGAGTCCGCTCGGAACTGCCGGGTACGGACATAACGCCACCGACGAATGTGCAGGGAGCAGACAGAGATCGTTAGGGGCAGAGGGGTGGCAGGAAGAGCTCTGTTAGATGTTGCGTCTCTTGCTATTGTGTCTGCGCGGGTGTTACCCAGAAGGCCTACGTGTCCCGGGATCCATTGAAGCGTCACAGAGTGGCCAGTTACCGCAAGTTGTGTCAGAGCTTGTAGTATGAGCGTGTGGAGAGTGCATATGGTGCTGGGGCGAAACGAGAGCAGCAAATCCAGTGAAGTCTTGCTGTCAGTCAGAACAACCCACTGTGCAGCCGGCAGACCGAGCAGGTGCTGTAGAGCAGAGAGGATACCGAGGAGTTCCGCTTCCATAGAAGACACTGGGTATGGGAGGACAACGGCTTGCTGAAAGTCACTATCAGGGATATAAAACGCAGCACCCGAGCTGTCTGCCGTGACTGAGCCGTCCGTGTATACCTGGCGATGATTCTGATACGTGGAGTGCAAACAGTGGAGAGCGAGTTGGAGGGCTACAGGTGCGGGAGTGTCACGCTTGCGCTGAAGACCAGGGATGGTGGAGCAGATATCAGGACGCGCTAGGGTCCACATTGCTGGCGCATATGTGGGAGTGGTTGGGGAGGGAGGAAGATGATCCTTCAGGCGGGCGATGGTCTTGCCGAAAGCTGAGTCAGGGCATTCGTCGTCAATATGGCAAAGATAGTGGTGAGGGTGACTGGTTAGATAGCGAGAATATACTCGAAGTGTATCAGCATCCCGCAGAAGAGGGACAGGAGTCTCCCGTGCTTCAGCAAGCGTGCCGTAAGTCTCTGATGTTCGTGGTACTCCCAGACAAATGCGAAGGCCGCGGGCTTGGATGTTAAGGAGCTCGCGCTCCTGTGTTTGGCTGAGGGCATGCAAGATAGGGAGGCTGTAGCGTAGTGTCCCCAACACGAGGGCCTGATGGACGCGATGCAGATCAGAGCAGGACGGGCCCCAGGACGCACCAGCGATACGTCTGAGGACGTGAACTGAGGCAGTCGCCTTTGTGGTAATCATCTTCACATGGCGGGACCAAGTTAGGTCGCGATCAAGTATAACACCTAGGTATCGGCATGAAGTGGCGAAAGTCAGAGGGGAGCCGTCAAGGTAGAGCGGATACCTGCGGAAGCACTTGCGCGAGAACGCCATTGCAACAGTCTTCGCCGGCGACACTGTTAGGCCACGGGAGGCAAGATAGGTGGTAATCACATGTAGAGAGCTTTGCAGTCGGCGCTGGATCGTGTCTCGACGGGTTGCAGAAGTCCAGATGCAGATGTCGTCGGCGTATATTGTGATGGATGTATGAGCAGGGATCAATGGGGTAAGGGAAGCCATGATAAGGTTAAAGAGGAGGGGGCTAAGGACACTGCCCTGCGGGACCCCACGGGTCACGTGGTGCTTGGTGGTGTCACCGCCAGCGGTGCGCACGAAGAGATAACGGCCTGATGAGAAGTCTTGTATCCATCGCAGGGGGCAGCCGCCAACTTGAGCCGCAGTAAGAGCGTCAAGGATGGCAGCATGGTAAACACTGTCGTAGGCTTTCTTTACGTCGAAGAAAGGAAGATTTTGCTGGACGTCAGTTGTCAGTGATCTCATCCATGGTCAGCTATACGGACTCTTTTTGGCGGTACTCAGCATTCCATGAGGATCATTCCTAGAAATATGTGACAAAGCCACCAATCATATGAAGGTACAGCCATTATTGTGACTAGAGCCTGGATGAAAAATGCATGAAAAAAAGTGATAGTTTTCGGAGCCTATAAAAGGCAGAAAAACCTCTATTAATGCATCCAAGTTGCAGTCCATTTTTTCGTGCTTTGGGCTCTAAGAATGTGGAAAGCAGAGAAGCGGTGGGTCGCGATCACACATGCAAGACAAGAATCAACCACGGTCGCAATACTATTATCAGGGCTGTCGGAAGCAACATAAATGACTCGTTACATGATACCTGTACATAGAACTCGAAATCATCGAACACAATGCTTTTAAGTTCAGGTGACCCGTTCCATCCAGCGATGATATTGGTAGGAAGGGACGGGTGTCTGATCGATAATCAAATCTCCGAGCTTGTTATTTATCAGCGGTTTTGTCAAAAGCGCCCATTCAAGGAATAAATCAGTTCGAAAAGGCGCGGCCAGGTATCGTAAAGCGACGCCTTCCACAAGCCTTATCTTTTTTTGCTGCCAAAAAGTAGGAATAAAGCTAGTTACAGGTGTTTATATCAAAACAGGCACTAATGCGGAAATCGTGTTCCACAACAAAACTGAGCATTTTTGCGGCATGTAAATATGACACGCTTTTGCCTCGCCATTTAAAGATAAAATATGAAAACAGTGTTTAGTCTGCCAAACCCTCCATCTGTTGCAACCTGTGCGAATCACAGCACTAAGGCGGGGGAAATGCAACGGGTGAATTGGGGGCGGTGGAGATGAGCCGGTTGTTCCATGCCGGGGGAATGGGGACAGGAAAGTTTAAATCGGAGGAATCGTGCACCACCTGTGCAAGGCCATCTTGCTTGAAAGGCGTATATGCCATGTATTGCCAAGGGCTAATTCTTGCTCTTGGATCATTCCGAACATGTGTCTTACGTGAAATCGACAACGAAGCAGCTAAAATGTGACATAGTCGAATAATTTGATGTCCACCTTGGGCACGGGGTTTGATGCGATTATAGTCTCTCTCGACTGTGTTCTGCAAGATCACGAGAAATCTTCACCTGGCACACACAGATCCAAACACAGTTCCGTACAGGCCGTGTAAGGTCTTCACCCAGCAAATAATCTTCTTGTACATCGAGCGAGGTTCCTGGCGAGCACGATGACAACCAGATGTCATAAATTACTTATTTGCTTCGCACCCCGTCATGTTAGTATAACTAGCAATGGGCTATAGATCGCCCCCGCCGTTATGGGTGACATCGCCCCTTTAGAAATTCCGTATCAGAATCTCATGGTGGTGTTAGAAACAAACAAACAAAAAGTGGCAAGGATTTTGGGGATCCAAACTATACGATGGGTGTTCAAGTCAAACCGGGACTTTTCATTTTTCGCAAAAGTAAAATGAACTTACAGGCGAGAAATTAGTTTTATTTTTCAACGTAATCTCCAACGGCACTAATGCACTTGTCCCAGCGTTTCACGAGGGCTTGGATGCCAGCAGCGTAAAAATCCTTACCGGCGCGTAGCAGCCATGATCGGACCGCATTCTTGACCTCGTCGTCGCAGCTGAAGTGGCGGCCCCCAAGGAACGCCTTCAGTGGCCTGATGAGATGAAAATCGCTGGGGGCGAGGTCTGGACTGTAAGGGGGATGTAGCAGCAACTCCCAGCCACGTTCCTGTAAGGTGCGTGTCGTGAGATGCGCGGTATGCGGGCGTGCATTGTCCTGTAGGAGGAGCACTCCTTTGGTGATGAGGCCCGGCTGCTTTTGCTTCAGCCCCGTATGCACATCCCTGGGAACCTGGCAGTAATATGCACTATTGATGGTGGTACCACTGGGCAGAAAATCAACAACGCCAGCTTTGGGACCCAACGGGCACTAACTTTCCGAAACTGGAGGTGTTCATGAATGACAGACTTCAACGTTCCCACAGAAAGGTCCGACTTTCGAGCCAGTTCGAGACATGTTATCCGTCGGTCCTTGAGGATCAGGCGCTCCACAAGTTGAGTGTTCTCAGGAACTCTGGGCTCTGAGCCGCCCCGGCCGGGATCGTCCTGCACTGATGTACGGCCGTCTCGGAACCGTTTGCACCACTCAAACGCTTTGCTGCGGCTAAGTGTATCGTGGCCATACTGAGCTTGAAGTCTTCTGTGAATTTCAGATGACTTTACGGCTTCAGTCACGAGAAGCTTCATGACAATTTGCTGATCGATGTGCGCGCTCACCTCGGCCATCTTGTCGGCCATCTTGTTTAGCACGTGTCTTCTGTTTTGCACAAACTTTGGACCACTACGTGGTGAACGCGGATGCCTGTCGCGTGTGAAAATGACGAAAAAGAAGTAGCGCGAGCCATTTGTACCCTCAGGAGACAGAAAGGCCCGGTTTGACTTGAACACCCCTCGTACAAGTCTAAAACAATACACTTCATCCTTGAGCAATTGATTCGTGAAAAGAGGAACCAACGACGATGGTAAGCTTTATTTTACAATACAGGGCGTTTCACGAAAATGCCCCGTCTGAATAATTCGTGAACAGGTGGCGCCATGGAAGAAATTTCTTTTTGGTAAGGATCCTTGGGACATCGGCCATGAACTGAGTAGTGAGCGGCTCACTTGCATCCATTCACTAATTAAATAAACATCCTACATTTTAAATTTTACTTCACGCGCTTACGGAACCTGTTTCACGCATCGAGACCTTCAGCGAAAAATATTTCTGGAAAAAAGCAGGGTCGATACTTAGTGATTTTTTTCGAGTAATTAACTGGTTCCGGTTTACAAATTTCTTGCGCGGAGCAGTGCAGGAATGCGCTCTTTCGCTGAACTATCCAGCGCTCAAATTCGTGTTCATCCGCTCGCACTGGTGTCGGGGGAGCCGCAAGATAACGAACAGCCGCGAGAGAGGGTTTGATATGGCTTCTCGTTCTCTACTGAACACGTAAACAGGATTACGGTCGTGTCGTTGGATGTGCCAGACAGTACGCTTTTACCGCCATAATGACAAGCACTTGCCAATGACGATAAAGCTATTTTGCGCGGGACGAAAGTGGGCTGCTGTTAACGTGCAGGTTGACAGCAGCTGACGTGACAGCAGTTGACGTGCTGTTAACAGGCACTGCCATTGGATGAGGCCTTGTGCACATTTATCTTTCTTTTTTGTTGCGAAAAAGTAGGAAAATACATAGATTGGCCTTCATAGTGCGACTTACTCCACGCGTTCTTCCTTTCGCGGAACCCAACAGCCCCAAGGAGGAAGTTCTTGGTAAACTACTGAACGAATTCATGACCATTCTACCCAAATAGGGAAGGTATATGTGACGTGAACGTTTGAGGCACTGCTTTGTCTCGCTGTAACGAAGCTGTAGAGAAAGCGCATAGCCGTTAAAAGCTATACACCCATGACAATGTCGAAATGTTTCACTCATTCTTTCTTAGAAGCGCACGCGCGGCACTAGGAACGGTATGTGCGTTTGGAGACAAAATAGTGTGTTTGTGGCGACAAGATAGTAACCCCGGTTTGAGCTGTGTAGGTGCAACACCATCGCTGCGCAACACGAGAAATAATCATGCCGAAACAGGACGGAAAAGCTTTCAGATAAATCTTGGCATAGTTTGCTGCGAAGTCGACCCAGGACGCACTGTCTCCCATGAGCAGCATGCAGTGACGCTAGCAGAGCATTCAGTTACCAAACGGTACAAAACTACCAAAATAACTCACTTAATTGAAGTGATTCGTATCAATGTGCACCCTATATCTTTTAAATATGGAAACAGACATTAATCAAGAATCAAGCACGCCGTGCCCAGAAAGAGATGAAGATGCTTAGTCACATCGAATTTTTGAAAAAGGAAAAGAAAAAGACAGACAGAAGTAAAATGGAAAACGTGGCACTACCTCGGGCAGTGTATTCTGCCACATTTTATGCCCAGGACCTCCTTAATTTATAACATGTGATGGATGCAACATCTACTGATTCTTCGGGAACTCACGTTTCAGGGCTAATCGTAGCGTTCAACCAGACTCACGGACTACCGAAAAAGTTTACATCTGCGCCGCATGACGCCTTGAATACACCAGCTTCAAGTATGTTCGTTAGCGTTAAGCTCGGCAAAGGGACCACCTGGTTTTGAATTTTCAATCGCGGGCTGGACGGTTATCTGTCGCTACGGGTTATCGAACCCGCGTCGTGAGCACGTGAACCGTGAGGAGGATGGTTTATCATATCTGGGCTTGTGGTTCGTCTTTTGGATGCTATTGATGTGAGGACTGCCTTGTGGAAATTAAAAGTCCTATAGGCATTTGTACTGTTTCAGCGTTATTTATGGCATCGTATAGCAATGCAGAGCGCGCAGATATGGTGCTTGCCTGGGAGGCGCAAAAGAATTCCCGCGCGGTGGCAAGAATATACGCCGAGGAATTTACGTCTAGGCGACATCCAGATCACCGAACCATAGAATCGAATTTCTCGAACCTTGTAAACTTCGGGAAATTCGACAAGCCTTATAGCAGAGCTCCGTCTGCCTGGACTGAGGACGCCGCGTCTGCAGTCCTGGATCATGTGGCCGCCAACCCCCACGCTAGTGTGCGCTCCACAGCTGTTGCGGGCTGTTGCGAGGGAAATGTTAAGAAAGTGCTCGGGATTTGGTATGTCATGCAGTGCTTTGCTGCCACATCACTGCTAGGGTTAAGAATCTTAACCCTATACTAGAGATGTGGACGGTACAAATTGGATTCAAAGAATCAGAAATTGTAGCACTGCAGTCGTCGAAAAAGCCAGAGAGTGGCTCAAATCGGTCCCAGCACCTCTGACGTGGCGATGGTGTGCGCACGCTACGCTGGCAACGGTTTTCCAACAACTTACCAAGGAGATCGACTCATTCAACGTATGGGGCACGCACTCACTCTCTTCACATTCCCTCTCGCACGTTTTCTTTTTTCTTCAAATCGAACCAAATCTTCATTTAAGCCACGATAATAAATCCAATCCAAATCAAGCCCGGCTTAAAATTTTTATCTGCAAATGCAGTCATTTTCCGGATTGATAGTTTCTGCAAAAAAAAATAAAAATAAATAAAATAAAATAAAATACGGATGATTAATTGCGGCTTTTTCAAATCCGCCACGAAATCATGAGAGTCGACTCTCTGCGTCATGCTCAACTGAAAAGCTTAGGCTATGGTTTTGATATGTAGTCGTAAGATGACTACGAAGTGGCCATGTTGCAAGTATGACAGATAATAGCGGCTATGTAATAGACATTAGTCAGTATTAGTATACCGTTGATAAGGTTATCGTGCCTATCGGAACCAATCGCAGTGGTGCGTGACTCAGAATCTTATCCACTGATTGGTTCCGGTTGATACGGTTCGACGCAATGCACGTTATCAACGGTCTGCTAAAACTCTCTATTTCACACTCAGAGCAACGGATGATCGACAACTGTGTAACTTGCCAACACAGACAGGCGGAGAGCATCCCTGGAATTTCATTCGTACCTAATGGTCTAGCGTCAGACCTTCTTCAAAAATGGAAACAAGGCGGAAACTGGTGAGAAAGTTTATTGTATTTTTCATCGTCTTTACGGCAAACATCTTTCCAATTATCACATCCGTGCTACTTGTACCAAGCCGACACAGATGGTTGACAGAGTGTTAAATCCATGTTGAATATCGTTGTGCTACATGGAACGCGAAGTACGAAGATCGATTTCACGACGATTGCACGTGAGATTTCAACATGCGAATTGTAATACAAGCATACAACGCAGATTCGGCACTCATTTTCCAGCAGTGGAATGGCGCACATTGTGCCGGTGTCGATACATATGCTGCAATTTAACGTACCTGCAAACGTGGAATGAGCAACGTTGTTTCTCAGCAAGTTTACTTCATGATTTCACATGTAAAGTGCACACGCGGAAATCACATTCATTTTCCACATGTTAAACAACAGCGTTTATCACATGTTGTTTTCACGTCGATTATGAGCAAAACTAAATGTCAATCATCAACACTGCTTCGATAAAATAGCGTATCTGTAGGCGGCGGCCTGTACGTGGACATCAGCATGTCTTCTCCGATTCGTGTTGTGCCTGTCCTGACCTGCTCCCCAGCTCATAGGATCTGCTTGATGTTCACAAAAGAACAAAGCAACTACCACAATTTGTTCCGTTGCATTATCATAAGAATGCTTGCAGAGTGCAGAATGCAGAGGCGTTATGCTTGAGTTTTATCAATAGCTGGTTCTCGAAGTCGTCGTCCGCCATGCTTGCTGTGGTCTCTCCGGCAGCTGACAGAGGCCAGTGTGTTTACGTTAGTGTCAGGCCCACACATACCGTGGAGTCCAGTAACCAAGGAATCCTATCCGAAGTTAACAATACCACACTATATGGGAGCATGACTCTGTGCGACGCGGCAGCTTAGCAGTTGAATCCAAAACGCACTGTCAAATACTTGACCTCTGTTCGTTGACATCACCTCTTTTGTTGAACACAGCGTGGTTATTTCCTCCAGTTAAAAAAAATGAACATGTGTTTGGTATAATTCCATAACTCCGGTTACGGAGCACGTAGGTGTGTCCACAGGCTTCTTGTCGAGGGCTAGGCGGATCATTGACAATGAATAAGAGTGAGAGATATGATCGGTGGTGGGGCACTAAAAAGTATCGGTATTGGTAACGATACAGATATCGCGTTACCATACATTTATAACGGAAATACTTTTCCGATACCGATTTAAAGTATCGCAATACGCGCATCGATTCCGAAAAAGTATCGATTACTGTAACGGCGACAGGTACAACACTGGCCGAGGGCCATGCGATAATGGCGATGACAGTTTCCATGGCCCTGTAGCAAGAAGTGCGAACATGTGCAATTTCAATGATCGAACTCAGCGTTTTTATACGTCAACTCATTACCTCAAACGACATATTGACAATAGATACCCTTTTAGATTTGCGTATTTTGATTAGAATCCAGTCCAACCCCCCGACGATCCAACCCAAGTTCAAACGGAGGAAGCGAAGAAGCTGGACACCATGGCGGTGCTTGTCAGGGACTTTCCTAGCGCCCCACACCCCCTAAATGTTGCTCGACACCCCCGTTCTCTCGACTTCCTTGCCGACTCCCCCCATGCGTGCATGATGTCCCCTGAACACTCCGAAATGTGCTCGTTTTTCCTGTCTCTTCTTGTGGTTGGTCCCACGATTATGCACACACGTCATCTTCGTTCGCGTTTTCAAGTTATGGATCTTGTTTCTTCCCCTGTATCTTAAGTTCTTCTAGTACATATTTATCGAACTTTCGAGTTTCACAGAGTGAACAAGTCAATGTATCAGGCCGTCATATTCAAAATACAACAAACTGCGCAATCAAGCCCGTTGATACAAGATTGACGCTTACGGGGGCCTGTATTTTGCGGAATCAAATCGTATTGACACGGTGTGCACTCTAAAAAATATAACTCCTTTTTGGGTGTAATTTGACGATACTCTGACTCCCTTTTTTGGTGTATATATACACCCTCTGGCGAAACTACACCCCTCAGAAAAGGTGTTCTCTGACCACCTCCTTTGGTCTTTGGTGTAATCTAGCGGTACCCTAACTGAGTCCCGTTTTGGTGTATGTCTACACCCCCAGGCAAGACAACGCCCTTTAGTAAGGCTGTTATACAGAGGGCAACAGAAACACAACGGTTAAAATAACAGGCATATTCTTTATTTGGATTACCTATGATACATTGCATGCACTGCAATCAGAATTACATAGTCACCGCACAATACAAAACATAAAAGTGTCCACCAACTTGTCGACCAAGATGAAGGTATTACGGTGAGGCCAAGAGAAGTCCTGCATCTGTAGTAATAGAAAAAATGAACTGTGAAATGCCTTAATCAAATTAAGGGCGAACCACAAATTACATGATAGTTACGCAGATGGCTGAGGCCAGAAAAGGATTATGAGTATACACAAACACAACCCTCGCCAACATGCAGGCAGCTCAAGATAGAAAGTAAGGCAATCGATAAATGATGATGATGATTGGATTTTATTGGTGCAAAAGCAACTCAAGCTATAATACGCCAAACCCAATACTGTGACTAGTTAAAAATCAGACGATTACACTAAAATAACGTAGAAATTAAGAAGCACACAATCATAGTGTAGTTAAAAGACCAATGTCCTTACAAAGCTGCAATCGGTAAAGGGTCAGCGAAGTGTCGGTAGCGAGACCCGAACCCATACCTCTCTGATTTCTGGTCAAGTCTATTACTAATTACACCATTCTGACATCGCCAACACACAAACTTGCCAGGGCCTGGTTCAGAGGACGCGTACAGCCATTGACTCAGCACATCTGAGTGGAAATCAGAGGGTTGTGGCCTTGTGGTTTCATTGCCCGCTACCTCTTGCCTCTTGAGTTGTTGACTCTTGCCAGCTGCTTTACTTGCTACCACAAATTGCACCAACTTCGTTTGTTACGTATACCCCTTGCCTTTGCCTAACGGCCACATGTGACCGTTACAACGCGACGCGCACTGTTCTCTGATCTAATCCGGGCATTCCACGTAAGGTTCAAATATAATCTCAAAATACCCTCTTCAAAGGCACCTCAATCAACCAGACAAGACAAAATACACCGACAACGCTTACCAAACAGCACGCTGCAGCGAGACGCTCGGACAAGTTACTCGATCCGATGGGCACGGCGCGTCTGTTGCTTGCATCCGTTCGAGACCCGGAACCATAAGTGTCATACTAAACTCAGATGGTCAAATGACCTGTAGTTCACCAAACGACCTCCCCAAAGAACACGAAAACTACCACAACTAACTCCAACCGCCATAGCTGAGAAACAGTGAACAGCACACTGTTGCCAGACCTGCCGTAGCGAAACATTAGAAATCTGATGGCCACTACACGTTTTTCACACCAATCCTCGAAATTACACCCTGCAGAGCGGGACATACACATATTACACTCATTTCAGACCAAAAACAGGGTGTATTCTTTTTCTTGAGGGTGTAATGAGGGAGTAAAGCAATTGATACACCCCAAATACGCCCCAATTACACCTAAAAAGGAGTTTTATTTTTTTAGAATGTGACAAAACAAAAAGAAAATGAAGGATAGAAAGGACGAACAAAAGGAGTCTAGTGTATTACATAAATAGAACTGTGCAAGTATATGTCTGCATGCTTGATCAAATTCTGGAAACTGTTGAAAATGTACCATGAGGTCGCCGTCATGGGCTGGCATATTAGTCTCATCCGTGTCATAACCATCCTTGAGTTAAGTGGTTACAGTGGACAGCTGTAGCGTTTTTTTTTTGTTTTGTTTTCATAACAATACCAGGTGCATTGCACCATGGGCTAGGATGACTATTTTTATGTACCTGCCATCAGAAGGGTGATTATTGCCGTCTTAAACTGTCTATACAGTGCCCAAAATTAAAGTCCTGGGAAACTCTTTGGTGCTTGTAACCGCCGGCAACCGATGCTGGGTTGGCGTTCCGCGTGTATTTCATTTTTGACGTGAAAACGTCTGCAAGTTCGGTTTGGGAGCCAGGTAAAAATTCATCATGCAACGAAATTATGTAGAATTTCATGATGTGATGCGTAATAAACAGATAACAACCAACCGACTAATTCCATATAGGTTACACATGTAAGATTCTAGCTAACAAGGTCATTGCGGTGGTTGACGCAATCTCTGGGTGTGGCGGACGCGCTCAAGAGAGACGGATATATAGGGGCACGCGTACCTTGCGGGCAGTCTATAGGCCGGCCCTCATCGTACGTGTGAATATCACGCTGCGTAAAACTCTGCATGGCCAAGGACCGTCAAATATACGCCTATCAAACGCATGGGACGCAAATCCCGCTGCTGCGTGCACAGCGGGTTCGGCATATGTGCTTTACGAAGTGTTGACAACATCCTCCCCCTCCTTCCCGCTCCGTCCTGGAATGGTTGGTTTTGTTAGACGACAGCTCTGACCGAGTTCCGTTCACTGACTGTGCAGCACGAGCAAGAGCGAAGCCACGCGCGCAACACTGCCAGCCGTTTATTTTTTTGTTCAAAAACGAAACCAGTTGGTTTGAAAGCAAATAGACAAAAACAACACACTCCCCCTCAAACCAGCTGGGTGTATTTTAAGCAGCACCCAGGAGTCATTAAAAACGAAGTCCAAGACCTCTAGCGCAGAAGACATTCTTCACATGTGGTACGGACTTTGTGAGAGCATCGGCGACATGTGTTCTGTAGAGATGAACGACACAGTAAACTCCTTGTTCTCTATTTCGTTGCGGGCGTAGAGGTATTTTAGTTGAATGTGTTTCGTCCGTTGATGGTGTACCGGATTCTCTACCAACTTGATCGCCGATTGGTTGTCGCAGTATATCTCCAGTTCCCGGTTACAATATTTCTGGAACCTAAGCTCTCCCAGAAACATTTTAATCCATTTGCCTTCCTTCATGCACTCTGTTGAGGCAAGGTATTCGGCCTCGCACGTAGAAAGAGCTATGGCTTGTTGCCTGGTCCATTTCCAGCTGACCGCACCCTTTGACAGAATGAAGGCATAGGCACTTCGTGACTTCCCGGTCCCGTCCTCGTTCCAGCTGGCGTCTGTGTAACCAGTGACTGGCAGTCCACAAGCTGAGTAGGTCATCCCTGTGGTTCTGGTTCCGGAAAGGTAACGGAGCGCACGTTTCGCCATCTTCCAATGTGATTCGTTGTGATTGTTGTTAAATTGGCTCAGGTAATTTATGGCGAAGGCAATGTCTGGTCTCGTGGCTTGTGCTAGGTACATGAGGCTTCCTATGAGATTTTGGTATGGTATGGCACCCTGCTCCCTGTCTGTATTGCAGTCGACACTAGACCCTTGATATCCATCCGTTTTTTTTTGTTTTTTTTTTTGTCTGGGGTTTTTCAATTGGCGTCTTGACTGGTTTACAGTTCTCCATACCAAATCTCTTCAACACCTCGTTTATGTACTTCTGCTGATGAATGAATACCTGGCGTTTGTGTTTGTCATGAATGACCTCGATGCCTAGAATGAATTTCGGCTCGCCCAGGTCTTTTAGGTCAATCTTTTGGCTGAGTGAGTGGATGGCCTCCTTTAGTGCGTCCTCGGTGTCGGCCGCCATTACCATATCGTCCACATAGACACTTAACAAAACTCTCGAAGTTGGAGATTGACTGATGTACACACATCTATCAGACTCAAGTCGTTTGTAGTTCAGTCCTTGCAGGGTCTTGTCCAACGTTTGGTACCATGTTCTGCCGGACTGCTTAAGTCCGTAGATAGATTTCAGTAGTTTGCACACTTTGTCCGACGTCGTATGACTGCCGGGTGGCTGTTCCATGAAAACTTCTTCTTCGAGGATTCCGTGTAGATATGCGGTTTTAACGTCTAGCTGACGCATAACCATGTTTTCCTCGTTCGCCAGCGCCAACAGCATTCGAAAGCTTGTGCGTTTGACTACCGGAGAGAATGTTTCATAATAGTCGATTCCTTGCACCTGACTTGCGCCTACTGCTACAAGGCGGGCCTTCTATTTCTGTATCTCTCCCTTTTCGTTCCTTTTGATTCTATATACCCATTTGGATTTTATAACTTTCATGCCGGGCTGTCTGTCGACTAGCACCCATGTATCCGCGTCGTGAAGGGAGCGCAATTCATCGTTCATCGCCTCTTGCCATTTTGTGCAATCCTGAGAGGCTAACGCTTCCTTGTAGGTAGACGGCTCTTGTAACTCAGTTGGCGAACATTCTTTAGCGTCTTGTAGGTGCTCAGTTTCGCAGTAACTCTTCCGTGATGGGTCCACCTGTAAGCGCTGGGGCAGGCGTGATAGTCTACTGCTTCGACGTAACGGTACGCTATCTTCTCTGGACGAGGAACTGCTGCTTGAGGGACTGCTGACAGCGTCAGCGTGGCTGTCAACATCAGGGCTGTTGTCGGGATCGTCTGCTGGTAGTGACGGTGGCTCTGGATCATTTACACTATCTTCAACATCGTTGTGGTTCGAATTATAAAACATGGCGAAGTCACCTGGTGTAGCTCTGTGGTTGTTGATGCCGCTTTGCAGCAATTTGGCGCCCCTGCTGTGCTCGAAGAAATGTACGTCCCGGCTAATAAAGACTTTCCTCTCCTGTGGGTCGTAGAGTCGGTATCCCTTTCGATCGGTACAGTAACCGATAAATATACTTTGCCGGCCCTTCGTCTGCAATTTGCTTCACTGCTGCGGTGGGATCCATGCGTATGCTTGTCATCCAAACACCTTAAAATAGGCTACTGTTGGCTTTCGGCCGGTGTAAACCTGTTCCGGGACTGCTCCTTGGAGAATCTTCGCGCTACACCTGTTTCGCACGTGTGCCGCAGTATTTACCGCTTCTGCCCAGAACTCGTCAGGTAACTGGGCAACCAGAAGTAGGACTCGTGCGGTGTCGACAAGTGTCCGATGCATGCGTTCAACAACGCCATTTTGAGCGGGAGAATAGGGAACGGTTTTTTCATGTACAATGCCCTTACTTTTGAGAAATTCATCCAACCAGGTCCCTACGAATTCCCCTCCGTTGTCGATGCGGATCCTCCGGACTCTCTCACCGGTCTAAGTTTCCATTTGTTCTATGGCAGCGGCCACCATGGAAGGTGTCTCGTACTTGTTCTTGAGAAAATAGACCGTGACCCTTCGGCTGCAATCATCTACAATGACCAGCATATACCTGCTGCCTCTAAGTGATGGCGGAAACGGTCCGCACAAGTCCATATGAAGTAGCTCATTAACCCTCTTCCTTGGGGTGTGGTCGGGCGATTTAAAGGGCTGTCTAGTCTGTTTTCCCAGCACGCAGAGTTCACAGGGGTTATGTTGCAGCTGACGTAAATCGGGGAGTCCTCGGACGATTTCTTTGCGTGACATCAAGGTCAGAGTGTCGTAGGCCAACTGTCCCATGCGTCGGTGCCATCCGGGACCTGTATCATCAGCTGCTTTGTGTGCCTGTTCTCCTGGTGGGACAACACGTGCTCGCAACTTGTAAACTCCTGCAATCTTCTCTCCTCCAAAAACGAAGTTGCCGTTTTGGTACACTGTACAGTCTCGTCCTGTGAAGTTTACATCCATGCCCTTGTCGGTCAACTTGGACACAGATATGAGATTATCATCCATGGTAGGGACGTATAGTACATCCGCTGCGGTCAGCTTAGTTTCTTGCCCATTTGTTACGGCGCTGAACACGACAGTTCCCACGCCAGTGCAATCAATTTCGGAGCCGTCAGCTAAGACCATTCTCTTCGTACAGACCTCTCTGAAGTCGCGCAGTACACTTTTGCAACCAGTCATGTGGCTACTTGCCCCAGAATCGATCGATCACTCAGCGGGTCCGGAAGGGTTGAAGGATGACGTGGTCCGCAGGGCGAAATATCGGTATGACGAGGAAGCATCGTCTCTTCTTGCATATGCTGCATAGACAAAAACAACAGGTTTTGTGTGCGTTCCTCTGTAATTGATTTGCATTTGGTAAAATGGACCCTCACGAGCGAAAGTTGTTGTACTTGGACATGTTGCTCTTGCAGCTTTTTCGTAAAAACGGCTATTGCTAAAAAGGAAGTAGGATATTGGGCCGGAACAAGAAGTGACCTGCTGCGCCGTGATTGGTTGCTATGGACGCCCGTGAACTGACTGCTGCGTGAAATACCAAACCTGCTCTGATGCAGTGAATCACGCGCTACGAGCAGCTGCGACGTACAAAATTTGGCGCTGGGCGTGAAAACTGAACTTTTAAAAACGCAAAGTTGGAAAGTTGAAATATCAAAATTTCGCCGGAGTGTGTGCATATGTGAAAGTAAAATATGATCAGAATCGAACGAAACGGCAATCAGAAGAACGAGCGGCTCGAGCGGAACCCAAAAAGCCCTCAAAGTCCATCACCGAATGATCGGGAAAGCTATGGGAGCGCAGAAAAAGATGAACGGCGGAGGCAAATTCGACTGCCTGCGCGCACTAAAATCCCACAGAGGAACAAAGGAATCGAAGACCGTGACGTTTTCATGGAAAACACTATGCAGCAACGGCACGGCTGAGCCCGCCCCAGTTGTTTCTGCTCCTTCTTTCTTGTTCTTTGAGTTGTTTCGAACCAAGTTGTGCTGAGAGGATAATATCTGTGTAATTGGTAACTACAGATTTTGCTTACACTGCTAGAATGTACGAGTTCCTTCTAAGGGCTTTTCCTCAGGCAACCGACAAAGAGACAACGGCCGCTGCTTGGAAGTTGATCGTGAGCCGCTCAGGGGTCAGGAGTGATTCGTTGAAAGTGCAGGCAGACTTGTACACGTTACTAAAGAAAAGTTATTGATTACCGTTACCACTACCCTGTACGAAAAAGTAATTTTTCACCGTTACAAATTACTCGCCGGAAAAAGTAATGAGGTAACGTCTAGAAAAGTAGCGCGTTACTTTACCAATTACTTTCGATATCTGAGAGGAAAATTACAAACAGAAGTGTCTGCACGCCGTTGTGCTTAACCGTGAGCGTACTGCAAGCTGCAAGGCACCGAGAAATTGCATGAGTTAAAGACCAGATGGAGAGGCGACGTCATGAATCACTCGTTCCTCGTGTGAATCAACCCCAACTGCACATACTGCCTCCCATCGAAGATGCCAAGGCCATTAGAGTCCGTCATCTACCGCCTGCGACTCAACGTCCCGTTCGCAGCAGTATTCCTTCATAAGATAGGTGTCGGCATCATTGTGACATCAACAGCATTCCGTACAAGACTGACAGGAGCTCATGAATGCACAAGAGTCGCATTAGGTTATCGGTGATGATGATGATGATTGAATTTTATTGGCGCAAAAGCAACTCAGGCTATAATGCGCCAGAACAATGGTAAAATTGTGACATTAGGTTATCGGGGTCGAGAGCTTTGTGTTCTCTGTGCATCTCGCATAGTGAAAAAAGACCCCCCAAAAGGGCCCCAACTGGGACTCCCACAGATACTTCATCAGGTTCATGGTACAACCTACAATCCAACCTACTGTATATGCAGGCCGGATTACGCAAAGATAGTCCACATGAATGGGGAGAGGACAGTAGACTCGAAAATACACTGCAGGTGTTGCGGAAAAACTTCTAGAGATAAGACGGCTGTCTTGCAGTTTGCAGAGGGCAGTTAGTTTTGTCTTCCCGGACAACCCGGGTTCTTTGGTCTCAACGTAATCGATTACTTGGTAATTGATTACCGAAAATTCTAATTGAATTACTCAAAAATTACTTGGCCGGAAAAGTAATCGATTACGTTACAATTAAATTACTCAAAAAAGTAATTGATTACAAGTAACGCAATTACCCGTTACGTACAAGCCTGAGTGCAGGTATGTACATGTTTAATTTCAGCCCATCGCTCTATATACGTTTGTAGAGTGCGCATATAGGGCCTACTATGACATGGCACGTTACTCCAATTGTTATTCAACGTTGTTGATAGTCTTCAATTCGTTCGTGGAGTGATCGTTGTCATTTGGATTTCAGCACCGAGGAGGATCCGTGAGTGAAGATAGATGTTGAGCAAAGGGCAAGCCTGTAGCAGAGTTGCGAAATTAAAATTCCGGAATTGGAATGATTCCGGAGTGATGCTCTGTTTTTAGCGCGCCGGAACGGAATGGGAATGGAGTTAAGTCACCAGCTGTTGGGAATGGAATTGTAATGGAATTAGACCTGTTTGGGGCCGGAATTGAATGGCGAGCGAATGGTGTTAAATTGCTGGCCTCCAGCACGCTGGGTTTTGAGCGTAAGCCAGTGTCTGGCAACCATTCAACCGAAGGCCGTCTGTAGTTTCGGATTACAACGCAAGAAAAAAGTCCGCACTTCGGACGCTGTACGTGCAGGCAATCTTGCTCGTAAACGCTCGTCGCGGCGCTGGTTCTTGTTTTAAATGTTAATGTTGGAAACAAAGGAACATAAAATTCATCAAAATAAAGCAGTATACGATTTGTTGTGCGTTGGCTGTTGGCTGGGATATCTAGTATCCCGTTACATGTTTCTTTTTTTTTTCTTTTTTCACTGATCCGTGCACCAGTTCATAACTTACAGTGCGTCACGTTAGCCCCGGAGTGGGAATGCGAATGTCCTTTTCTTGGGTGGAATGAGAATGAGCCTTACCTCTTCATTCCGAGGAATTAAAAGGAATGGAATTTCAGCTCGCGACCACTCCTCGGAATGGAATTGGAATTGAATGGATCGACCCATTCCGCAACACTGGCCTGTAAACATAATATATAACGTGATTTTTCTGGTATGATTAGCTGTTCGGTTTTATCTTTTACATTTCTCCACTTTTATGCAGGCATATTTGCAAAGAGAGAAGATCGAGTAGACGTCGAACAGGCTTCTTCGGAGGTTGTAGTGTACAGCCTTTCAACAAGTAGAACGGCCGGTTTATTTCCTATTTGTTCGCGACAGAGAACGCATAGCATGGATAAATGTATCAGCGCTAACGAAGTGTTAGTAGAATAAAACCTTTGCTAACATATCCCTGTGTCATTATTTATTCAAGGGGTTGGGACACTTTCATAGATGTTGTTCATGACATATGGACGCATTGTACTTCAGGCCAGAGTACTGAGGGAAAAATAATTCTTCTACGTGTCGTACTTAGCGAGATACAAGCTCCCGAACATACACTCCCAAGTAAAGCGCAGATGTCACAGAGCTCAGAGATGCGTCGATTCCCATTGGCAGCCGTAACCACGTGACTTCTAGCGCGCTGCCTCACTGATGGCGGGAGGGCTGTGATGTGAGAGTCGCATAAGTTTCGGTATTCGCAATGCCCTTTTTCTCCGCCTATATTACCATCCTCGCTGTACAACTTCCAATGTAGGTTCACATCGCTGCAAAGAACCGTCTTTTACGGTTATCTGGGATAACGTGTGATGACCTGTCGCATCCTCTTTAATATCATGAGGGCATTATGCTTATTTCTAAAAAAAGCAGCAGAAATAGCAAATAAAATATGCTAAATAATAAACAAATAAATAATAAATAAATGTGTAGCATTAAAATGTATTTACGTTGAATCTGCATCAACATGACATGCTAATTAAACGTTGTCAGTTTACAGTCAAGTTTTTTTATTTTTCAACATTCGCATACGTTGTATTAACGTATAAACTGCGTTTGATTTTCGTTGAATATGCGTTGACTGGTCGCTGTTAATTTAACATGCTTTTGGGGCGACATTTGCCTGGTTGAACCAATGTTCGCTCTCACAGTTAGTTAGTTAGTAAATTAGTAAAATAAAATAAAATTTGGGGCTTTCAGGAACCCACCATGGGTGCTACCTGCTCCATTGCAAAAGCTGTATTTCTATTACAAACTCTCAGTCAAAACTCTGAATCACAGCGGGATCTCTCACATACTCACGGGCACTCAATCAATAGAGCGGGAAAACAAAATAGCACACTATAGGTCTACAAAATACGGTGTCATCAGTTCATACTAAAAGGGAGTTCGCACCTATTGTTCACAATACAGTTGTGTAGACCGGTCTCGCACAGGAAGGCTCCAAGCAGACTGATTCGCTCTCATTGCAGTCACTAAATAAGCTTCGCTTACAGTATCGTTACTGAGGAACGCTGCCAAACACGGCGACCATCCCGTGCTATGTCTCCCAGCGTGGGGCGCAGTTTCCCTTTCAGTTTGCTGCGCGCAAACGTTGCTTCATTTCATGGCTGTGTGTCCGATATGCGATGTTGCGGCCTGTGTATTACAGGCTTCGTTTAACGCTGAAAATACTTACGGAGAAAGTTACGTGTTCACTCGTCGTAAGAAATCGTCACGAAATTGAAATTTGTCGAAGTATAATGCAGGTTTCACCGTCCCGCGCAAACGTTACGCCGTTCTTTATGTATGTCAAACTTCATGTTAGCGAATTCCACGGCGTAGTGTGCACACACGACAGCTGATATAACCTAATTTACCGAGCTACTCAGCTGCCGTTGCAAACGGAAGCGTTCATGTTAGGACTTCAATAAGCGTACACAAACACTGCGCCATAGCGACAAATACTAGTTAGTCTGTTTACTATTATTTATACTACTTTTTATCAATAATAGCCTCCATTGCATGGGACTGCTTTTCTGTTCGCGTGTCTAGTATAGGACTGCTCTAACGGCAGCCACACAGCGCTTTTGAACGGCCAGAGAACCAAACACACGTTGAAAAACCGCCGATACTGCAAAAAGCATATGCACTCTAGCATTTGACATGATATACTCCCCTCCCCCGAGGGGAAGCCATCACATATGCGATTTTTAATGAACATTGGTTTCAATACCCACTGAAGAGCGCCGTGTAACTGCGATATTAAGCGTTATTGTTTTTGAAACTTCAGTGAGCGTATATGTCTTGGGGCTTTCATCAGTGTTTTCGAACACGCAGCAGGACTTATGTGGAAAGCAAAAGGACTTGCAATTCAGGATTCGGAGCCACGCCGCGATACAATGTTCGTCCTTGTTTGAAATCTGTACACCTTATAATCCCTTGGCGGTGCTGCTTTTACAATATAGCGCTGTGCAGCACGGCATATCGCAACTTTTTCAGCTTTCTGGGCGCAAAACACATCTCCGGAAGAGTCACGTCCACGTAACGAAAGCCCCAAGATGACGACGCCCACGGCTCTCCGCACGGCATGCTGCGCACCACGTGACTCCTCAAAGCCAATGGCCACCGTCGGCGGCGAGGCGAACGGGGGAAAAGCGTGTCGATACTGTAAGCGAAACTTATATAGTGACTGCAGCGCTGATAATTGATTATGCGTTCATTTGGTTGATTTTCAACGCGTCTTCTACGCTGAATTCACAATATTGTGTTGACTGGGCATATGCTAAGTGTAACTTTTCGGCATGCTGGTAAGGCACCATGGGCTAAAATGAGCGTAAACAAACAAACATAAAGACGCAGGGAAAAGACACACGACACTCGGAGTGCTGTGCATCAGTCCCTGTCCCTGAATGGTTCGTTATTTGCACTTATTTTCGCCCGTATGATTTTCATTGTAAACACTATGAAAGAATAAAAGACGCCGTTCTTGCATGTGAGTTATAGGGCAAGGCGGGCATTGTTTGCAGGATAGTATGGAATACCAAATGACTAATCATCTAAAATTAGTTAATCAAATTTTAATTACAATATTATGGGTCTTCATGCAAAGCAGTCATTGTTAACGTGAGCCACTTCTGTCAGTTATACGACACTGTCATACATATTTGTGTACGTATAATACATTGTCTATATATTTTAAGCCCTCGCACTAGTATGTACTTTGAGATATCCATCGCACATTTTTGCCCTGGAATTCATCCGAAATGGGAGCCATGAGCTCTTTGCTCGCCTGGTAGGCAACCCGTGGGCGCGCTATTGGGGCCGCCGGGAGCGGTTTACTTTGCCAGCTGACAACTGCCAGCTGCAGTCGGCTTCATCGCTCCACAGCACGTGGCCTCCGGATATGTTTCATATTCGCATTTTCAACTCGCAAGGCTATATGCATCGGTAGGTGGCGATTATTATGACCGGCTTGTCTTTGGAACTTGTATAAGGTGTGCCTTAACATACACTCGTAATACCCGCATGCGGAACGTCGCTGTCAATTAATGACTGGAGTCCAGGGGAGAGCCGTCGGGCGCTTTCTTCCTTTTGGCAACGAAGAATTGCGACACTCCCTTCAAAGTTGCCCCAGATAAACGTAAAAGGCGGTTCTTGATATCGATATCAACCTGTAATTTGTTTAGCAACATGGGTAGTGGACGCGTTATAAAACCGACACTGTGAGAACCGAAACTGATCTGGCCCTGACATCACTGCCGGTTAGGCAGCGCGAATGAGGCCGTGTACATACGACCAGGGATCGCAACCGTTATTTTGGGGGGTTCGGTTCGGGATCGGGTTCATACATATCGGTTCAGTTCAGGTTCGATTTAGAGCACAAATATTAAAGGCTCGAACCGGTTTGAAGATGTTGAAGCCGGTTCACTGAAACAGAAAGTTTTAATTGACTTATATTGTAATTCAAACGTGATTTAGGTAGGGTTAGGTAAATACAAAATAGAACTTTCTCGCACAGAAGTGTGATTTGTGACACTATGCAAGAAGAAATTTGGCTGACAAGTATAGTGCGGCGGCAAAGCGATCAGTGCGATGTTGACAGCTTCGAGCATGTAAGTTACGGGACAAAAGTGAAAAGGCAGGCCGTAATAGCTGAGCGGAATGGTACGTTGTATCACGGTCCTTTGGTCCATGGACCGTGGTTGTATTCTTGCTTGGAAGTGAGATCAGATTCTCAGAAGCAAATTTTACGATTGCTCGAAGCACTCGGAACATTTGGTGAGCAATCACGACTACTCCTTAGGCTAAAAGTTTTCTCTCAAGGTGTCTCATAAAACCAAATTTGCTAATCTGCGATGTCTAACCTGCCGCTTCGAGCGGGCCCTCGAACCCAGGAGATATGGTACGCTGTATGCGTTGCCCTCGCTGATGTGCGTTTCGGCTCGTGGCATTGCGAAAGTACTTGTTTTGTCTCGAATTAAGGTTTTCAAAGCGTAGTGAGACTATTGAAGCTCCACTACACTCTCAGAAATAAATCGGCTACTAAGTGTCAAATTTTTTTTCAATTTTTGACCCTTTATTTTATGCGTAAAATATTAACGGAAGTTACCATGATGCTTATTTAGGTGTAAAAGATTTACGCATACTCCATCACTCATAATAAATGTAAAAATGTGGACCGTTTCTTGACACCTATTTTAAGGGCTAATACTTTACACATACGGCAAGTGTGAAGCAATCCCCGCAGTTTTCCTCTCACCGTATCCCGTATCCCGCTTAGCAAGCGTCAGTGGAAGCAGGCAGTAAGCGTAAAAACGTCACCTCACAGTTTCATGGATGGTGATCTTGGACATGTATTGCCGCATGTGCTTGCGTTCTAACAGGTTCGCTACCACATGCGACTGCCCCGACGTCCGCCACCGGTATGGAGCTGTTCAGGTGATGTTTCTGCGCTTTGCCGTGCCTCACTTGACGCACACTAGTCGAGAATCATAGTGGTGAAACACCTGCATGTGTGTCGGATGTTCTCTCCAGTGCTCTGATATGCAGACACGCATCGCTTCAGAACACCTATGAAAAACAATGCAGAGCACACCATCTGGTTGGCCAACATCTCCATATTTTTCTTTTTTTTTACCAACCAACCAACCACACCATCTGTGTATACACCGCTGAAGCGTAATGTGCCAACTGCCAAACGTAATAAACGAACTTTAGCTTCACACCCCTCCCATTCCGCATATAGTTCAGTTGTTGATTCTTAATTGACCTGTTTCGTATCTATTTTGCCTCTACATATACCGCTTGCGCAATTAATGGATGATTCGTAATCTTCATCTCGGGCAGCGTCATTGTTGCATCATAGTAATACAAAGAGGGCTATGATTGTATCAAAGAAGTCTGACCTCTGACTTCAGACGTACAGTATGTAATCTAAAATGTGCCAAAGATCAGGCGTAGAGAACATGTGAAACACAGCAAAGCAAAATACCACTTTCTAGTTAGCTTACTTCTAAACAGCACTTCTACATTAGGAAATAACTCACAGGTTGCTCACAGGTTGTATCAGCTCATATCCGGAAGGAAATCGAAACAAATCTAGCGGAGATAACGGTCCCTTTTCGCCCTGTGAAATGGCAACGAATATTCCGGACATGTTTTTCTATGTTTAGCAAGCTGAAGTTCCGCAGGCAGAGAAAGCTAGTAAAAGTAATACAGAATTTGAGTTAAGTGATGGAAATAACAACACTGCCCATCACAAATATGCACATAAATATTTGACATTCACCCACTCGTTGCATTCATACCTATATACAGCGCACTGCAAATGATTCCACACTGACTCGCCAGAAACAGCGAAGCCTCTGACACTTCCGCCTTCTGCATGGGATGTTGCAAGCGGGAGGCCTGAAAGACCACGTAAAGCACACCGTGAGTCGATTTCGTCCAAGCGACAGGCAAAACAAATCTAAAGCAAAAACGCCCAAACGAAGACGTCCAAACGAAAGCCCTGCTGCTGTTTACCTGCATCTTCGTGGCTGACTGCAGAATATTCGTTCCCAATGAGTTCCTTGAAAGTTTCACAAAGTTCTACGTGTACAACTCGCCCTGGAAATACCTACACTTGTCCTATGAAACACCAGCCAAGCAGTTCGCAGGATCACAGTTCGGCGTCAACGCCATGATGGAGGCGTTGAAGCTCAAATTAAAAACTCTCTTTAGGGGAGAAAAAGAGAGGAAAGTTGAAGGGAGACGGTAAGGAGATTATGCAGTGAAGACGCCTTCAGGCTTTTTGTGAGTGTTTAACCGTCAACAGAAAATTTTAGGTGCAATAATTTAAGTGTAAGGACGCTTCCATCTGGAAATGACGGCTACGATAAATGATATCACACCTAAACCGAAAGTCCTAACGCTTATCCCACCTTATTTTATTCTTAATAAACGCAAGGGTAAGCCTGACGGCTAAAATCGGTCGCGTTTTTAGCGTTGTACATCTAAATAGGCGTTAAAAATGCTGTATGTGGTATTTTAAGCGATTTATCTCTGAAAGTGTACGTGTTGGTTTGCAATGAAAACCCTGGGGGCTGGCTTGCTGAAGCAAATATTGGACCTGAACCGTTAACCTTCAGATTTATTTTGGTACAGTTCCACTTCGTTAGAGTTTTAGAAAAAAAAGAAGAAAGAAAAACGTTTTTTAGCGGTTTTGGGTTCGGGTTCAGTTCCAGTTCCAATCCCTGCTTACGACTACAAATTGGAATGTCGAAAACTGTTGCTCCTCGACATTAGAACTTGACGCGAACCTGTGCTCTAAGGTTTATGACTCGCCAAATATTATACGCAGAAAAATAATTGCTCTTTTTTTCCTGGGTAATTTGGTGTGCAGTGCAACGCGTGTATGATGTAACGAATAGCAGCCACTGTTAAGCACAGCGGTTTTATTAAACAAATGCTTGCTATTCTGCTCATCAAAAAGCAGTTGCCCCTTTTAGTCCTATCGGAAATAAAGTTCGTGTCGAAACGTTCGCCGTCAATATAGTCCTCAGACTGGAAAGGCGGGTGGATCACGGGAACTTTTGTCGCCACATATCCAATGGTGCAGAACTCTATTCGAACAAGACCCGATATGGCACCATGAACACAGGCGATGCATGATGCGTGGCCAGCATTACAGTTGGGTGCGTAACACCTATGCCGCAAACGAGGGTGGCTCAAATGAGTAACCTTAAAAAGTTCATTGACGAAGAATGAAAATGGGTATTGTGGAAAAAATGTGCCGTTTCTGTACGGAGTCCCCCAGCCTTTCAATGTATGTGCGCGATCATTTGGGAAGCGCATGCATTCCAGCAGAGAAGTTTTCATGTCGGATGCGTAACCATTTCATGTGCCGCTTGCTTGCCATCTCCAGGACCGAACTTCCGGCCTCCAACATCATCCTTGAGAACGCCGAACATATGTGGCAGTCCAAAGACGCAATGTCATGTGAATGTGGCGGATTTGGTTGGCCAGGGTGTCGAACTGGAACCGGAACGATACGAAAACTTAAGTTATCTTAATCAGCTTAAATCTAAGTCGCTAGACAAGTTGTCTTCCACTGTAACCAGAATTGATGACGCGGTCAAATTACAGCAGGACAAACTGGTTGATTTGGAGAATCGAAGCAGGAGGTCGAATTTGATAGTTTTTGGTATTGAAGGTAGCGAAAACGAAACAGAAGAAGACTTGCGTACAAAAGTTGTTAAAGAAGTCTTCGACGATAAGCTTGGTGTGACATGTACTTCTGTTGCACGCATTCACAGACTTGGGAAACCCTCTCTATCTAGACCAGTAATAATTTTTTTTCAAGATTATAGGGAAAAAGAAGCTATTTTAAGGAATGCCAAGAAATTGAAAGGATCACGTATCTATGTTCAAAACGATTATTGCACTGACACGCTACGTAAACGCAAGCTCTTGTGGAACACTGCCAAGGCTGATAAAGATAATGGTAAGAGGGTCTCCCTGGTGCGTGATAGACTGCGTATTGATAATGATATGTACATGTGGGACGAGGCGGCGGGTTGTAGGCGACTGATCACTAGAGGTGATTCGTCGCTTATGCAGTGCTAGCGATTAAAGACTCACCAGCTCCGGTTATTATCACTGAACGCAAGAAGCATTGTTAATAAAATAAATGAACTTGAGTATCTTTTGTTGTCATATGACCCACATATTTGTGTTATCACGGAAACGTGGCTGCATGAGGGTGTCGGTGATGACGAAATTGTACCCCCGGGTTATCGGATGTATAGACGTGATAGGAGATCCCGTGGTGGAGGAGTAGCCGTTATAACAAAACATATAGTTGATTCTGTTATTGTGGATCAGATTACCTCCCATGAAAGTTTGTTCCTGAAAGTATCTGTCTGGGGAGTTTCGTTTTACCTTGGTGCCATTTATCGTGCTCCTGATGTGAACGATGCTTTTATGTGTAGATTGTACGATTACATGTTGCCGTTGTCCGGTAAAAATATAATAATTACGGGAGATTTTAATTTACCTTCTATTGACTGGAGTAATTTAAGTTATGGAATATCCTCGTCTAGCGATGTCCTCTTGGATATGATGCTGTCCCTAAACCTGACACAGTTAGTTAATTGTAATACTCGTGGGAATTCCATTCTGGATCTTTTGTTGGTGAGCGAAAAATTCACTTCTGGACCCGTGGCTGTGGAGCGTGGTATTTCTGACCATCAGTTGATAGTTTATACCCCTATTCTTAGAGAACGTGTGGATTTATGTTCCCAAGGAGTAACTGTGGTGAAGGACTTTACGAAAGCGAATGATGTTGCTATAATAGACTTTCTAAACGAGCGACTTGATTTGGTACACACCAGTGTAGAGGCCTCTTGGAGGCACTTTTGTGACACTGTAAAGTGTTGTATTGATGATTTTGTGCCGGCTAGAAAGGTGCACAAGAATAAACCGTACCCTTGGATGAGTCGAGAAATTATCCACATTAAGCGAAAAATTTAAAAATTAAGAAAACAGCGTAAAACGTCATTGCCGGAGTTCGGTATGCTCAAATATAGTTTAAATACAAAGATAAAAAAAGCGAGAGAGAACTTCTTTGGTCATAGACTGCAGGAGTTTGTAAAGAAAGACCCGCAAAAGTTTTGGCGTTATTTGAATCGAACGAAACAAGATGTTCAAAAAATAAAAGTTGATAACGAGATGGTTACTGACCCACGTTCCATTGCTGAAAATTTTAACGATTATTTTCATAGTGTTTTCGCCGATCGTGAGGGTTACTTCCAAATATCGGTAGCAGATCCTCGAATGGAATTCTCAGTGTCTAGGGAAGGTGTATTGAACATGCTGCTTAATATCAATACAAAAAAATCCACGGGACCAGATGGTATCCCGAATGAATTTTTAAAAAGGTATTCTGTGCAAATTGTTGATTTTCTGACGGAACTTTTTAATACGTCAATTAGGACGGGTGAGATCCCAGAGGATTGGCGTGTAGGTCGTGTTGTCCCAATTTATAAGAAAGGGGATGCATTGTTAGTCAGCAATTATCGCCCGGTGTCCATTACTAATACTTGTTGTAAAATGTTAGAGCATGCAATATCAAGCCATGTGCGAAATATTTTAAATGATAAGGGGTTCATTACTGTTCACCAACACGGTTTCAGGGGATCTCTGTCTACTGTAACCCAATTGGTGTCTGTTGCACATGACTTATTTAATGTTCTGGACAGTACCGGACAAACTGATGTTTTATTTTTTGACCTTTGTAAAGCCTTTGACAAAGTCCCTCATATAAAATTATTGTGTAAGCTGGAAAGTATAGGGCTCCCATACTGTATTGTTCGCTGGATTGCCGCCTACTTGAATGACCGACGGCAGTTTGTGGAAGTCAAAAACGGTCGTTCAGATGTTTGTGATGTGACATCTGGTGTCCCGCAGGGTAGTGTACTGGGGCCCATATTATTTTTAATTTACATAAACGATCTAGTTAGTATAATTCCGGAAGGTGTTTCTGTAAAATTATTTGCAGATGATTGCATAATATACAAAGAAATTACGACCACGGCCGATCATATTTTATTACAGAACACTATTGAAGCAATTTCTCTCTGGTGCCGAGATTGGGGAATGGTAATTAATAACAACAAGACGGTTGTCTTACGGGTAACAAGGAAGAGGTCACCCAGTATATTTTCATATTTTTTAAATAACTGTACAGTATCATGCGTTGTAAAATATAAATATTTGGGGGTTACATTTACTAGTGATCTTAGTTGGTCATCTCACATAGCAGATATTTGTTCTTCAGCGTTAAGGAAATTATGGACTATGAGAAGGAAGCTTAAAAACGCACCAGCGAGTACCAAAATTTTAGTTTACAATACTTGTGTCAGGTCTAAGTTAGAGTACGCGGCAATTGTTTGGGACCCCGGAACCAAGAAAGATATTAACCGTCTCGAGCAAGTTCAAAGGAAGGCAGTGAGGTATATTTTTGGCAAATATCGAAGAACTGACTCACCAACTCTCTTAATGAAACAGAATAACATCCCCTCCCTACAAGCACGAAGAAAAATAGCACGATTAACGTTCCTACATAATTGTTTGTCTGGAAAATTCAAATTGAAATTACCAGACTGTATAAAACCGCTGACGGCAAGGCGGACCCGACATAGACAGAGCGATCGTTTACTGTCCCCAATATTTGCTAAAACGAATTGCTTTAAATGGAGTTTCTTCCCCAGAACTGTTGAGGACTGGAATTCTCTCCCACCCGATGCTTTCCAGTCTCCAAACTTTGTCAAAGAGCTGGAAAGAATTATTTCTTGATGTTATGTGTTGTTACGGTTTTGTTTCCGTGTTCTCTATAGTAGTTGTGCGCTCTTGTAGATCACACATATTTGTTGAAAGAGCCCCTCCTGCTAGGGCTTCTATGCTCGCAGTATGTTAAAATAAAAATAATAAATAAATAAAAAAAAACCGGAGCTGAACCGGAACTTTTTCACGAACCCGAACTGAACCGCTATATTTTTACCGGCAGGGAACTGAACCTGAACCGGAACTAAAAAAATAGTGTTCCGAGCCAGTTCCAGAAACGATTCAGGGCTCTTCTGTTTCACCTTGGGACGCGAATGCCCTCATCTCTACCTGAGCACGCGCGCGTCGCGCTCATGACAACAACACGGTGAGTCGGCACCGCTTTACGGATATCATAGTACACAGCTCCACTTAGCGAGGGATGTCGCCAGTGCGAATTCACACTTTCTTGAAATTCTGCTAAAGACCTGGAGCTTAGTAACCCTCAAGTGTTGAACTTCTTCGCAATCTTTCGCTTCCTCTTTAGTGGTTTCCTCACGTAGACAATTCAGCATTAACAATGGTAACCGTGATGTTTAGCAATAACAACAAAAATGATGTAGCAAATCACACTGTTAGGGGCGTGCACGAAGTACTAAGAGCAGTTACTCGTTGTCTCCTTCCATTGTTCTCTAAAGCGGGCTTCCGGAGTGTGACATGAAGCAAGAATTAAGCGAATCGCTAAATATTGACCATAAACACCATGATTCACTTATTTAGCTGACTACCCTATACGTTTACAATGTCACGAATAACCATATACAGGGTTCGTGCAGACAAACCTAACCAACATTTGCACACGTAACTCGATGTTTACTTACCCAGGGAACTTCCGGTGACGCACGATGGCGTATGTATGCGTGCGAGAGCTACAAAAAATCCTGAAAGCCATACTCAGCGAAAAAATAAACAGACCGCGAAAACGTCGGCTTCCATGCATTATAATAGGGCAACATGGCTGTATCAGGTGAGTTTTGTGCAGGTACCGCTAGGGGCACTACCGATGACCATCCATGTGAGACATCGTGTAGGTGTGTAGACGCCGGGGTAACGAACAAACGCGGGCGTGGGGGGGGGGGGAGATATATATATATATATCAGACGAAAGGAAGAAAAACGGGGGAAAGGTCGGCCAAACGGGCCAGCGGGCGTGGGTATCCTGGAAAGAAGCGCGTTGACGGAACAAACACGAAAGGCATTATGTGAATTCCTCGGTTATTAAAATACGCCCCTGTAAAGACCGTGCAAAGCCGTCATCGCTGCTGCGGTCATTCTTTGTTTATCGGTTACAGATATGCGTCAGGAAGGAAGGATTCACGATCACCACCCTAAGCAGCACAATGTACTGAAAGTCGAGTGCAATAGGGGTGGACGGTATGTGTCTTATCAATGTTCTTTAGTGTCACGAGTCTGTTCAAGGACTTCCACATACCCGGCCACCCCTTTTGCACTCGACTTTCAGTACATTTTGCTGCTTGGGACAAAATCATGACCTTATTTGTGACTCTGTTTATACAACAGACGCTGCCACGCGCGACAGTGCCACCGTTTACAGATAACGTGATGGCGGTGACTAATGTTTTCCGATTTCCTCTTCTTTCGTTTTCATGTCCTTCGCAGGCCCACCATTCGACACATATGATATACTGGTGCTTTTGTAGAAGATCTCGCGTCATGTTCCCTGCACTTTAGCTTATTTTCGGAGAGTGCGGATGCTTCCCTCACTACACACTAACTAAACCGTTCTGAACCCGTATGAACGCGTTAGAACCGTTATTCTTTGCGCTCCGGAGCTCAACCGGACTAAAACGAAACTTCTGAACCCGAAACGAACACGTATTTTTCTCGGTTCGACACCCTGTAGATGACACTCAACTAAAAAAGCAACTACAACAACAATTATATTTTGACGATGAAGTGGGGAGGTTCCCCACTGTAGGTGTGGAACGCTACCCCACAGCTAGGTGGTGTAATATGAGTGATGACGATGATGAGAGATGAGGGTGATGATCGGAGTGGCGATCGTGATGGTGGGAATGCCTGAGGGTGCTGTCGAGGTCATATTGAGTCCATTAGGCCAGTCTTCTAAAAACAAAACAACTATATGACGTAAGGTCGCCCTGGAACTGGCCACACCGATTGTTCCTAAATAAAGCGACGTAGTCACACTCAAACAACACAGATGATGGTCGTTTTGGAATATGTACCAACCTGCCAGCTGTCTAGTACCGACTGCGCGAGTAGTAATACGTGACGTGTGCAACAAACGGATGTCGCCATGTTGAAGCAGTACACTCTTTACGAGCAGTTCGCGACGTGTGTGTTCTGGTGGGGGAATTGAAACATGCCGCCAGGATATCACAATGTGCTCGGTCGTTCACTGTTTGTCCCTTTGGTATTCAGTGTGGAAATATTATACCCTAATTATCAACCCCCGCAACCAAAAGGGTTCGATACTTCGATCGCTATAGCACTGCGCAGGCTACCAGGCCGTGGGAAGTCCAACTGATTTGTGTCGCTTCCTGCGAACTCACGCGTGAATTCATGCACTTGGTGCAGCAATATGCGGCTCATAAGAAAACAGATGGCTGGCTGTTGCTCCTCCCCGGTGCAAAGCTGGAGTGGGACTTCAATTTTTAACCAGTTGTCATGCGTTTACACGTGCCAGGCGGAAGTCGCAAAACACACCAAGGGTAGAAGATCTGCACTAGACCAACATTTGGTATGAGATAGAGTTCGGTATTTTAAATAAACTTCGAAAATTATTAATTGAAACACCCCCGCATATTCGCAAACGTCACACGAAAAGCGAGTAAGCAAACATTAACTCACACAGCAAACGCAGAGGAGGAAGGACACTCCACCCACGCAGATATTTCTCCTGTGACCTCGCGTTCTGGATCGGCCTTACTTTGCGAGAGCTTCTGGTCAGAAGTGCCGAAACTACCAACACTGTCCGTCGAGCAAATCACGTGCGGCACAAGTTGGGCTTTCCTAAGAGTGATCTTTCTGCGTGATTAGGGCTCATGTAGAGCAACAAAGCAACACGAGGCACGTTTTGGTGTACTGTCGTGACACGGTTGTCTGTAATCTCGAGCTCGTGGCGGGGCGATCCCGCTATCGGTATTGTCGAGCACGATGGAGCTATGCCAATGTCGTCTCCGAGGGGAGGCCGGGCAGGTCCCTGCGCCACACATAGTCACCTATTGGAATGATAATGGTCTGATACTTGGTAGTATCAGGTGTAGCAGACGACGATCGTTGATGTTGAAGCGCCCGAGTACGCGGGGCTTCCCCTTTGAGATGACAGTGGTGTTGCTCCGTGCGCAACACCGTATATAGAGATCGCTCCTTCACGAGCTGGAGGCTACAGACAACCATGCCGCGCATAGCACATACGTATCGCCGACCCATATGTTTGACTACAATAAAAATCAAGCACAGTCAATTGTGGTTAGCTGCGCACACGGTGGTTCTAGGTTAGCTGCGCACACGGTATGATAGAGATGACTGGTTTGTAAATTGTGATGACGAAATTATTTGCTGAAAAATTTCGATACGTGGTGTGCCACATCGAGAAAGAACTCGCCGTAATGCTACGGTGTTCACGAAGTGATCCTGTTAGCCCGTGGTGACACCAACGCGTTTTGCGGCTATTTCAGAGCTGCAGTGAGAAAGCAGTAGAGTTGTGCAAATTCTGATATATTTGAATCGGTGCTGTTTTTCTGATAACTTTCAAACATTCTACCACCAGGAGTGCTGCTGAACATCGGAGCAGAATCTGGATGGCAGATGGCACCCCCGTTATGGTACGGACGGTGGCCATCACGCTCGTGGCGTTCGGGGCCCACTTATGCGAGTGCGCAGGATTCGCCTATTTACCGCCAATGCTACTCAAAGCTGGATTCACCCAACAGGTCAGTTCCGCGTATATGCTTCGTAGACAAGGGGTTTTCCAGTTCATTGCGTCTTGAAGGAACTTTTTACCAGCAGGGCCCTAATCGTAGCAGTCTGGATGTGGGGGAAGTACTGGTATTGTGTGAGCGTGCTGGTGGTTTGCCTGCATTACAGATGTGTCTCAGTGGGGCCTCAATTACAAGCGTGTGTGCTTGCGGAAGCGAATTAGTTTTTTGAAACAATACTTACCTGAAATATCGTAATATGGCTGTCGTCGAAAGCCAGAAAACGGCAGCAATCGAAACTCTGCCTCTTGATTGGAGATCAAGTTCGCTGACGATTACGCCTCTTTCGCACCGCTTGCTGATAACTTGCCAAAGGTTCTCAGCCAACCAACAGAATACGCACACATTCTCTCTCACGTGTTGTCTCTCACACACATCAAACACAGAATGAGGCAGCGGTTTTTATGTTCTGGTGTGAGGAGCCTAGTGAGACGTCATAGAAGGTTTTAAAAGTCAGATATATTGATTTTGAAGTGCGCAGAACCGAGCGATACTCGCGCTGTCTGTTCATTAGCGAACACTGAATATGTGTGCGAAATATCTTTGCCCAACTACTCGTAGTTTTTTAGAAAACTTTTTTTTAGTTCCCACGCCCGCCCGTCAGACCGTCGGCAATCCCTGCGCACTGGCGCACCGACGTCATTGCTCTCGGTTTAACTGTCTTTGGCTTGGCATGAACTCTTGGCTTGGCCGCTTGGCTTCTTTCGTGTCATCCACTGTGCATCGTACATAAGCGAACATCTGTTATGCTATTGCTAAGCCTGAAACAAAGCATGTGAATATTTTTTTTTTGGCACAGCGTCGTTTGGAAAGTGCACTTCCTTGTTCTGACATTGCCTTTTATGGGCTGGAGCGATATGATACGTGATATGCCACGGCGAAGTTTTTGAAAATGCGACGCTGCTACGCTGTTTGGACAATTCATCGGAGCATTCAAATGTTACCTATTATAAGCTGCCAAAAGACAAAGCAGTGCGGAAGCTCTTGGCTGAGAGCGACAGCGGTGCCTGCTAAGTTCCACGCCAAGGATTTCGTCCACGAATGTTATCATAGGTTACGCGCGACTTCAGATGCAATGTGGAATCTCGGCACGAAATCGTCTGATGAAAATATGAGGTGCCCGACACACAAATTTTGAACGTGCCACAGAGGGTCAAGACAAAAAACGAGAGGAGAAAGGTAAGTCGAGGTTCATATATCAAAATAGCAAGCTTCATGAATCGATTGTGCAGCTGTCCTACTGCGCTTACTCTGATATAACCACGATTAACAACACAATAGCATTGATAATCTAACTTCTGAATTACCACAGGTGCATGCTGAAGGCGGAAATGAAGCAGGATCTGGCTTGCATCTGGTGCATGAAGAAATTGCTGACACGTTAGTATCAGTCTACCTGCCACCAACAGGTATGACAATGTGATGTTATAATTTGAGTATTGTCTGATATAGAAGGTGCGTTACATTAGTTCAGTTAATTTGTCTTTTGCACATTTTTGTTACTGTTAGCTGGATTACTGTTGGACATACAATTCTTTCTGACACGCAGACGCTGATGTCGTCTCTGATAACGTTTTAGAATTTTCACTGTCATCAACGTCCATTGAGGAATGTGCCTTTACTATCTGTGAAATCTTTGATTGAAGAATAGTCCAGAATTCACGTCAACATTGTCTACTCTTATTAGTTCACTGTCTGTGTTCTGAGAGCTAAGAAAAATTAGAACTATTTATTTGTCCCAGTTTCACACTGGATGTGGTACTGGATTGACATGTAAGCTAAAATACTAAATAATAAAATTCTACAATATTTGTGTTGGTGCATTACTGTGGGCAATGCCACATACATTACATTTTTAGTGGGTCCAGTGCACAGATACTGTGTGCATACTGCATACATGCTGTTCGATAGGCAAAAATACCTGAGCAGTGCTGTGTTGTCTCTTTATCCAGAGTTCATAATCTTACTGCAAAGTCACAGTACGTAGAACAGCAATGTGCAGGTATGCTGCGATAGAGATTCACAACAGAAAGAAGAATGTTGAGAGCATCTAAATTTTAATGAGACGAGACTTTCGTGCACAAGGCTGCTCTTGTTAATGTCTAACATGAAGTTACAAAATCCCAGAACATATAAAACATCTTGTAAGGTCGAGAGCGAGGGTTGGTACAGACATAAAAATAAATGTACAACCATATATAATAAAACAAAAAGGGGGTACAACTCCATCAGTTTCAAGCCGGCAATGGATGAGTTGACAAGACACTGTAGCACTCTATCCCTGATCGTGTCGCCCGTGAATGCTTTATGTGTCACTTATCTGGCCGCCGTGGTCATTCATGTATTATGCTACACAACTCATCCCTTGTCTGTTTCAGACTGATGGCGTCGTACCCTCTTTTATTTTATTATACTATGTTTGTTTTTGTATATTTGTACCAACCCTCGCTCTACTTGTTCTCTACCTTACAACATGTCATATGTACTCTGGAATTTCGCAACTTGATGTTAGACCTAAAGAAGTACAACCTTCTGTGCGAAAGTGTTCTTTCTGTTGTGCACAATCATTACAAAGTAAACATGACTATCCATTTCTTGTCATTAAATCCTTTTTTTTCTGCAGTGTGTGGTGAGCAACCGTAAGGACACATGCAAGAATGGCAGTCCCTTCGGGATGACAAACCCTCATCACCTAATGAGGATACAGTGGTTGAGGAATGGTTCATGTTCTCAAGCACATGGAAACTTCAACAAATAAATCATGAAAAGGCCAGTCAGTGCTAGCACCAGGAATTGAACGTGGACCATCCTGCTACCAGTCAGAGATGTTACATTTCAGGCACTCTTGGCTTTTGGTGAATTACTTGTTGACTTTGTCAAGTGGAGATCGCCACAGCTCATTTGCCTATCTGTGAATTTTGTGGCGTGTGTTGCGTTTTTTTCTTTGTGTGTTCCAGACTCAGAATGGTTACTTTGGATCAGGTCAGGTACGTTTCATTTAGACATGGCAAACAGAAGGTGGTGTTTCTCAACGCAACTTAGCAGTGGCATTCATGCATTACTGCTGCGGCCATTAAGCGTGAATGAAAAGCTGCACATCACTCTACTTTTATCGTGTGCTATGTAATCTTGTCCAAGTTCTGTCAAACGAGTAATGCTATCAAACGTGTAATGCTATCAAAAAATTCCGTACGCATACATACGTACGTACATTTTGAGTGGAATGAACGGTAGCGCATGAATGCAGGAAGGAAACTCATGTTATGGCAAGTGTTCATGCATTGTACATATAACCACTTATTTTATTTCTTAGCTTTCGCCGGCGTATCGTGTCAAGCCATGTTATATTAATTTGGAACATGTTCTTCTTAGTAGAGAGAGAAGCTGATACACAGTGAGAACATAGCTCGTGCGTGTTTGTCTTTTCCACCGCAGACCTTGGTTTTCCTCCCTGACGGCTACACATGCAGGGGTAGCCTTCAGAACCGGTAGTTCCAGCCAAGTGAGAATTGCTTTTCAGGGGATCATCACACTGGCACATGAAACACATGGTTTAAATTATTTGCAGGACAGGAATTGAGTAGCTTCACACAAATACTACTACTACGACGTAAGAGTAGTTTCAAATCTAGCTTTTTTGTGTTCCTGACATTATCGCACAAGGTGTAGTATCCCTATGATCCTTTATATGGGGGGTATGTACAATGCAATCAACAGATATGCTATTTACAAATCTGTGTTTCCTACTGCGTTGAAATGGGGTAGTTTGTATCTGAGAGCCATAGTGAAACACAGGCAGCCAAGGACAGGCTTTTGATGCCCTCGAGAAACATGGCAACACATTGCAGGGACTCTGGATGCTGCCTAAATTTCCAGAACACAGAGCTCAAGGCAATGTTTAAACAAAAACTGGTTCGAGAAATCCAAGACAGTTGCATGTGGTAAGCAGTCCGCTGTTGGATTTGCTTCTGTCCGAGATACGTTATCTCAAAGGGGACGCAGGGGCGCGCTCTGAATGATACTAGAACTGCCTGTGAAATAGAACGAAGAGAGAGGGTAGATATATTTCCACTGATGTGGAGCAGTAGGGTATGATCGATAAATAAATAAATATATCACCCTTTTTTCTTGTCTGTTATTCTGTTGGTTAAATTGTCATTTGCTTAGCAGTATATATGTGTATATTCCAGAGTCTGCTAATAAATAACCTGTAGAAGTGCAGTCTCGTGCACGAAAATCTTGTTAACATGTGGAAATAAATAAGTTGCTCCTACCGTTTAATATCACTCTGTGATCTACTCATCACCGGCAACTTGACATCGCCTATTTTTCTGCCTAATAAATATATCAGTTGAGAGCTAGCAGTCGCATTGTAGATGTCTCATCCTGTCCTTGGCTGCTTGTGTTTCACTATGGTAATGTTCAGGCGCGGATCTAGGGGGGGGGGGGGGTCCAGGGGTCCGGAACCCCATCAATTCCAGACTTGAACATAGGGTTCAATGGACCTATCGCAGCATGCACCTTGCACTTGTTCATAGGGGATCCCCCCCCCCTCGAAAAAAATCCTAGGTCATGTTTGCTATTGCAAAAAGAGAGAGAGAGAAAAAAAAATAAAGACCATAGAAAAACACGAAAAGAGCGACCTGGAAAGCTGCCTGTTCTAGTGCTCACATGGAGGCAATGCAATGAGGTAACATGTTCCATTGATGAACTGTACATAGTAGTACATATCACAATGGCAACCGATTATTCAGATCTTTCTTGAACTACCTTGTCTTTTGGAGCTTTGATAGCCCAGCCTATTATTGGAGCTCTATGTGATTCCCCTCTTGAGATACTCTTGAGAATCTTGAGAAGATTGCTGATGCTGTGCAGTTTGTTAATTTTGAAACTGTACTGTGCTGAGGTACAAAAAGATAATTGTCATATCTGCATTTGAGTACATAGGAATAATTTGTAAGTACCTTCCTTGTTGGCACTAATATTTGCACCAGGTTACAACATTGTTGATTGATGGAAAATGTAAATAAAGATATTTATTTGCTTGCCAAATAATGCACAAATGTCGTCCTTTCTAGTGATATATTCCCTGTTCACCAGACATAAATGTGGAAAAGTTAAAGGGGCACAATGATGGTAGAGTCTAGCATTGCTTTTTGCCACTTCACATATATTCACTGTTATTCGCGTGCACATGTAGGACTAGGAAGGTAGAGCATAAAAAATAATTTCGTATGCAGCCACACATATGATTCAGAAGATTACATAGATAATAAATGTCCAAGCATATATAATTTGCTTCATGTGCAATGGGTGTGCTAACGCATTGCTTCCATGAAGCCTTTTTATTGATTTTTTTATAAATTTTATTTTTATTTTATATAAATTTTATATTACTTATTTACTTATTTTTTATAAATTTTATAAATTCAAAACTCAAGTTACACGGCCCCTGTCAGACTGCCCTTTGCGAATGGTTTGGTAACGTGTCTCTAACTGTAAAGGTAAGAGGCAGTCGAGAATGCTGCAGGCAGGGTTGAAACTTGCATCTTGCTTATCATGTCCTACATGATAATATTAAATACAAAGTGATTTGCGGAATAATTCCTGAGTACGGAATTAATTCCGAGGCTGGCCAGTGATGTCATCCAGAACGACAAGTCACATAATTGCCTCTAACACTTTTACACCCCATGTGCTGAGTTGTGGATTGAAACAGCACTCTACAGAAGGATAAGGTGCACCCACTAATTTGATTTCTAGGATCTATGCTATGCCCTAACTCTTCAGACCCCACATTTCTAAAAACACCATTTCTAAGTGGCAACATGTGCTCTGGTACTTCTTTTGCGTCTGCATAGTGTGCAACCACATGGCTTCCGGAGCTTTCGTGTGCATGTTTTTGTGCTACAGTGCTCATTACAAACAATATCCAGATGTTATACATGAAATGCAATAGTTTGTAGCGTGCCACACAACGCAGCGTGACATGGGAGTGTGTGATTCAAAGAAAGCTTCTGGAAAATGCACAGAATCCCACAAAAAGCTTAAAATGTGATTGATAATTTCTTCTACGTCGCTCGTCGTTCCATACCATCGTCGACGGTGTTGCACATTGATAAATTGTACGTAAAACTTGTCCCATAGCAGTATGCAGTGTCTCAAATACATAGCACGATTTTTTCCTGCAAGAATAAAACGCTGTCGGTATTTCTTGCTAAAACGGCTGTTGAAACGTCAACCTCTACAATGGGCAAGTGCTCTAAAGGGGCGGGCTAGATCTTGAACTTTTCGCTATCCCGTAACGCTTGCTAAACGCTCGTGCTCCCCGGTTGACGGCCAATGCGCGTGACGGAATGAGCGCGCAAATTTTGAAAAATAGCTATAACGATCGCTATGTGCACATCAAGATTGAGCCCTAAAGCAGAAGCGACTTGATACAAATTGTACGTGCTCACAAGACACAAACGACGAATTCCAGTCACAACATCGCACAGAGGTTGGTTCACGAATGCGTTCGCAGCTGCTGCACTGTTTACTTATCGCGAAACCAGTGGAACCCGGCTCTCCGCCATCTTCAAGCACAGATACGTGAAGCCACGAAAAGCCGTAGCTGAAATCCACTGACAAGTACGAAGGCGCGTACACGTCACAATGCCCGTTCCGGTGCATCCATGTCATAAAAATGGCTGCGCCCATGTGTGTTTCGAAATGAATTATCTATTTTTTTTGACATGGTACTGTACCGAACTGGGAGAATGAAGGTGCATTTTGGGGAGAGCTAGATGTGAGCTTTCAGAATATCACAACCGTTCTGACTATTTGGGATATCGGCAATGCTGACCGTTAAAGAGTGCACGAGCACCGCCGGAGGCGGACAACGGGAAATATGACAACTACAACAACAATAGATGCTGACAATGAGATGGATTGTTCAATATGAAGTTCAATGCGGTCCGCTGAAATACGGCGTTTAACTGCACCGGTTTAACTGCAATAATACTGAGAAAACGTAGAGGTATGGATCGAAAGACGTTAGAAAACGACGCGCAGAAACGACTGTCACGTTGTTTACAGACGATTCGGCTGCCCATCATGGGCGCCACCACTTTGTATGATGTGTATGATGACGTTTGCAGTGACGTAAGGCCATGACTTGTCCAGAATCCACCGCGTTCCCCTGGCACGCAATAGCAGAGCTCCAGATCTCCCAGTCTCCGGGGCTCGAAAAAAATGTTTCGACGTCAGAATCAAGTGGTATTTTTGCGTCAGGCATCATAAGTGATACCCATTGGTCGAGTAGCATTGCGCCCCCCCCCCCCATTGTTTGATAGTTTCAACCAGCTCGAAACTAGACCAGCTCGCGTGGATAAGTGGTTAGCGCGCTGGCCATGTCACGTCGAGACTGCGACGTACGCGGGTTGGAATCCCGGTGCCGGCTGTGCTGTCCGGGACGTTTTTCCTGGGTTTTCCTTAGTCACTGTCATACAGCGCTGGCAGCACAGTTCCCTTAGGAGTCAGCCCAGGACGCACATTCCCCCAGAGCGTTAGTCGTGACGTTCTCTGACCAGTTCGTGACCAGCTCTGCGAGGCCGACAACGACGAGCTCTTTCAGCGTTCCTTTCTTTTTTCTTAATGAACATGTCCCCCTCTTTCAGCACCACCACCACTACCCAGAACCACTTGATAGTTTCGAAATGACACTCTTTCGCGGGCACCGGCGTGCAGGGTCGCAGCGTCCCGGCGATGTAGGTTGACAGCATTGTATTGTGTTCAGAGAGTGCGTTCGCGAATTTTTTCGCGTGTTAAAGTGGCTCTGCGTGTGTTGTGCTGTATCCCTGACACAAATACCGTCCTACAAACAGTCCATCATGTTCAGAAGTGGAATGCAGTGGTGAGCTGAAGCCTGAGGAACACTTTGGAGCACCGTCGCATTTTCAAATACAGTGGCAACGAACACATGATTCTGTGCAACACAAGTAGTCCTCTACTTATGTTCAAGTAGTTTCCCTTGCGTTATAACCATTGATGCGCTGCTAGCAACGAAAAAGAATCTCATTTTTGAAATCGCACGCGCACATGTGAGCCTCGCTCGCTTCTAGGACTAGAGTGTCTGCTCTGCAATGTCGAACTTTGTTTGCTTATAGTGTGTCAACAAACGCAACCCGGTGGGTTCTGTACGCACGGTGAATATGTTTGTCAGAGTTTTTAGGCAACACTATGTGTCAAATAAAAATATATCTAGACAAAAATTTGCTTTAGTTGATGGGAATACAGAATAACGGCGTCAGGCACGAAAACCAGTGGAAGTTGATTGTAGCCAGGACCTGCCGAAAGGCGAGCCAAACGGAGAGGTTCCTGATTTGCCGACAGGTAGGCATCATAACTCATTTCATTAGTCGCATGCCGAGTGTTGCCTGAATTATCTCTAACTATGGCTCTATGGGGAGCTGTGGGAGACTGGCTATAAGCCCATTTCGCGACGGGGGCCCTCCGGATCGTATACTGCGGCGTCATTTGTGGTAGTGTAGCCTGAGGTTTTTCCGTACACAGGCATGTGTCGCTTACACTGCGGCTCTGAAAAATGCTGGCAGAAGGATTTCCACCAAAGAGATGACGTTCCTAGTACAGCGGTGAGACAGGGAACACGCCGGACACGACCATCTAGTTAGCGCGCTCGGCACTAGAGGAGGGCAGTTGGCGTTGCGGTCGCCGGGCGAAACTATAGTGCAACAGGACCATAGTCCATGGAGAGGCATAAGCCCTCTCCTGCGTGCACTCTGAAAATAATAAGTCAGGTCGCGCTTGTTGTCGTAATAGTTGGCGAATGACGGAGCTAGGCTGTCATGCACCACGTCATCATCGCGCCAGGACTTCCACTTCGAAGTATGTTCACGCACACCCTTTGCCCTTTGGGTCTGGGAGAAGAAAAATTTTCGACTTCCGCAGCAGTATCCACGGATGGCGCTTCCAGAAATGGCAAGTCTGCCTCCGCATTTGTAATACCATCCGAAGGCGTACTGCAAGGACGACGTGTTTCGCATCAAACGTCATCAACAGCTGCAGCACTCTATGTATCTGCACAGGAAGCTAGTGAGACTGCAGGCATACGAGGCTCCTCCATTGATAGATCTGTTAATGGTTTATCAGTATGTGTACGAAGCAGGACACAGGCTGGTTCTCCGGTGGGTTCCAGCCCATTGTAGTGTTGTGAGGAACGCACAGGCTGACTCTCATGTAGGAGACGGACGAGTATTGCACTGCTGAGAGGAGATCGTCGTTCCATGCTTCAACGTCTAATTGCACCACTGGTTTCCCGCCGATGGACAAATGACATTCTCCTCCATCTATGCTTACAAGAGTTGATTCGACGCTCGCTTTCTGGACAGCGCGAAACAACTTTCGTCAAGACGCTGCATTTATTCGTCGGATGCGACTCATTGTGGTTGTTACACCGCAGTGACGTTACCACTTGAGACAAGTTGACTCTCCCATTATGAGTGCAGTGATCTGGAAGATCTAGAGCATATTCTTCCCCATTGCCCGCACTACCAGCCTTCCCGAACGATACTTACAGGGTCTTAATGAGCTGGACTCTCGCCCCCTGACTTTGTCAAAATTGCTTTGTCCATGGCCAAATCCAGCACACAACGCGCTGCCTTCGAAACACATCTGACTTTTTGGACATCTTAGTACTTCGTTCCTCACTGTCAGGCGGTTCATTATTCTATTTCACTACATTACCATCACCAATGGGTAGAGTATCGCTCCTGGCGATGAAACTTCCCAATCATAATCACGAAATGAAGTTATTGTGCCAGTATTTGAAAATAGCTACAGATAAGGTACAGTGATATTTGCTTATTGGTCGGCACGTCTTAACACAGAGCCCAGATCAGAGGATGATACCTCGATCGTCATATTCTTATGAGTTAGTGACGCTATCAATCCACCAAGACTTGTCAATCGCTGTCACTCATAGCATCTTCGATAAAACTGCATCGAGGTTGCCCCGGAACCAGCTGGGTGCGGAATGCAATATCGAAGATCAACCTGCACCATGGCAGTGCTCGTAGCGAGAAGCACCTGGTGTTAAGCGGGGAATTGGGAAAAGTTCCACCTTTTGGTTATGAGTTTCGATTAGCGTGTAGCGCTAGCGCGCTGCATTTCCACGTAACAACACGTGGTAGCAAGCAAATATGAACACGGCCGACATTATTGTAGACGGAGGAAAAGATTGGCTAACGCTGATACAAGCGCAGATGAAATAGCTAATGAATTGTAAGTGCCCTTTTTGCAATGTTCATCAATTCAAAGTTGATATTCGCCACTTATTCTCATGAATTATCGGCAAGAGTTCGTCGTCATTGCTGTCCGATGTGCTGGAAAGAAACTCCTATACACCAAGCAGCCGTACGGATCCCATAACGTACGTGCGCTGCGGCAGTGGTTTATCCAGAATCCCAAGCATAGAGAGCTGTTGGGAAAAAATGGGGGAGGGGGGTTATTATTATCGCTACGTCATTACAGCTTAACATATCATTACCGACATGTGTCTAAAGCTGAAATCGCAAGGGCATCCCCTGTAGGGGGTACACAGGTGAATAAGTTAGGGGGTGTCACTGAGCATTTGAGGGGTGTTAAGGGGTGCAGGGGGTCTGGATAAATCTCTGTGCTACGGCGTCTGTTGCAATGCTGCTTGGGATTGCACTCCGTCGCACGGCCGGCCGCTTTCCTCGGCGCGTCGGGGCAGCTCGGTGGCGCACCGAGCGAGTGCAGCCCGATAATCGGAAACGTCCGGTGCGGTTTGTCGAAGATGGGATACCGTACCAGCGCGCACCGGTGCAGTACATCGAAGATGCTATCAGTCAACCCTCATGCCCAGGCGTACAGGGCGCGACAGCTCGCACGAAGCTGTATCAGCGAAGTATTTGCAAGGTATATCTAAACTGGTAGCGAAAACATGCGAAAATACCAAATCAGACCCATCGGCAAAGCTACCAGCAAGAAGCGCGAGCGATCCTGGGTGTTGGTAGTAGAGGTACGATAGTAAACAGAAAAACTTTACAACGTGGGTATGGCTTGTGTGTGTACTAACAAGTTATTCATAATTTCAGTGTGGAAAAAAAACTTTGTTGTCCCACTCGTGCACATATACGAAATAATCTACCACCCGAGTACATTTCCGTGTCCTGCTCCCTTTGCGCATGTGTCACAGTGGGTGTGTTTATCCGTGCGTCTCTGTATCCGTGCCGTGTGTCCGTGCATTGAGTTCGTACACTTTTTGGGTTAAACAGGAAGCGACGTTCACATCTCGGAGCTGCAGACGAAGAATTACAGTGTGAACAGATAAATACAATGCATCCCCTGTTGCTGGCACCAGGAAAAAGATTTCGTCATGGGACAAGTGGTCGTGATAGCGTGAGTGTTAGCAGGAATCAGCTGTGCACCAACGATGCCATGTTTTGTTGCAATGTACCTATAATGGCCACTCATTGAATAAATTCACGTATTGAATAAATTGATGTCTAATCACTACGTGTACGTATAGCTCTAGGCGAGAAATGGACCTTAAGTGAACCTTCATAATTTCTGTGTGGTCATCACGACACGTTTCAGTTTGGAGTTGTTTAAAACTGTGATAACTGTATGTATCTCGAATTGATATGTTTAATTAAACCTGATATGATTTATTTTTCTGTATTCTCGTCCGGTGTTGTTACCTGGGTGAGGAAAAAAGAATACAACGCAAACAAAGTGCGCGAATGTAAACGTGCCATGGCCAATTTTGCACTACTTATTATTCATAGTGCCGACGTCATCTCTGACGTCATTCTCTGTCATTTATTTACAATCGTAGTAGTCCGCGCAACGGATGGATGGCGCTGACCGTCTCTACCATGGCGTCATTCTGAAGACACAGGGGCCTATGGGAGTTGCGCTACCTGCTTAGATATACCTTGGTCTTTGCTTATGAGCACTTATCAGCAGTTCATCATCAGTCAAGACTTTCCCATCTATGGTCTATGACACCAGTGATATTGTCAGTGGTTATCGCTTGCGTATGCGCAAGATATCCATCTTCTCGACGGAACCAGAATCTTCCGTCCGAGGAATTTCTACGAGGTGAGCGCTATAAGAATAGAGTCGTACAGGAACGAAAGTTTGGATCTGTTTCCGATCACCACCCATATCTTCGAAACTACGCATTTCAACAAGACGAAGACGACCTACTTCGTCTTCGGTCCCATCTGCGATTCGGCGAGATACCTCACGATATGAAATGTCCTATCATCCTTCCGGGAAAACATCGTGTAGAGGACGGTGGTCTTCCTCTACATGAGCCCCGACCGGCGATGATGGTATGCCACGGAGAGGCGGTGACGGTGGCCTGTCTCCATGGCCGCGCCGGTGGAACTGAAGCCGGTGCTCCACGCGCGTGGCCATCGTTGCCGTCGTTGTCGTCGTCCGCTACAGGTGTCCCCCGGCCGTCAGATGCGTTGCGGACGCATCGCAAGAATAGGGAACAGCGGGAACAGCGGGAACAGGGGCACGGCACACGTTGGCGGCGGTTCAGAGGGGATGAAGACGGGAACAGCATCCGTGTGTAGGTAGTCGTCCTTGTGGTAGGTGCGGACGGGAACAGCGATCCGTCGCAGAGAGAGTGAGGCGCTCGGTGTCGTGGTCCTGGGGTGCCGCGACCGGCACGGGAGCCGAAGCTCGATAGTCCCAGGTGGCGAGAGTGAGGTGCCGAGACGGGCTTAAGTGCGCCGAGGCGTCGGCTGCCGCGACTGCCGCAACCGGCAGGTGAGCGCAAGGCTCGAGTGTCGCGGCCGGCAGTGAGAAGCGTGAGAAGACTTGAGCGAAGAGAGAAGCGTAGGTGAGAGAGAGCGAAGAGTGCGGTAGGAGTGAAGGTGGGCCGTGTGTGCCGGAGGTAGTGCTGCTCGATGGCGTGGTCAGAAATTTGGGATGGTGAAGGGCCGAATTGCTCCGGACGTGATGTTCTTTGTCCGGGTCACCAAATGTAGAGGACGGTGGTCTTCCTCTACATGAGCCCCGACCGGCGATGATGGTATGCCACGGAGAGGCGGTGACGGTGGCCTGTCTCCATGGCCGCGCCGGTGGAACTGAAGCCGGTGCTCCACGCGCGTGGCCATCGTTGTCGTCGTTGTCGTCGTCCGCTACAATCGTTTCTCATGACTGCTCATTATGAACATCGCCTCACACCTCTTCGTCCAGACCAAGAGCTTAACCCTTAACAGGTCCGTTTGAGGCAGACCGTTTGAAGCCCCCATTGAAGCCCCCCATTGAAGTCTCAGGCATCGACTTTGCTGCTCCCCTACATTACCACGACCATTCAGACACCGACCACAAGTCATACATCGTGCTATTCACATGCGCTGTCACAAGGGCCATACACCTAGAGCTAGCATCTTCGATGGATACGGGTAGTTTCGTCGAAACTTTCAAACAGTTCGGCACTCGACGAACTCAACATCATTTCACCCGTTATCAGCCAGTACCGTTATTAGTAAATTAGCTATTATCAGGAATTGTGACTGATTTGATGCTTACACGAATCCGTGCAATGCATCGGGCCTCGACTAAGCGCTTCTCGTGAGTCCATCTGCACTGCTAGAAGAAAACGTGTAGAGGAGGTATAACGAAGGTATAAACTAGGGCTAAACTACCATATTTGTACATCATCACCAACGTATATACCCAGTTTAAACCATGTGGAAGGTGAAAATCGCCGGTGCTATACTATCCACGACAGCGAGGGTATCATAAGGTACTTCTCTCTTGCGTTTATACCTTCGGTATTTTGTATACCTTTAGCCGTGAACCTGTGGTACCACATTAATTTGTGGTGGAGACAGTACCATCATAGCTAAGCAGTAATTTAATTAAGAAACACGGACAATAACACAGCTACATCGTAATTAATTGGGGGAGTGATTTATAACAGCGTGTTATTTGTTCCTGAAATGACCAAATCTTCGCGTCCTCACTCATGTAGTTGCTCCCCGGGCGAAGGGGGCCCCACATTGTGCGAAGCCACGATGTATTATACCAGTATCTGTTCTCCACCAAATCGTCCCCCGTTGCTTCTTGCGCGCCGAGTAATCTGCACGAGCTCTCCTCTACATTTTACACCTCCACTTTGTGAATATGAGTTTGTGGGTAGGTTTGTGTGCGTGCGTGTCCTCGCGGTAGTTGTTTTTAAAGCATTATCGGTCAATATTATTTTGTTCTGATTTTGTTATGAGCTGGATTAGGAATGTGCCACTCTGGTATAGCGCTGAAATAAATCGAATATTGCAGTTTTCCAAGATTACTCCCCGGGTTTGAAAATACACCTTCTAGGGGATATATTTTTATACCCTGAGGTGCAAACAATATACCTTCAGGGAGGTATAAAGTAACTCTACCTCGAAGGATGTATAGTGTTTATACCCCATAAGGTATGCGCCCTGGGCACAAGCCGTTTCTACCCTAAAATGTATGAATTTTTCTAACAGTGTGCATGAATCCTCATCACCAACACCTTATCAGTCAATAGATTGAATAATGCTGTATGAATTGCATTTAGAGCGCTTTAAAACACCATAGATTAAATTGGATAGCACCTGGATTCAACCAGATGGCACGCGCGTTAATTTGGATGGCACTTGGATTAAAATGGGCGGGAAAACCTGTAGAAAACCCGTTGTTTTATGCAGTTCCTCCTCCTCCAAGAACGTATTAACACTGAATTAAATTCATAGCACCAGTGCTCCTATGCCGTGTAACATTCCATTACTTCTATGCAGGCGGTCAGTGTGCTCCTTGGTTGCGGACCCTTGCTATGCCTCTTCCTCGTGCCACTTCTGGGTGCCTGGAGCGATGCATGCGCGAGGCGAAGACCCTTCCTGCTTGTCCTTGGTGTCCTCATCATGACTTCCTTGACCGCACTCGCATTCAGCGATACATTCGAACCTGGGTTGAAGAAGAAGGTTCTCATCGCCACGGCTACGGTAGTCCTTGACTTTGCCTCGCAAGCCATCTTGAACCCTTGCCAGGTACCATTCACGTGCAATAGCGGCTGTTGTCAAACGCATCTCGCCAAATCTCAGAGAGCAATCTAATCAGAAACGATAATGATAACTTCCGGCGTGGCGTCTACCGCAACGTCGTCGTTAGTTTTCTCTAGCAGTTGTTTGGGGTACCACTACCGAATAAGGCAGCGTTCATATGGGCTAACTTTCTGCACCAACTGGGACCAATTTTAATGTCCGTGTCAGTCAGAAGGACACCACCAACTATGTTAAGATCCGTTCGAATTACCTATAATTACTTATATAATTTCGCTGCGAAATTATATAAGCAATTATAGGTAATTCGAGGAGATTTACACGTAAGGTGTTTTAGCATAGTGTGGCGACAAGCTACACGTGCTGCAGGGTGGGACTGCGGATAATATATTTTAACCAGAGGAAAATTGGCACGTGACCAACTCACATATACCGAATTGCCGGGGGGGGGGGGGGAACCTACGCTGTTGCTTGGAGCGCTCGGCGCCGCCAGCTATCCTTAAAGAATCCGAACCTATGAAGCTTTGCGGGTTCTTTCGAAAGCTCCTGGCAGAGCGTAATGTTCAATTTTGTGTACTGACTCTTTGTATGTGGTCTCCTTCGGTGCTGCGAAATACAGCGTTTGCCAAGATAAACTTCGGGGTTAAGCAAATAGAAACAGTGTCGGGAAGCTAAAGTAGATGTTAAAGGACGTATTATGCCCCAGAAGTTTATACCGATACTGCCACTGGGCCCGTTTCTCTGCGAATAAATCATGAAAAAAAAAAAACATAGAACGCCGCTGCCTAACATTTCCAGTCGGCTACACCTGTGTTTCAGCTCCTTCCGTCAGATGGCGAAACCGTCGAACCATAGGCGCCGACTGCCGGGGGGGGGGGGGGGGGGGGCTTGCCCCCCCCCCCCCCCGGAACATGAACTAGGGGGGGCGCCGCCTCCCCCAGGAAGTCCCGCTAAGAGACTGACACCAACCTTTGGGACTCGGCGCGCCCGGGTCAAAAGAGCGAAGAGGAACCAACCCCAAAAATGTATCTTGCAATTCGTAAAATATGTATCCGCCCACCATACTCATTATCACAGTAGAAGGTGAGGCGAAGAAACACAGAGGATGACACAACACATAGCTTGAATTTCGCCCAAAGCAATCAGATCAATGAAACGAAGCAGTCGAAAAGGTACCAGCAGCTGCCAGTCAGGTGTAACGGTAGAATCTTCGGAACGCATATTCGTTGGGAGCGGGTTCAACTCCCGCTGCTCCATTTCATTGACCATATTCATAACATTGCGCGCATTTCGGGTCAAACACCGAGGATTCAATGCATTTTGTTCCTCTTGCACTCAGTTTTAAAAGGCGTAATGCCTTCAGTTGTGCACATGTTCACTGTTTACGTTCTCTCTGTTTTTCTTTTTTCTTTTTTTTCTGTTCTTCCTTCCTCTTATTTCTATACCAGTTCTGCATACATCATAAGATCCATCAGAATGTGTGATTCTTCAGCATTAGTTTTGTGTTCTTCATTTTGCTTTTCCTTTTTTTTTCGTCTTTTTGTTTTCTTTTCCTTTCTTTTTTCTTTGCCTTTTTTGTCTTCCCCATCTCACACTTTCTATTTGAATAACACACCGACATCCATCTGGTTTACCTTTCGTTTTTTTTTTATTAATAAACATACCCCCCCCCCCGCGAGAGTACTTATTTCGCGGTGCGCCCTTGCCCCCCCCCCCCCCCCCCCCTGGGAAAATGAAAACTCTCCGCCTCTGGGTCGAACACGGCGGTGCAGACGATATCGAAACCAAGTGAGCAAGTGGAACTGAATGCATAGGACTACTGTAGGAAGGGTGGGAAGTCGTCTGCAGCACCGCGTTCGACCGTGTCGCCATCTGATGGAAGGAGCTGAAAAACTGGTGTAGCCGATTGGAAATGTTAGGCAGCGGCGGCTTTTAATTTTCACGATTTATTCGCAGAGAAACGGACCAAGTGGAAGTGTCGGCATAAAATGTTGGGGCATAATATGTCCCCTAACATTACAATATTCCGAGTCGTAATGGGTAAGACAGCATGAAAAATTAGGAGCCTGACGGTCGGAGGTATATCGATCTGTCAGGACAATGCGAGCTGCTATATTGCATACTGGAAGAACGTCCGCTACAGCGTTGCTCATTTTTTATAACAGCTAGAAATTCAGACACAAGGAAACACTAAAGGACAAGACTAGGACAGCACAGGACGCAGGTTCCGTCTGAGCTTTTACAGTTCTGTTCTTTACGGTGTCCTGCATAGAGTGTTTTGCCGATTATATGCTATTCCATATCTCTGATGTCCCGTTAGAGGCACCTGATCTACAATGAGGCATAACCTGTTGGACCGCAAAGCCTCGTTGATGTACCATTGGGTTCTCCTGTGGGAGCACTAAGCTCACCTGATGGGCAGTTAGATACCCTTCGTTGGGCCGTCAGGGGCCCTGTGGTACCATCAGGCCTTTTTGTGGGGCCATTCGACTCACCTGATGGGCTCTTGGACAGCATTTGTCGGACCGGTAACAGTCCTGTTGCACCAGTAGGAGTTGTTAATGTGCCGACAAAGTGTTTTCGTGGAGTCTTGATGGATTTTTCGACCGTGCTGTATAATGTATATCAAATTTATCCGGTAGTCGTACTCCAAGGAAATTGTCCCTGTTCATTCCGTTTTCGCAACTCTGTACTGCCTTCCGACGATATTCAAAGTTGATCTCCACATGTGTGAAATAGACGTGCGAACATAAGAACTTTGGAGCGAAAAAAATTGGCTTACAAACTCGGGGGAAGTCGTAGTTTCGATAGATAGAGCTACCTTCAACAAGATTAAGGCGTAATGACATGAACAGTAGAGTTTTAGCTGTGGGCAAGAAAGCATCTATGAAGGAGACGTGAGAGGTGCCGCAGATGTATGTTGCCCCAACAGGAGTCGCTGGGTTGATGAATGGTAAGGTCAGGAGCATAAAGCTGGCTTGACTCAGCTAAACCTGCCTATATACCAACGAACGAACGATGGTCAGGGCAGGCCAGCAAGCTCAAGGACCTCGCACATAGTAAGTAGAGGTATCTTTAGCCTGCTTATTTTCTTCAAAAACAATGTGGAGGTCGTGAGTAAATCCTAATATTGTCTCTCGCATGAAACCCCTTTCGGAATCCGTGTTGATGATCATAAAAATGTAGGTGTTCTTCTAGACGCGAACAGAGCTTTGAATATAGGACATGTTCCATTATCTTACGACTCATAGGTATAACAAAAAGAAAGCACTGGTTCATGCATGGGGACGTGCGGATCGGCCGTTTTGGGATGCGTGCCTATAGCTACTGCACGTACATGTAAAGCTTCGTGAAGACTGAATTATCGGAAGGGTGCAAAATTTAAAACGCTTTTTACTTTTTGAGCATCAGTGAAGGTAAGAACAACGTTACAAAACGAGCCAGTGGGTTCGCATTGACTGGTCTGTGCTAGATATTCCTCGGAAGAAATATTCTCAACAAAAACGAAAAGAGAACGCGATGGGTTTTGTCTCAAATTTTGTGCGCCTGCGTCGCCCCAGTACGTGGGGATCGGCACATGCGAGTCCGGCTTATGCACGCCCACCGTTCCAGGGGCGGATTTAAGGGTCTGTCATGGGGGGGGGGGCAGTCTTAAGGACATTTCGTGCTTTGCGGCGCAGCATCGTCCAGGAGATAGGGTTTTTACATAGGGAACACGACCGTATGGGGGGGCGGTCGCCCCCCCCCCTTAAATCCGCCCCTGCACCGTTCACACGTACTATGTCTTCAAGTAATGCAGTCCCGTTCTCCCCTACCTGGAGCAGGCTCTTGTGTCGGATATCTCTGGAGGCCTGGGATTCCCTCTCTACTCCGGCATGCTGTCTCTCGGTGGCGTCCTTGGCTATCTCTTCTCAGCAGTACACTGGACTGTTTCGCAGGAGCGCTGCGTCTTCTTGGTCTTACTGCTTGTCTTCTCGATATGCCTCACAATTGGTGTTGCCAATGTCTCCGACGCAAGGTCGTTCTTAGGCAAGGGTATTGTGGTTATATACATGTGTCATCCTGTGTACCGTGTTATGCGTATACTTGCGTAGTGTGTAGAGCACAACAAAAAAGTTAGTTGTCTCCCTGTAGATGCAACGAGGAGTAAAGCGATAGCAATCGTTGAAGAACATGCGGAGGTAAATTGCGCATAATGGTTTGCAGGTGCCGGTCAGATGTAGGAGCAGAACTGGAATGAGTATGATGTAATGCTACACAGGATAAGGCGCTGTGGGGTTTGGCGTGAAGAAATAAGATGCACTGACCCGAATTAGAGCATAACTTTTTTTTTTTCTGCCGAGGCATCCTGAGTGAGTGATACACAAATGAGACGACTTTTTTTTTTTTTCAGTGTATTTCGAGAGCCGTTGATTTTAATGACCTAAAGCATTCTCATGAAACCTGCCGGGATGAGGATAGGCCTAACTTGATTTACCGCAACGCGTAGACAACGGCCACCAACATGGGAGGTCTGAGAACAACCGCTCATTCGTGTCGGCAGGTCCACGCCACGACGAAACAAGACGTCGCTCTCCTGCCTTTGCAGTCTCGTTTGCAAGATGCAATATAACGTAGCATTCCAGTGCCCGCAGCTGCCTCATGACAACCTCGCCTAGTAAACACGCATGGTGCAGCACGGCCCGGTGCTACGCTTTACCAGGCACTTCTGTGCCAACTTTGCGCCCACGGTCTCCGTGGCTCCATCTATCGTCCGAGCTGAGTTTTCGGCGCAGACCGCAAGGCAGCCCAGTAGTGCAATCGCATTGAAACAGTTAGGTGCTAATGCCGTTGTATAATTAATTATCCTGTTTCAGAGAACTAGACGCGAAAAATCCTTGTGTTCTGTACGCTATCAGACAAATGAGGGCGGGGGTAGTGCTGAGTCTTTTGTGCAACCGCTGACGTAATTGAAATAGGATGTACCCGTTATTGACTCGAGCCCTCTTTTTGCAAAAAAGAACAACGTGCTCCACATTAAAACCACATACATTCCAGCACCCCACTATGCATATGAGCTTCTGCTATATGACGTTGTAATACAGTAGTTCTTGTAGTAACGTTGTAATTGAAGAATGATTCTGCTGTGGGTCGCTGTTTAGAAGAGAATCGGGACAAACTTTTGGCGTCTTTATGCCGGTTGTAGTGATGTTTCGAACATTCGTGGTTTCCGTTGTTCTAATTTCAGATACCGAGTCGCAGAAGGAAACAGTGATTCCCTGGCCGCATCACGTACTGCCTCTTGCCGGTGCCATGAGACGTCTTTTCACCTTTCATCTACTTGCTTGGATGGCTGTCATGTCACACTACTTCTACTTCACCGATTTCACCGCAGAGGCAAGACAATGTTTCTGGTGTCGACATTCAAAGTCTTGTAACATAATTTCCGCACAAAATTTCTCCACCGCAGGTAGTGTACGGAGCCACAGCTGACTCAACGGTGAGCTTTGACGAAGGCGTACGCACTGGTTCGTGGGGCCTCCTCCTCACCTGCGTCACTGGTAAGAAAGTACACACCAATATTTCCGCCAACTATACCTTCCTTCCAACTACAATGAAACTTGTCAGTCATCAGAATTGGCTAACTGACAAGAAAAGTCTTTTTTCTGATTTTCGCTACGCGGATGAGGGAATAGCAAGGGTAGATATCAGAAGTCACGATGTTCGGTACACAGGTGACCCCCATGCAAGTATATTTGCATCCCATGATAACGAAGGAATATATCTTATCTCTCGCAAACCTAGTGCGGTTCGGTCAACTCACTCAGAGGAACTCTTTCGACTAGGAAATGTGCAGCTCCTTAAATGCTTCTCCGTTGCGTTGGTGATGCCCACCTATTACTGAATGGTTAGAAACTGAAAGCGCTCACAGTTGGCTTGTAGACCTGTGATCAACGGTGGACGCGGCGAAATACCCAGATCTGCCAGGCACACAAGAAAGAAGGTTTGTATCAAATGACCATAGGATAAACCGAATTTTACTCAGCACGGCTTCAACACTCGCTTCCCTACCTCGGTATTCACTACAGATGATTTTTCACGAAGGAGAACATCACGTTTCCAGAGATAGAAGTCAACAGGCCCGTTGACGTCGTTATATAGCCACAACATTTACCTTGTTGTAGTCGTGTCCCAATTAAAAGATTTTAGATGCACTACGGCATTGTCCTCAAAGACTAGGCTTTGTCGTTGCACATAATTTGTTTTCGCGGACGCATTTCGTGGCGTTCTTTGATAGAGCTTTCATTGTTCTATAGCAGATCGAATTGCAAAGCTATATAAAAGCTATTCTGGCCCTACATACGCATGCGCTATGATGCCGACACCTTACTCTCTCGTGGTCCGAACGAAAATTGCGCAGCCCATAACTCATCTCATACACGCTAAACTCTTGGGTACTCTCTGACACCTCCTATATGACTGGCTGCACAACGATTAGTGAAGAAGCTGTTTTTCCTCTATGTGTTCTTAATTTTTTGTGTCTCTGCTGCTTCATCTTATTTTTTGTTTTGGGGAATAGCAAGCCTACATCATGGCTAAGCTTTCCGTTCTTTTTTATCAGCGTTAAACATATCCCCCCCCCCCCCATACACGCTGCCTCATAGGAAACGTGTTAGACGATCTGTGAGGGTATGTCCATTGCGGAGTTTAATGACGTACGTGGAAGCCCAATGTACCCAAGCGTATATGAAACCTCGTAGCCTCCTATGAAAGGTAATTTCCATTATCTCAAAATAACCGACAATGCGTCGATTAGCTAATTATTATAGCGGAAATAGATAATGAAGATAATTGCTGGCTTCCTGCTGCCGTGCTAAATGCGTACATGTACAAATAATATTTCAGAAGCCGAGACGGGGGGAGGGGGGTGACCTGGTTCAAATCCGGGCGTCGACTGTGATGTGTGTTTTCGGAGTTTTCATCAGACGCCTTAAAAAAAAGAAGGCACAGTTCTAGTGGAGTTAGAGGCCCAGGACACACGATCCTCTCGCTACACGCGATAGTCGTGACGTTGACCGGTTGAGCGTGGCCGTGTATGGTAACCACCACCTCTGTCTTCAGAGTGTGGGGTAAAAGGAAAGCTGGAGCCGTACGACCACCCCTTTGCTGTCAGCTCTGCATTCAGGTGACCTCTTAGTACTATCATTATTTTGCTGCGCTGTGTTAAGAAATAAATAAAATGACCTCCTGCGAAAGAACGACAAACGCAAGTAACCTGCGGTGCGCGCTCGAGGTCTCCCTGTCCCACACACCTTCCACTGTTAGGAAAGAGCCCATCTGAGAATCTGGAAAAGAGGACGGTATGTCGTGACGTAGCCTATTCCCCTGGCACGTGAGTCATGACGCCGGCGAAGCTCAAGCGGGTATAAGCAGCGCGTGATCTGAGAAGAAAGCAACAGAGAAGAAAGGCACGGAAAACTTCTCAACGTCACGCAGCTGCTTTCTCCGACGGTTTCTGTAAATGGATTACACAGAAATATATACAGGGTGTCCACCATAACTGTAGAAGTATTTTTTTAAATAAAAAACTCACTTGTTCCCAGTTTTAACCAATGGCGATGTACTCTACTCCTAAAGGCCCACCTTAAAGGTGTTCTGCACAATCCGAAAGACGCTGCGACTGTTTCATGCATCTCATAAAGTCCCCGAAGGAGAACAAGTCTGCAATGTTTCGTCACATTTAGTAGACGCAAACATATTTTAAAATAATTCCCAAGTATGTAAAAGCTCGCTGGCCCTCCGCTGTTGGCAACCTGTCCTGCACGAACGGAAGCTGCCGCCTTCACGTCTTCGCAGTCGGCCACAACCGCCTATTTGGCTCCACTGTGACCGGCATTCTCCTGGGAAATGGGCTTCCAGTCCGGCTCACCTTGACCGAAACCGGCTACCCCGAGATCGGAAGGGCGCACGCCTGACGGCTGGCATGGGGGTATGAGTGCGGGTAAGCAAAATTGGACCCGCACCCGCACAGTACCCGCGCGTGTGTGACCTGCACCCGCGCCCGCAAGAATTTATTCTGCGCGACCGGCACCCGCAGTTCTGTCTGTATACCCACATACCCGCATTGGGACCCGCAGAGGTAAGTGAGCGGTATACACGCGCTCGGCCGGCGGCTCGAACCCCCGTTGTTTGCTCACCCTCTGGGTGATGAAGATGACGATGCGGGCACGATACACAATCAGTTATGGTATAACTAAAACAGGGGAACATAGCCTCGACAATGCCGATGGGTGTCCTGTGTGCGGTCTGGTTGCTGAAAAGGCATCACATTAGTTTGTTAAGTGCATTCCCACCCCAATAACAGGAATGAAGACACGCGTTATTACTATCGCGGACCACTTTCGTTCATCGTCCACTTTACCAGTGTTTCTATTTTAAAACAATGGAAATTCTGAGTGTTGGCTACGTGTCTCTTCAATCGTATGCCAATAAAACTGCAATTCAACAGAGAGCCATATATGTCTGCATTATTTTTTGTTTTACTTTCGTGTTAACGCCGTAAAGCAACTGTGGCTATGAGCGGCGTATAGACGTGGAAAGATTGAGAGAGGACACCAGGAAGGAGTGGGGGAAAGGGGGATTAGTATGCGTCCTGGGCCGACTTCAAGGGGAACTGTGTCGACATTCGTCTGGAAAGTCTTCGGAAAACCCAGGGAAAACCTCAGACAGCAAAGCCGGTGGTAGGATTCGAACCCACCACCTCCCAGTCTACAGCACGACCTTGGTGATGTCTGCATTAATAATCGAGCTCGCCCGCCAGCACTTGCCTGCTGCAGTCTGGCACATAGATTTATACGGCCAACGACATAGGGCACTGCTGAGCTCGCGTGCGACAGAGAGGAATCACTTAGTTCGCCATGGAGTGCGGGTAATGCGGGTATACCCGCATTACCCGCGGTCGCATTGCGAGTACACCCGCATTTTACCCGCTACCCGCAGCGATCGCGAATTCCTACCGCAAATCGTGAGGACGTGCGGGTAACTGCGGGTACCCGCGGGTATACCCGCACCCTCTCCGGGAAGCGACGCATGAAAAACAGTCGCCCTGCCCTTTTAATTCCACTCTCAACGCCCTCATGTTATCAGCGACAGGTTCACTTCGTGATTGCGTTTATCTTCTTTTGTTGTTCTACTCTTCGTTTTTTTTTTTAACCGTTTGCTTTAGTGATACGGCTCGCCAAACCTGCGTGATATGAAGAGCCGATTCCGAAGGGGCGGGGCGACTGTTTTTTATGCGTCGCTTCCCGGAGCGCTCTGGCGGAATGCGAAAGACGAGGGGCAATTTGCGAGGCCCGAAATTTGATATTTCGCAATTTTTTTTTCCGTTCCTTAATTTTGTGCCACGAAATCAATTTTTCCGTGCTGCGATAAACCCAACCGGTGCTTCCCGAATCTGTCGAAAACATGTTAGGTTGACTAGACAATTTCCGGACTTTAATTCGGAAAATTGAATTTCTCGTGGCGAAAAATTCATAAAAGTGTTCTCACACGATGGCGAAAACTCTCTGAACGTGAATACCGTTGACCGCATAATTTTCCAACGGTTAGATTTTTAAATATAATTTTGGACACGTTACGTGAGACACCCTGTATAGTTACGGTGGACACCCTGTATAGAGGGTGTTTCAAAAAACGTATCATTCGGACTTCATAAAAAAACGGAGCGACGGACAAATACGGGGTAAACGGCATTTGTGTGGCAACTAAATTTGCCACCTTGCAAAAATATTTTAATTTGGTTTTAATTAAAAGAAATTGAATTTATTTAATTGAACTCCAAAATTTCCCAAGTCAACCTAGTTTTTTTTTTTTTTTTTTTTTTTTTTACAGAATTAGAGAGCCCGTAGCAAAATTAGTCAGATCCACCAAGAAATCCGCTCAATATTGCAAATAGAACTGCTCAAAATAGGTCCCGAAATCGAGGCTTTAAAGTTTCGGGTATTCAACGGCGCACCAAATCAGTCGCAAAGATGCGCGGAGAGCAGGACATGCTCCTGCCCCCATGAAAGATAGGGTGCGTTCCAAAACAAACCCTCTAGTCGAGTAGGTCACATGACCGAGTTGTACCATGTGACCACAGAGTACGCGCCCGGTCGAGTAGCTTTGGGAATGCATGGGGGACTGCGACCGAGTTAAGATGGAGGCCGGTGTTGTCACCGCTCTCATCTCGCGCGCGTTATTTTACAGAGACGACGATAACGACGACTGGGACTGTATCGTGAGCTGTCTACAGGAGTCACCATGTCCTGTCAGACGTAGTTGAACTGTGTCTTGTCATCTGAACTGAGAGAGCGTTTGTATGCCCAGTGGGCATTTGGCTTTTTCAGTACTTTGTGTATGTAGTTACTTACTGTATAGTTACATTCAGAGATTGCTTGTCTGGTAGTATTTCTTCCAAGACACTGCAGAATTATTCTTAAGCCCCTCTATTGGAGAATGAAAGGGAAAAGCAGCTGCCATTGTCGTCATTTATTTATTTTTTTGTGGGATGGAAGTTTTCACGTAATATTAGCCACCCCAAATGCATGCAGTGGATACATCCCGTTGCATTTGGTAGTCAAAAGAAATAAAAAAAGAGAAATGTGAACATCATGACGACAGAAGATGAAAAATACAAAAGGTGGAAGCTGCTGGTTGGAATCCTGGAACTGAGGTAGTGGTGCGGGCGTGGTTTGGGTCACGGAAATGTCTGCGGCGTCGGTGTCGAATGTGAGCTGAACGGCTGAAACATAAAACGTAATCAGAGCGCGATGAAGCAGTGCTGATAGTACACGTATCGCGAAGCGCGCAAAAGCCTCCTGTTTCATTCATCTTGAAAGAAGTCTGAGCTTGGGCGAAAAGACGGGAAATTCGTGACAGAGTTCTGTCGTGTGGTCCCTTCCTTCCACAGTTCAGAATTTATCCAAGTTCCACCCAAGCATTTAACCACCAGCTAGCCTGCGCCTATGGTACATATTTTATCGAAAACCTGTTCACAGGAACGTACCGACAAACCATCTTACAACTGTGAAGGTAAAGGAAGAAAATTAATATTCCATTTAAAATGACATTTCCGGCACACGCACACAAAAGTAATAATAATAATAATGCCGGTCAGTAGCAGCTCTGCCTTTACAAGGACTGCATGGCTACAAGGCAGTGAAACAAATAAACATTGCAGGGCAGCTATTAGTGAACATATGCTAAATAGATAATGGAAAAGCAACGTACATGAAGACAAAATAGAAAAGCGCACCAGCGAGACTCACCTTGTCCTGGGAAATGTATCCGGCTCACATGTTTTTAGGCGTTCGCCTGGTCCTCAAAAGCCATGTCACACAATCTGCATCGGAAGAGTGTTGCCATTTCGGTGTCCAGTTGTGTATTGATAACCCGTTGTGGAGGTCGAAGCTTTTCGACAACCACACGTTCAGCTGGTTTCGATACCGCGCTTTCGTGGAAAAGAGCGGACGACACAAGCATGACATCATTACTCGAGCGAACCTTCCCTGACCGGCCTTCGGAGGAGAGTTGAATCGAGTTAACTCTCTGGTTACTCCACCTTGTTTTGGAACGCGGGTAGTGACGTCATCGAGTTACTCGACCCGGTTTTGGAACGGCGCTACTCCGGAATTGATTCGAGTAGGTTTTGGAACGCACCCATAGAAGGTCTAAAAAAAAAAGAGGGCGGGAAAAAAGAGGTGGAATCATTTTTGTTTGCCGCTTATCAACGTATGGTGGAATGTCACCCGCATTGTTATCGGGGCGTCTTGGGCTACACGCAGGTTCGGCGATAAATTGTTCTAGCGTCATGGGGGCAGGAGCATGTTCTGCTCTCCGCGCGTCTTTGCGACTGGTTTGGTGCGCCGTTGAATACCCCAAAATCTGAAGCCTCAATTTCGGGACTTTTTTCCAGCAGTTCCGTTTGCAATATCGAGTGAATTTCTTGGTGGATCTGACTAAGTTCGCTACGGGCTCTCTAATTCTGTAAAAAAAACGTGAGGTTGACTTAGGAAATTTTGGAGTTCAATTAAAGAAATTCAATTTATTTTAATTAAAATCAAATGGAAATATTTTTGCAAGGTGGCAAATTCAGTTGCCACACAAATGCCGTTTACCCCGTATTTTTCCGTCGCCCCGCTTTTTTATAAAGTCCGAATGACACGTTTTTCGAAACAACCTGTATAACCTGTATTGCATGGTGACTCCCGAGCCATGTTAAAATAACACCTCTGTTTTGGAGCAAGGAAGTGACATTTATAATTGCTCTAAATTCTGCTTAGTTCATGTGGCAGGCTGTCAATCACAATGTAATGGCACGAGTAATATGATGTAGATGCCAATGTAAAATATTTTTCCTGCCAACCGTATCTTATCACTGTGCAGTAACACTTCTATTTACAAATACGCCCTGAAATATACGGAATGCGCCAAAATTGTGCGACCATCCCAGGCAGCACAATGTACTGAAAGTCGAGTGCAACAGGGGCCTTGCACAGACTGGTCAAACTAAAGAACATTGATAAGACACATACCGTCCACCCCTATTGCACTCGACTTTCAGTACATTGTGCTGCTTGGGATGGTGGAGTTGCCCATATTGTTGCCATGAGGTGGAAGGAGCTCTCATTTTCCCGTGAAAATTGCCCTGCTTCATGCAGACCTCATCGCTCACCGTACTCGATGCACTCTTAAAGGAGCAGTCTAAGACAGAGAGAAAAAAGAGTTTTTGATCGTGATGGAATGTCCGATCACTGAATAGCGTTTGGACGCAAGAAATATGAGCATAGCAGAAACATATTGCGCACAGCAGTCGATTGATTGTCACGGGCGCGGAGAGCTCTCTCCTACTGTTGCGAAAGACACGCGAAGAATGACGGGCACCTCTGTCACGATGTGACGTTGTACGTTGCGTCCACTCCTAGGGCTCGCAAGTGACGTCGGCTGCCATCGTCCACCGATACCTGTCAAGGTGACTGCAGCCGGTTGCAGATCGCCTTTCGCGCGCGTAGTTCTGCCGAGAGACGCATGTCCAACAGAAACGGCTGCCCCTTGTACTAAACATCGCGTCGGAAACATGTGCGTCTGATCCAGCTGCAGCCAGTGAACTTTCTTCGGTTCTTTCCGGTTGCACGAACAGGATACGCTGCGCAAAGCAGAGTTGTGCCTAACTCGTTACAAGTAACTCGTTACTTGGTAACGGTTACTTTTTTTGGTAACGAAGTAACGATTCAGTTACTTTTTAAAAAAATGTAATAGTAACGGAATCAGTTACAAAAATTGGTAACTCGTTACTGACGTTACTCGTTCCTTTTCTTCAGCATGGTGGAGCATATTTCGGCACTCCGTGTGGCGCAATGCGTGGACCTGCGTGACCCACGACCACGTGTGACTCAAAGTATTATTGCAGTCCTTCGCTGGATGTGTTGTTGACGTGCTGAATCGTCTTAAACGAATGCTCTTGTCTTTCCACTTGTTTCCGTAATCTTCGACCATCACTCCTTCCCAAGAATGGGCACCAATTGTGCTATGGCTACAAAAAACGCGTTTCGACTTCTAGCCTTTTCTTGTCTTTGCTAAGCTTCTGAGCGCCCTAAATTATGACGCAGCCCTTCGTTGTTTTTTGGGAACCGTTGGTGATCGGTGGCACGAAAACCGGTGTCTTTTCTTGTGTTTTCATAACCTCGGATCACCCCCACTTCGGCAGCAGATGTCTTCACACGGAAGAGAACGAAGATCACTGATGTAAATTTCGAGTATCAGCTTCTTGTGAAGTGCGATTTCTCATTAATAATGAGTTGAATGGCAAGTGACGGCATGTTTGTTGGCTCCTTTAACTATGCGGCGGTAACGTAAAAGTAACTCGTTACCTGTAAGTAACGAGAACTCGTTACTTTTGTAAGTTGGTAACGAGTAACGTATTTAGTTACTTTTTTCTGAAGTAACGGGTAACGGTATTTAGTTCCTATTTTTTGGTAACGGGCACAAGTCTGGCGCAAAGAAATCGGGAACTCGTGTGGATTGAGGTCAGCACTGCTCCAAAAGGGAATGGAGACGCGCAAGTGCAGCGCGAGTGAAAGTTGCGATCGTTGAACTAGTTCAAGAAGTCGCAGACAGAAAAAACTCACTTTGTATTGTTTTCCAAGAACGAATACGAGGAGAGCCGCGTCATGTTGCATCGCTTCGCGAACAGCGCGAACCGTCACCCTGCGCATCGCCTCATGTGAGATACCGTAAGTCTTCGTGAGCTCGAGACGCATATAATAACCATAAACAACCACTATGAGACACACGATCGCATGAGGCATATTGAGCGTAATGTGTTATTGTACGTTTGCACCCTTGTTTTATGCCTCGAACCAACAGATCATAATGAATACTGGCAACAAGGGAATGCCAGGTTCCAAGCAATTTTTTCGTTGCGAATGGGACCGGTTTGAGCATGTGACGTCACAGTCAATGGGGGAGTGGCCTGTGGCTCGAGCGCGCGAGCCTCCCGCCACGGCAGGGCTTTTATAAATTGAGTTGTGCTGTAACAAAACAGTGTTGAGCCGAAATATTTTACGTGAATTATTTTTTTGCAGCCTGCTTGACAAATTAGAAACGGTTTTCAGCCAATCAAATCTCCTTTCGATGCTCCCTTAAATTTCTCCCATGGTCTCCCACCGTGTCGCAGAGGGAGGACAGACAACCTCTCTCATTCTTTCTGGCTCTTGGAAAGAGTGGAAAACGACTACAATACTACTGTATTCTCTAGAGAGCTGGCCCAGGCGCCCACAGCTCCCCATAGAGCCGATAGTTTGAGATAATTCAGGCAACACTGGACATACGACCAATGAAAATGCGTCGTGATGCCTAGCAGCCAGCCAATCAACAACCTCTCCGTTTGGCTCGGCTTTCGGCCGGCCCTGGCTACCATTGACTTCTACTGGTTTTCATACCTGGCGCCCATTATTCCAAAATAAATAAGTAATACATTTTTGATAGGGTAAATACATATTTATTGATGCAACGTATAGACTCAAATGTTTGACTCATATATTTACCGTGCGTACAGGACGTTTCGTTCGTTGAATAGACTGCAACCAAACCAAGTTCGAACTTGCAAAGCACACACACAGTCTACTTCTGGAGGCGAGCAAAGTCCACGAGTGCGTGCGTTTCACAGATGAACATCTTCTTCTCATACTGGCGATGCACAGAAGGTCACACAGTCACGGGAAATACTTTTGTCGTTACGAACACTCTCTTCTTAGTAACTGTATTTTACATTGCGACAGCGCTCGAAAGTGTTCCTCAGGCGTCAGCTCACCAAGCATTCCAGTTCCGACCCGGCTAGAATGTCCGTAGGTTGGTACTTTATCGGAGATCAGTACATGGCCAACGAACAAACCCACGAGTACACTTCCTCTTTGGTCGTTGCGGTCAACCGACATCGGCGAGCCGCGGAGACGCAGCGACCTTGCTTGGAGCTGCTCGCCTGGCCGACTGCCCAGACTGCCCGCGCAAAGTGAGCTGTCAGATATTTCGAAACTTTGTCAACCAATCCCGGAGCGCGCAACCTCCTTCGGCCAATGGGCATCCGTCATGATGCCTGACGACGTTATACCACGTGACTATGACGTGATTTTATTTTTCTACTGCCGCGAATGCGGGGAGCTATGGAGGCCTGGCTGGCCTAAGATTTTCCCTCTCCCTCGCGCGCCCCGCCCACCCGGAGCGCGCCAATGGAAGGACGCGTGGGCGGTGTCGGCTGAGTGCCATCTGGGGGCAGAGGTAGCATCGCCAAAAGCACGTCCCCGTCTACGTTCGAATCTCTGCCCCCAGATGGCACTCAGCCGACACCGCCCACGCGTCCTTCCATTGGCGCACTCCGGGTGGGCGGGGCGCGCGAGGAAGAGGGAAAATCTCAGGCCAGCTCTGTAGAGTTATACGATTTCTTATGTTTTCTGGAGCCACCATGCAAAAGCTTTCCTTTGGATTCGGCCCCGGGGATTTTTTATTGAATTTTGAACTTTGGACACTACCCCCGATTAAAGCCGCACTCCGATCACTGGTGACAACACCGGTGTCGAGATCCGGTGTCTGCTCCGCCGTGCCTCGGACGCCTGTCTAGCAGTCGCCAGTGGCTTTTCGTACTTTCCATATTTCAATACGTGCCGCCTTTTTGCTACTTCGACGTCGCTGAACGCGTTTGTGACAATGGGAGGTCACAGGTTCGCTGCAAGAACAAAGAGAACGCAAGAGCAGTATCGTTTTTCGGGTTTCCGAAGTGCGAGCGTCGACAGCTATCGATAGCAAAGGTTCATCGCCTCGGATGGCAGTTCTACACAAGTACCCTCTGTTCCGAGCACCTTACCGCAGATTGCTTCGAAGAGTCTGACAGACGTCAGCGCGAGCTCGGCATATCTCGCCCAGGAAAGACGAAGCCACACCTTGAAATCCGACGCGGTACCTTCGGTTTTCATTGATCCTCCGGTTGGTCTCAACGCACTATCAGCTTCTTCGAGCTACGACAGCGTAAGTCCCTAAACTTTCCTGATCATCTCAGGTTCACATATTGTTTGCTACACATCTTTGATTGATGCGCAAGAGCAAGGCCGCGGTGCAGTGTCAGTCATTTTGAAGAGACAGGTGGGTACGGCGAAGAAGAATTCTGAAGAAGAATTCTGCTTTGTAAAAATAGAAAAATACGTACTGAGCCGCAATATTTGTCATCGGCACATTTCCTGAAACTAATATCGCGCTCACTGCCGGAGTGGCACTCATAAGTTGCCCGATGGTTTGGCGCAGTCAAGATCGCAGGTGAACTCCATGGGCAGTATCGGGGAAATGTGTGCTGTGCTTTCGTAATTCAGTTGACAGAAGGAATATGGACGAAAAATGTACAGAAGAGACAAAGCCTACATGCGCTGATATATTCTGGTTCTCTTTTTCCAATGTGTATCGCAACACTCTCCATCTGCTTCCCAGGAGTCTGGTGTGCATTACTTTGCATCTTCAGGTTGTGACAAAGGTGGCACAATTTTTGTTAATACAGCATCATCAGGTTTGAAACTTTGCAAAGACCCGTTGTAAAACTACATTGACTAACTACAATACATTTTGCATTCTGGTCGGATGCAAACAAGTTGTTCACCCTTGCATCCTTGCCTGTGTAACAATTTTTACCCCAAAGATCAGTTTGGTTGAAGGCCATTCATGATGTAGCTATATCTCGGTGTTTGTGTATAAGTGGAATATACCAAGTCATTATGGTTCCGAACAAAGTATTTTGCACACAGTCAAACTAGTCACTCGCTTTATAAATGTAAATTGCTCACCGCAGTTCCGTCCCCATTCATAGGCCTCGGCATGCAATGAAAGGTGCAGCAACACAGAGAGACAAGAGACGTTTGGAGGAAAGCCCACAGTCACACAATGGAGACCACCCGCACAAGATGCAACCACTCAGACGGTGCCTACAGATGATCTACCTCGTTTGGTCATAGAACAAGTTCCTGAGCCATCAGATAGTGTCCAAGCTGTCCCTAGATCATCAACATCTGCTGTGGAGCCTCCACCTTTTTTCTTGTCAGTTTCATCACCAGGGTATGATCACACAGCCGATATTGTCAGTTTTTGGGAGGAACCCAGGTAATTAATTTTGCAATCATGCATATTGCCACGTATCATCTTTGGGGCGACCACACGCAACAACAACAGGCAACGAGACGTCGAACGACGGGCTGGAGCCCGCGACATGTCGCGCTACATGGCAAGCGATCCTTCTGGAAGCATCTGCTCCTTCGCTTGCATCAATCTCAAGGACGGACCGACGACCTTGGAGAGGCTTCTGTATTTCCTTCTCTCCACCGACGCGTTTTTTCTACAACGTTTACCGCTGTGTATAAAAGCTTGTGAGCTCCCAGACGGAGCATTCTTTTACCTTAGTTCTGTCTAAGAGCTACCGCTCTTGTGCTAGCGAGCAAAGCAGCTAGAATACAGCGTTCGCCGATTATTCGCCGTCTCGCTCGTCTGCTTTCATCCGTGAGAATATTTTGTCAGTACTGTTCACATTGCACTGAAAAAGCATGTCATGTTTGGGCTTTTCATACTGAATACATATGTTTGACTTTTGTGTCACAAAACTAACGAAGGCTACAGAGTGCCAATCTAGTGGTAAAACATAAATGTGGTTAATTCTATACATCTGTGTATGAGGCTGTACTGATGCCCCACTGCCATCTGATATAGGTCCTGGCTATGTGTGATGACCTGTCATGTCAACTCAGCTTGGCGCTTGGCAATGACAGTGATGGAGAGTGAGTGCACAAGTTCTTATGTCATGTACATTAACTAACCTTCTGCCACAAACCCTTGGTTTATTGCTTCCCGAACAGGCCAACAGATGTGGTAGATACGCGCCATCTTGTTGATGAGTTGGATGGTGACGGCTAAGCATTAGATGCATTGTGGGAGGATGTGCCTTACCTTCGCTGTCTGCTTCATTATCTGGTGCAAGAAAGCAGTTAGTACTTACATTCCTTTACAGCAATGGGATCTTGTCACCTGACTCCCCACTTGCTCTTATTATTACAAATGTAGCAGCGATGCTGTAACAAACTAGCAAAGGCAGGGAAGAATGGTGTGATACATTTGCTGGAGCATTGTTTAGTTCACAGTGTGGGGTTGTATGACTTTTGAAGTTTTGTCGTGTCAGCAAGTGTAAATATTACTCTCAGGTACGTAGTGCAGCCTTCATCAGTGCCCGACATGTCCACCGTGGCACGCTCCAGCCTTATAGAACTTCTAAAAGTGTCCACCGGGTGCTCATCATCACTCACAAACGTGCAGCTCCCAACGATGGGAACGCTTGCAAGAGCTACAAGCACTTGTGAGAATGGCCACAGGAGCCAGTGGAACAGCCAGCCACTTGTTCATGAGAAACCTGTGGGCAATATTGCAATGTGCTCGGCAAGCCTTTTTCTCTGGTAGCAGCATCACCAAGTCGCTGCGCCTGTTCGACATCATGGGCCTTGCTCATATACACCGGAGTCAGTACTTCCTCTACCAGAAGTGCTATTTATTTCTGGCAATACAAGATGTGAGTTAATGCTGGAAAATTATGTGTGCTTTGTGTTAGGGTTACTGCATATGCTTTAATAACGGTACACAGCACATGTCTGGGCTGAAAAAGTCTTCAATCACGTGATGGTCATGACCTCCAGTGTTGACGACCCCGAAATTAAGATTCAAATGAGCATAGAAAATGTGGCTCTGCGTCATTTGTCTGTCGTTGTTCAGCTTACTTGTTAGAATAAGAATCCACGCCCATGTTGTGTATGCCAGTTACATCATTTAGTGACTGCAGAATAGCGAGACTAAGCTGCAAAATGCACAAATGTTTTTCTTGTTTTTTTTTTGTTTGCTGAACATCATTTTTAAATATCAGCTTGTGTCTTATTGTTTCACATGGGTAAAATATGAATATCTGGCATTGTGCGCTAGCATAAAGGTCATGGAAGTAAATGTTCAAATATGGAGAAATTAAATACCACAAGTATGCTGAATAGTAATTGTCCTCTCCGCTTACTTGCACAAAATATAATTATATGAAAGTAAAGTGCTTTCGCACAAATCAATTATTTCACAGCACTTGCTGCAAATACACAAAAATTGGATATCTACAATAAAATGAACAAACCACACAATACACACCAGCCTTACAACCTACATACTGTGCACTACATGCTGATGAAGAGGCTTACGACGCATTATCCTGCAATGAGAAAGAACGTGATTATACAGAGCAGATAATGGCAAGAAATCTTCTCAATTACCTAACTGGTTCAAAACTGGGCACTATACACACACGTACTTCTATTATGATTTAGGATGTCTAGGACAATGTGCTAGACATGCAATGCCTAATTTTAAAGCCACATACGGATTTCATATCCGTTATCCCTGCTTGTAATATTTATAATATTAGTTTTCAGTGCAGGTGTTCCAAATGTCTGCCTCAGTTTGATGCAGAGGTAGGCATGCAACGATAAAATAATCTTGTGGTATTTTTCAACATGGGTCTTGGATGGACATGCAACTTCTGCAAGCCATCCAGAAGTCCTGTAATCTCTGTAGCATCACAAGTGTGTGCTTTTTTATCAATGTAAATAAAAATTATTTGTTTCACGGTTTCTGTGTAGCTTGTACAAGAGTACACCCAGGTTTCAAGGCAGGCTGGGCAACAAAATTATTCTCCAATCATACAGTGAGCAATCTCCGAAAAAAATTATTAGGTGATCAATACAAATCATAGCAACTTCAATAAACTGCTCACCATCGGAACTGTTTGTTATATCTGTCCCACTTTGAAATCCGTGATAGACTGGTGATGGAAATACACTACGAATAGATGATACGCTGCAGCAGGGTATTTGCCTTCGGTGTCCACGGCCGAGGCGGCCCCACACCCAACATACGAACACGGTATATGCTACAAACCGGACTGTACTGCACAAAATAAAAGGAAAGAATAAGTCAAATTTACGGGTGCTGTCCCGTAACTTTACATTTACATGTTTTGCATGCACTACTCACACTTTCGTGGTTTTCAGATGTAAAAACACGGTTCAGTAAGTATAAACATGGTTGTTACAGTACCTGTTCTGGTCTCTGTGTCGCTCCATTTGGGTGGGGCTGTAGTGCCTCATGGAGAGAAGTTGACGGTGGAGGCACAACAGTGGAAACACATGATGCTGAGCAATGCAATCAATGTTGTTTACGTCGCACATTCGGGAAATGATCACGATGATTCTGTGGCACAGAAATTCATCCGGGCGTTTCGGATCGCAGCCTAAGCACCAGCATCTAAACAAGATATACAGAAAATTGGCTCAACAACATATGCCGTGTGATGAGACACAAAACGGGCGTGCAGACAACGAGCTGCCACCTAAATAATTCTGCTGTTTGAATGGGACAAATGGGAATGTCCGGCACCGAAGGAGCCTCATCGTCCGTACCCGTGAATGCTTCCGTGCGTACTTGCGGTACTGGCAAAGGGTCTGTTTTGTGAACTGACATTCGCCTTCGACGTCGTTGTCATAATAAAGGTCGTCGTCCCTCCCAGAAAGCAGCTCTTCGTCCGTAGCGCTCATGCTGAAAACACTTTCGATTGCATTGCGTCTCGCGTCGCCGCTGCAGACGCTGCTTTGTCTCGACACCCGTGACGTCACTAGTGTTGGGCGTGGTCGGGGGATACCGAAACCGGATATGGAATTCGCATACAATTAAATTCATTTTCTCTACAACGTGGAAGAATTAAGCTTTCGCATTTCACATGTAGCATACACGTCCTGTTTGGCAGTCGTTATTCAAAATCACCAGACCTCCGGACTGCCGCTTTAAGGCTGTATGTAACCATTCTATAACTTCGCGTATTTAATGAAATGAACGCAGCATATTACGAATGCTTACCGGGATATACTAAGTATTTGCCAAACCAGTGAATATTCTTAGTCTAATTGAAATTTTCGATTGTTGCAGCGTCGCTGTACTCTCTTCTGGCGCAGCAGGGGATAGATCTACGCAGTGGACCACGCATAGGTCTAATGCTAGGAATGGGTTCCTTCGCTGTTGCCATGGCAGGCCTTACCGTCGGCCGGGGTATTACCACGGCTCTTTTGCTCAGTGGCCTTGCAGGCATTGCTTCTGCCGTCCTGGAATGCATTCCTTACTCTCTGGCCAGCCAATACTGTGCGAGTAGAGAGGTACGAACTTGTTCTATAGCATACGTTTCAAACAAGACGTCACTGGAAAGAAGTAGTTGGGAACCCGCGCACAGCGGTCTAGAAGCAGAGCTCACACTTTCTTATTTTGTTCTTTTGATGCTTCCGTCAAAAACAACAACCACGCAGGCGTTCCTTCTCGTATTTCTCCCTTTCCCTTCGTTCATTCCCTTTCGAAGAACGTATGCAACTACGAGATGACTAATTACCTAACATTCATTAACTCTATAAAGACAATTTCGGGTAAAGGAGAGATAGCAGAGCGAGAGACGATCCTCCTTGAAAGCCATTCTATCTTTTACAAATCCAGTGCAGCGAAATATTCATCGCTGAATGTCTGTATGCAAATGAGCCGAAACTGAAGAAGTGCGCCTGAGAAGCGCATCACCTTCGCCGACGGAGGCTTATCTGGGCCGGACAACAAGTATGACGCCACAACTGAACCTCTGTATGCAATAATGGGATAAATCGACTTATCCCCTTTTGAGTAGTTTAGTTGTAATGATATCTGCATACCAGTATGTAGCTGTCAAAGTAAATTTAGGACACTATTGCAATGTATTGATTCGCTCTAGCGGGGTAAAAAACGGGAAATGCATGCGTGTCAATGGAATGGACAGCCAGATCAAGCCTTTTTTCTACATACGCATACAAATGGTGTAACTTAAAATTTTCTACGATTTGAAAATTAACTTTGACTTCCACTCGAAAGACATTATCCCTGCCTCACGTGACTGCTCAGCAGTGCTACTGAGCGTTGTAATAGAAAAAACGTGTGCGCCAAAGTAATACGTGATATTATGCTCGCCTTATTTTCGGACATTATTTTCAATATTGTGCACGTTTAACAGCACGACAAGCCCTATCTATTCTGCTCCACTGCACAAAGGTAACTTCGCATTACCTCGCATCACCATCAAAGTCCGACTCGTGAAAACTGTGCCTGCATGAAAACCCTGTGCGTGCGATGTTATGGATATGCCATGCTCCTGGATTTCGCTCAATCGCTGCTAAGTCACACACCCAAGAACGATGCTAACAGGATGTAGAGCAGACAAAAGCATATACTTTATACATCCCCCTCACGTTCTCCCCCATTCTCCCCGATGAAACTCCCCATTCATCATTTTACAAATAAAGTTGTTGTTACACATTTTGTATTTGCGTTATTTGAGGAATCTCAGCTGCAATTACTTTACCAAATATTCACTTTATGTTTTCTGGATTTATAATTTTTCGACTTATCCCCTTATTGCATACAGAGGTTTTGTCGATCAGTGTATGAAATTTGCCCACCCGGGGGTCCTTTAACTCCGCTTAAAGCTATCCGAGGCCGACCATGCACGGATAAAAAAGTGAGAAGACAAAATGGCGTCGGTAGGTAGAAAACGTGTGCTGTAATGCTATTTGCAATAGCGTGGATGCCGATACAGTCCTACACGTTCTCCTGGGGACCATTGCACAAAGATCCCGATCCCGTCGTCCCAGGATCAACATTTTGAAATCACGTGGTTGCTAAGACTGCTCGCTGTTCTGAGCCCTAAGCATGGTAGGCTATTCAAAATGGAGAATACTTCGTTTGCTCCCCCACCGTATTTACACTCTCTCCATAAGAGCTGAGCTATTGCTCCACGGCGCGTTCACCGCCACTGTAACTTCAATTTCTGTACGCTGCTGCTCGTAGAACATCGCCCCAAGCAGCACACAATATTGGACCTATACTTGGTGGTCATTGGCGATACGGGTCCAATATGGGACCCGTTTTCACAGGATTTTCCCCATATTGGCTCAAACTTGGTAATATGGGCCCCATATTGCCCGTGTACACCCCGTATTGACTGAAAACGCAGAAAATGGTACGTACCCGTGTTGTACAAATGCCCAAGCAGCACGGCAAGATTGGACGTTGAAGCGTGTGAAATGCCCAATTCAATACGTCGTTACATCGAACAACTTCCCGCAGATGATACCCATTGTTCGAAACAGTCAACATACCTGGCAATCCCACTGTAACATGCAGTGGAACTCAACAACTCAACTTTCCGCTTGCTGCAAGGGGGGTCGGACTCGCTAAAGGAAGCGTGACCACAAGGGAGCTGCCATCCGTTGGTCATGGAAGGTGTTGCCTTCCGTTGGCTACTTCGTTCCGCTAAACTTGACGTGCTCGTCTTCCTAAATTCATCACTCGCTATCTAAATTCAGCGTAATATGTGTGCATCTCATACGTATTTGTTAAACAAATAAGCAGTGAATATTTTCCCACTAAATCACTTGTTTGTGTGCTGTCGTTCGTTCGTCGCCTGCATCACGAAACTCGACAGACCAGAGCATAGAATGGCAGGTGGTTTCGTTTTTGCCATTTCCGGTTCCCGTTGGTTCGCAGAGCAGCATGAAGATGGCGGTTAACTGTGTGTATTCATCTTTAGATTACTGTTGTGTTCGGAAATACATGCCTACATTCGTTACGATGGGGAACGATTTATTGATTTCGCTCGCAAAGCATACAAACGCCACTTCAACACGTCATAGGCGGTAAACATGTTCATCCGTGTCGGTGGAAAGCAAAGGGTTGGCGTGTCGCAGGTAATAGTGGGATTTAATTCATCGTACGCTATCGCCTTTGCGCACGCAAAAGATAGCATGGTGGTTCTGCGTACTGCGCGAAGCTCTCTGTATGATTTGGGCGTGCGCAGAACCACCAACGCTATCTCTTACGTACGCAATGGCGATAGCGTACGGTACACTAAAACTCTCTAATCTCGCAGATCAAACATGATTCACGTTTGATATGACAACGTTTACCTTGTGATACCGCTCAATTCTGCACGTATTCAAAGGGTTCGTACTTACTTAACGCAATTACATACACGGCTCGCTACGCTTCCTTCGCTGGACGTCGTTCCCTTAGTTCCCCCCATCGGCCCGTTTCCTCGTTTGTTATCCCACGTGACTGCACAGGGTCGGCAACAAACGGAGCAGCTCCGCTGTTAAGGGTCAGAAATTCGTCCACTAACACTGTCCATGACAAACGGATGGCTGCGCCCGGGCATTCACGCTCGGGGATAGGAGAATCCCATTGACGCGCCAAGTCCGTTCTCTAGAGTGTTCCTATATTAACTCTATAGTCTATGCTTGCTGCCAGGTCCCCCAAGGTCGCCATTTTCCCATGTATTTGTTCCTATCCCGATGCGTGCAATGCCGGAGGCCGCCCTTAGATACCCCATTGTTACCAGACGTTGGCTTGCGTTTGATTGTAGCGCGCTAAAGATCCAGTTGAAGCACAATCCAAGCCAGGCCAAGTCACCGAAGGAGAAATGGACGACTGCGCCTGCGGCGCCTGGTGTACGACAGGTACGCTATGTGATGCACGCAGCCGTGCACTAGATCCTTCCGATCGTTCAACACGTTCAAAAACGGGACCAAAAAGTGAAACACGACACAGAAAGTTGTTATACGCGTTGTATTTGGACATATAAAGACTAGATTCATTCGCAGAAACAACAAAAACATGTTGCCGCTAAACTTAGCGCGCTGAAGTGATCCGGAACGGCAACAGTGGGGTATCTAGTGGCGGCCTTCTTCGTTCCACGCTTTTCCGAGGTGAGTTTGGGGGACCTGCTTGCTGCAAACAGCCGCCATCTTGCTTCGCGGTGCCAATACCAATCGGTCGAACCGACTGAGAGCGTGGTCGTTTGAGCGAAATCACGCGTCCTACAACTAATGCGCATGCGCGACACCCGGATCGGATGTTTCATTCGGACCAAAATGTCGCTGGTTCCTCTAATAACAACGGAATTGCAGCAGGCCAAGTAAAAAACACAATGTTTGATAGAAAGGGATGTCTCTTCTGTAACGCTAGGTGCTTTCAAGTTACTGCAGGCAGTGTTGAGTTGCTGAGGCGTATGTCCGTCACCGTCACGAAAGTGTTTCGTTTCTTTGTACTCTAGGAGAGGGTTGGAAATTTTTGGTTCATACGCTATTGCGATCCCAATGAAGGCTTCTGAGGGATTGCTTGGGTCCTTCAGCAAGACGGTCGTACCACGTGTTCTTCGTTTTTAGGGCAATGCACTGTCGTTTTTGTAACGCTATGCAACGTGGATCAATAAGAAGATCTACAGAAATGAAAAAGCAAAAAGAACAGAGAAGTAATATCAGTGGTGGATATTATACCGGATAATGCTTTATTTTTTACACGGACTCCCCGTTGGCGTTATCACGGAAATATTGGCGCAATATGGGCAAAATGGGGTTGCCAATATGGGCAGCCCATATTGGTCCAATATGGAGCCTGGTTGCACCCCCATATTGGTTCCATATTGGCAGCCCATATTGGACCAATATTGGCGTGCTGCTTGGGGCAGCTTCCTTTCTTTCTTTCTTTCTTTACAGTTCATTGGCACTTTCTTCCACCATCACCCGCAATTTTTCCGCATGTGGCTCCATGCTTATCAGTACGATTTTCTTCAGGAGTACTTCCAGGACATCAGTAGGAAGCACGGAATCGGCGAATGCTTGGCTGTACTGGATGGAGCGGAGTATCTTGCGCAGGTCCTCCTCTCTCTCTTCATGGGCTACATGTTTCACCTGACGGCTACGGTTGCCTCCTATGCCATAGTCGCCTTCAGCTGTGCCTTAGCCGCGTGCTATGCCGCCACCTTCGTTGTGTACCCCATCCGGTTGCATAGCTCAAGTGCATATATTGACAGGACCTCAATGAAACAGTGAGCCAGACGGAATGTCAGAGCTCTCTGGTACGACTTTCCACCAATAATCAAGGCATTGCGATGGATGTGAGACACTGTGTGTTGACAGACATTGTGTTGCGTTCGTCGCATTGTGTTGCGTTCATAGTGTTATGCTGACCGTGGATAGCAGACGAACACATGTGATATCGGAACTTTAGAAGCGCGAGTTAAATTGCGTACCGACTGTATGGGGGCGCAACAACATGGCCAGGGGTTGCCACTATTCATGTGTACCACAAGGGTGTCGAACCGAAACATTTTTCGCTCCGGTTTTCGTACCAATTCAGCTCCGAAATGAAAAAATAACCGTTCATTCCGGTTCGAACCCGCTCTGACGTCAGCACAGGCGCCATCTGATATTGTCTGTGAACTGCTTTCGGATCGCGCTGTGCGCGTGGTTGCAATGGACCGTTTCAATGAGAATGCACAGCGCATGCGCGGCTCTCGTTCTGGCTGAAAACAGCTGGAGCCATTACTACGCTAACGCTACTATATACAATTTTCCCGTTCCTGGAATCCTTTCGTCAATGAGTGATGCTACGCTTCCCGGGTTTCGGCACCAAAAATGTAGAGAGAGGACGCAGGAGCGATAACGAACAGCTTTAGAGGGGCACTAAAATGCAAAAACAACTTCCTCTCAAACTAAAGTCAGTGTTTCTATTAGTACAATTCAAACAAAATTAGTTCACACAGCGCTATCGCTTGTAAGAAAAACGCAATGAAAACAGAGCCCTCTTTGGCGGCAACGAATGTACTCCAAGGGGGCAGAGATTGGCGCCATCCAATGCGGCAGCAGGAGAAGCGCGTGCATACCTATCGTGGATGTGTGGATTTGGAACGGGTCTGATCGTAGTGTTGCGTATATTCGCGGCATAATATGCACTGCTGCAGTTTCGTTTTCAATACAGCTTCACTGAATTGTAGCCCACAACAGTTCTCGCGAATGTTCCACAGACAACATTTATCTTCACGTCCTTCGGGCAGCGGCGCGAGTACGCTTCGCAACGCGCATTATGTTTTTCACCGGAACTGCTCCAGGGCATGGCACGCGCGTGCACGAGCAGCATGGACTAAAAACAGCGATGCACGAGCTGAAGCGACGTTCACTGCTTAAGCCGAAACAAAAATGAGTCCGGTATAATTTTGATTGTACCTTCGTAACGGAACCAACATTCTGAATTATGGAAATAAGTGCGAAATTAGCATAGCGTGTACAACGTAATTCGAAGTGAACTTGTCGTTGCATTTTAGTGCTCCCTTAATGCAGAATGGCTGCAATGCACTCAACAAACGCAGTAATCTTCTTCTTCCTTTGAGGTAAACTAGCAATACATTCAATTTGCCCGGTTCACCACCGTTATGCTTCTTCTTCCTGTTCTTCAAAACAGTGGCGCACAGCTTATTGGGCTGGCATAGAATGGCACGGTGGGCTCCAGGGTCATGTTGCATACATCAAACGGACACTCAAACTTCGTACAAAGAGAAGCAGTAAAAACGGGGCTCGAAACCTGAGGTGGGTACTCGAAAGCGAGCACATGCAGTACGCTGGAACGAAATACACGAAAACCAGCGCCGTTTATTAAAAGGGAGTCTGGCCATTGGGAGGAGTCACAAAAAGATACTCGACTTGTCAATCACAGTTTTGCTCCACTGATTGGTTTGCACTTTAGCAAGGGGGTCGCCATGACACCACACTGCCACCCAAAATGGCGACGAAAACAAACACAGTGAAGCGGAGATTTCGTGACAAAATATTTTCACAGACTACTCTGGTTTTACGCTGTAAATGTACATGCTCATGTACGTTTCTTGGAAATCAGTTTCAACTGATACTCACCCATCGATATCTAGCCGAAAATAATCGTTTTGTCGCCGGTGTTAGGCCTAGTGAACACTGCGATCGCGGCGATCACAACGAAATAAGAACAAAAACGGCACTGTGCTGTACAACCTTATATTTAATTGCTGGATTTCATGGATATAATCATTCTTGCTTTTTGTATTCCAACTATTCATGTAGATTTGTTTAAAGATCGTACCGGCGACAGAATGTGTCCAGCATATGGTTCTGCAGGCAGCGGTACAATGACGGAAGCAGACGACAGTTCCCGACGCGCCCCACGCACCCCAGGCGGCGTTAATCAATTTGCACAAAAAATCCACTAGTTTTGCAGATTGCGAGAGGTATCCACTTCAATCCCATCCAATCCACTTGCCACCCAAAATGGCGCTGCCCATTTTGGAGGGGGACAAATATTGAGGATAGGTTGATTGATAGCCTCCCATATATCAACACTCCATTGGTCAGAAAGCTGAAAAAGTGGGTGGAGCTTCAGGTATAGGCATGGCCCATTAATGGCCAGTCTCCTTTTTAATATACGGCTCTGACGAAAACGAAACCACGGCGCCCCCTCACGTCCTTTGTTTTCAGCCAGCAGCAAACGACATTCGAGAGGGCGCCACATCTCCCGCAAATGTTTCACTGAAGTGGATCAGGGGTGTGGAAGGCTCTGAACTTTTCCCTCTTTCGTATTTCTTTTTGCCATAGTATCCCCGACTTTCATAAAGATGAACATACACCAGATAGATTTCCGAATGGAGATTTTTGCTCTGCGTTCCCTCATTGTTTGAGTCATGTTGTCTTCGCGCAGCCAATGCGCGTTGGGCCGCTTAATCGCTGGATGTGCTATGCCGTTCACGTGTTGCAGCCGCCGTGGTGAGCATCGCTATCTGCCGACGACGTATAACTATCCTTGGCTCCCGCATAGCGGCTGGCACACTGTCTGCGCTCGCACAGCTCCCACCCCGCTTTTCTTTGTCTCTCTCTTTTTTTTTAAATCTGGTGGTGGTGGTGGTGATGATGAAAGGGCTCGCCGTTGTCGGCCTCACAGAGGTGGGCAACGTCACGACTGACGCCCTGGGGAATGTGCGTCCTGGGCCGACTTCTAAGGGAACTGTGCCGACATATGTCTGAAAGCGTCTGAGGAAAACCCAGGAAAAACCCCAGACAGCACAGCCGGCACCGGGATTCGAACCCGGGTACCTCCCAGTCTGCGCCAACCAATGGCGCGCCAAATAAAATGCGAGGAACAACGCAGCGACATTGACAAAAGTTCCCTCATACAGATATCGCTGTAAAAGAAGAAGTGCAATTCTAATTGAAGGTGGTTATGTTCTTTGTTGTGGCCCATCTTAAGATCGGTAAAACAAAAATGACAACTCTCTAAACACACAATGGCTAAATGACTCTAAAACACAGAACGGCGGCGTAAACACACTGACGGTAAGTGAGTATAAGCCCGGTTTCAACATGATACGTCACGCTGCTTTGCGGTATCTACCTCCGACTTCCAAATGCCCCAACTTTCCACTTCAACCGGAAACCTTTAAGACTATTTTTCGGCTTTGCGCCGGAACGAAAAAGAACGTTACGGCTTTCGATCAGTATCAGTTGGCCAAAAATAACTTTTTTTTCTTCTTTTCGGTTCGGTTCGACACTCTGTCTACATAAGGGGCGTGTACTGGTCTCTCCATGATTAAACGCTTGTCTTTTGGAATTGACGTTTGGTGCCCCACTGCCTTCACAAGAACGGTAACGTAACGGGACTTAGAACCAATACTTTAGTACACGAATATCATTGAAATGTACAAAGAAGCCTGTTGATGCGTGATATTTGCCAAGTCAGTGTACTCTTTGCGTAGTGTTTTTCCACTTCGTAGATTCTGTTTTTGGAAATTTGGTGAAAATATACAAATATTTTACGAATCTGGAAACGGTAGTTTTCAGCGAAACTATTTAAGAGTACTCCCTATTATTAACAGTGGAGACGTAAGCTGCTTGAATCGTTTGAACCGTTTGGAAAAATCATTATGCATACGCACGAGTGCCTGCCCAAAATCACCTACTTAAAGGGTCTCTGACCAGAACCTGGTCAACGTCGTTGTTTGTATGGATAACGAACCTACATGGTGCCCTCAAGTTACAACTGAAACGTTTCGTCTCTGCGGAGCCGCCAACTATTCCAAACAAGGAGCCGAAAAGCGGTTTCGATTTCTGCCCTCAACTCGTGCGATCAGCGCAAAACTCTAGCTATTATGCAGTGGTTTTCCCATGTGTATGACGTCAAACGCCCACGACGTTTATTGGTGGAAAGTCCACACCGGAAGTTCGGGAGGTTTCCGCAACTTCCGTATTGCTGGGTGCTTTTTCAATATGGACGCGGAAGCACAGCGGGGTCGACAAGTCAGCTTTTCAGCTACCTTTCAGCAGCTGAGAGGCACCTGCTACGTGCAGCAGAGTTTGGAGGCCTTGCTTTTGAAATGTTGAGCCGCGAATCGACTTCAGCATGAAGAGGAAGTTCCAACGACAGACTGTTAGATGAGCTTTCAGCATCGATCACGATGAAGCACATGAACAGTTTGTGTAAATTTCATGTTTGACGGCGCCGTGTAAAGGGGCCGGAGTGGTTCATTGCATAATAATGCCGAAAGAAGTCGAGTGCTTATGTTGCAAGGAGCTGCTCTTAAAGTAGCATATTTAGAACTTCGAGGGCAGCACGAACCTAGCGCTCATATTCACAAGTAAGAAGCGTACGTATCTCGTGCACAATCATGCTGGTTGGTTTCAATACAAAATAGTTTTTCTGAACTTTTCGTTATTGTTCGTCACATATTCAGAAAGAGTGCAGCTGAATTAATACTCGGCGTCCTACTAGCTTTAGCTTTGTTCAAAGCTTGCGTGTCTCATACAGGAAATAGATATGTACACTACATACCAACAGTTCGTGAGATGGATGTTGCACAGACTTGAAAAAAAAAACAAGAGAATCGTTATACCAGTCTGCGCGGTGAACAGGATACGCAAAGCCTTTCCCATAATGGCTACTACATGCTTTAAATACCCAAGATACTAGGTGGAAGTACCCCCTACAGGGGGTGCCCTTGCAATTTCAGCTGTAGACACATGTCGGTAATGATGCAACTATAATAATGACCCCCCCCCCTCCCCTCGAACTTTTTTCAACACTCCTCCATGCTTGGGATTCTGGATAAACCACTGTGCTGACCCCTGACACAAAGCACCATCTCATCACCCTGCTCCGCCTAGTAAGAATTACATTGGGCTCTCAATTCCACCACAGACACAAATCCAATCCTGTTCTGACGCATCCTTTTGTCCACCCATTCAGTCAATATGTCGTAAGTGTTTGAACTCTTACTGTCTGATAGCACCCAAATAGTATTGTTTAAGCACCTCAAGTATTTTAATGATCGTTATGTGGAAGTAAATCAGACTGTTATGCAGGTTACCCTGTGTGTGACCTCGGTTCCTGCTCTCAGTCCTCCAGAAGTGCTCATTACACAAGTTGACTATCGAAAACCTCAATCTTCCATGCATGATGTAAAACCCCAGTTCGCTTGCTTCCTAGCCATTTTTTCATTCTCAATTTTCCTTTTGTGTGCAAAGTGCACACCCAGTTCGAGTAGGATGTAGATCTTGAGGAACCAAGCTTTGTATCTTGGGCTGCTCAAATATTCAAATAGGCATGTTGTAGTCGAAGATGATGTAACATGAAATGTGGTTCATATAGTTTATTGTGGCACTCAGATAATATCTTCATAATATGTCTGCAGAGATTGCTCCAAAATAGCATATGTGATGCAGCGTTATACATTATTGGGCTTCTGGGAAAAATTATGATTCACCTGATACAGACGGCAGCCTTTGTAACGGTGTCTGACACATTTTTAGCAGCCACTGTTTTAAAATATGCATTAAAAATGCTCAAACTATGAAAGTATCACGAAGTTCTTCATTTCATTTGTTTACTTAAACACCCTTGTGAAGGGATTTACATAAATGCGGGAGGTTTTTTATCCAAAAAAGACAAATACCAAAATGATGCAAACAAAATTTGTTCACTCACCACAAAGAAATTCATTCGATCTGAAAACGATCATAGCACTTGGAAATAAATGACGATACATTTTGTTCTGATGCTATGTGGGCAGGAACGTCATTCCAGTTTGACACCATCAGCTGGTGCGGAGAGTAGAGGAATTTTTTTGTTTGTGTAGGTGGATCAAGTACTTTGTGCGAGTCATCAAGTCTTGGAAGTAACTTGTGAGGGGATTGACAGTAAGTGGGGTGGGGAGGAGTGTGACTGTAATATAACTTATGAAAGAATGCCAGGCGTGATACCTTTCATCTGGTAATCAAAGGAGTAAGAAAGAGTTTGGCTTTAATGGCTGAGACGCTGGAAAAAGGATGATAATCACGAGCCACAAACCGTGCGGTTCTGTACAAATTCTACTTTGTCGATTAAGAGATGTTGGGATGGGTTCCAGATTGCAGAGGCATTTTCCACTTCTTTTGAACATGGCAGTTGATGTTCTGAGACTGGAACACATAGAAAAGGCAAATACATACAAAGCATCAAGTGCCTAAGAAATGAATGATGAAAGAAGGCAGTCACTAGAAAGGTTAGCCAGTAGTAGGACTTGAATCCACATCTTCTGTATTACCGATCCAGGGCCCTTACCAATTGAGCTAAGCTAACACGCCTCTCCAGTGACTTCCAAGGGTGCAGATGTACCCTAGGAATAGGTTTATGGGCAGGAGAACATTAGTCACTGTTATTATACAGGCATAGCTCTCTGTCCAGTATGATCACCGCAGAGCACATTTACAAGAACTCACAGGTACAAAACTTGCATAATAAATATGTAATAACCTCAAACAGCTATTATATATAATAACTGGGACATGGAACTCCAACGGCAGATGGTCTGGCAGTACAACACAGGTAATCTTGCCATCACTATATTTTTCCCAAAATGCTGAAAATAAATCTATAGAATTACTGCAGTGAACTGCTCAATTTTTCACCTCAGATATATTTTTAGCACTCTGTCTTTCATGTTTCAAAATATACATGCATCGAACCTGCAGAAGCTTGTGTGTGTAAGTAGAGTCACACATCTCATGTGCAACAGGCAGGTCTAAGTTGTACTGAGATATGTCAATTCCTTACGCATGCTCACCACCTGTAGATTCCTTTAAAGGGAACAAAAAACTTTTGGTTAGTAACAACTTCACGCTATATACCACATTTATAAAAAAAATTGGTCCAGTACCTGACGGACAACTGTCATGACCATTGCCAGATGTTTTCCTCTCCTGTTCCTTCCACTTCCATGAATTCATCACCCTAACATTGTTAAAAAAAAGCCATATAAATGCGATAACTGAGATATTACCACTACGAGCATACAGCAAATCACAACCACATAAATAATATACACAATTGCACCGAGCTGTCCACATTTTCACACACACATACACACACAAAAATACATAACAGAGTGGACTGTCTCTAATAGCACTTCAACAAGTTTGTGTAACTCTGTTTTGAAACTGGACACAGGAAGGCCATTTCCAATCAGCTGAAAAAAATTGTTCGGAAGAGGAACAGTGATAGATTTCATACCGTAATGGCAAGTGTTTGGGATGGCGCTAAAAGATCCTGAATTTGCAAGGCAATTTTGTGTAAATGTCTGATTTCCAAGTGAACGCATTGTCTACTGTATTTTACATGTCTTGAAGGAGCTGAGGGGCTGGATGGATGGATTGTAGTGGCACCCCTGCTGGGCCTCTTTACAACGAGGGTCCAGCACATTTCACCTGTAGACAGCCTGTAGACATGGTTGTCGTATACCAGGCATTCTTTCTTTCTTTTTTTGTGCACTGCAATTTTATCGTAGTTGCCCTCTGTGGTGTTTCCCCAGATTAGACAACAATAGTACAGCTTGGGGTAAATTAAGGATTTCAACTGCGTTGGTTTAGAATCCAGAACCCTTCTTTACTATGTGCAGTATGCTGCATATTATAAGGAAAACAAATAGAAGAAAACTTGTACCTGATTCCTGCCTTGTATTTCCAACATTTGGTTCCACATCTTGTCCAAGGAAGTCATGAACTACATTGGTGCACACTGCTGTGACAATTATTATGTTACATCTAGATGCTGAATACACAGCTTCATTTTACGTACTGTGAATGTTGCTTACTGCATTGGCATGGCTGCATTCAACAACACTCAGAATTGTACAGTAATCTTTTGATTTAGTGCGTAAACTTCAATTTTCTTTAATCCGTATTTTTCTTTGTTGCGTAAATGGTCTCCTAACATCTGCATGCCACAACGTAATTCTCACAAGGAGAGTAATCACTGTTTAAATTATACAGAAGACACTAACCTCGTCACGTCCAGCTGCAACAGTCTTGGAAGATAGATTCAAGGAAAGCACTGCGGACTGCTGTAGGCGGAGGTTCTTTGCACTCAAACTGAGGGGTCCGTCTCATAGTCTGCATTCTTCAAATATGATTGGCAAAATTCGCCGCGGTATTATCCTGCCGCTGCGGTTGAACGCGCAGTATCGTACGGAACTGAATGCCCGCCGAGAAATCTCGCTTTGACGACACAACCGAGGCACGTCAAATGAAGTAAGGGCTGTACCTCGATAAATTGGTCGTTGGTCCAAAAGATATAAATAAAGAAAACTTGGAAATACACACACTACGCTAACGCAGTGAAATAGCGCGCTGGATCCCGAAAGTCGTCGTAGCTCGTAGCCTCGTAGCTCCTCTTTCCACGGAAGTCGCTAATTGGATTATCGCAGTTATAAAACAGGTCGTAGATTTCGAAGTATATACATACTTTTTATTTCCAGACATTGTGACAACAGTATATCGGCGTAAAAATGTTGGTTCTTGCTGAAAGTTGTTGTTGTAGTGCTCGATCACGTGACGGCATTCTGCGCGCTGATTGCATGGGCGATTGACGTCATCCCAGTGGGATGACCAGATGAGTTTTCAATATATGCGTACGTTTTCTTGGTTTGACGCTAGGTGTGCCAGCGTCGGCGTGAACCGCGATGTTCAAAATTCGAGTTTACGAAAACTACGAGGTGTTGAGGCATGCATTTTTGTATGTGAAGTTGCTTTTGTGTATTCTATCGGTAGCCACTGCGGTAAAGGCTCTCCAGCTTCTGGTCACCCTGGAGACCCTTTAAAAACTGAAATACAAGTTTGAAAAGTGCGGGTAATCGGCATACACGATTGCAATACGGAAACACAGGTACCCTACTGGTTAATTTTACAGCATGCCTCTTGCCTTTGGCAGGTAAAAATGGAAATAAAAATAGACTATTGCAAAACGTTCCAGAAAGCAAGTGCGAATGCACAGCAGCAATTTGAACATCAATGTTAGACTGCCGCAGCGACAGACAGCGACGCAAAGACAATGATGCGGACTCACGCGAAAACGGCGTTGAAGAGAACGATTTCGTTTGAAGACGTACACAGTGGTTCCCGTTAATACCGCTGAGAGACGGGTCAGCATGAGTGCACTAAGTGCCGTGTATGCCAAAGGGACTCTGGCCATTAATGAGATCTGCCTATACCTGAGGCTCCACCTACTTTTTGAGGTATCTAGCCAATCACAGGTCGAAATACAGTTGTCTATTATTACATCCATCCAGTACTTATACGTCACCCTTATTTACTGGGTCCCACCTTTTTGGAGAAACTCGATTGCTTCGGATTGAAACGGATATCACGAATCAAAAATGAGCAAAGATGTATGTATAAATAAAATGAAATTATATAATGCAAAATCCTACGTATAAGGGCCGTCCTTCTTGCTATTTTCTTGGTGTCACGGTCTTGACTAGGCCTAACGTTAGCAACGAAACATCCCGCTTTCGCGTAAGTAATGATGGCGGAGCGAAAGTTGAAGCTGGTTTTACAGATGCGTCCATGAGGACATATACTCATAGTATGAAATTAAAGTAGTCTGTGAAAAGTTTTTGTCACGAAATCTCCTTTTCGCCGTTCCAAGCACCATCCTCCATCTTGGAGAAAATTTGGTGTCATGGCAGCTCCCATGGAAAGCGGTAACCAATGAAATGCGCCTAAGTTTGATTGACAGGTCGAATCTCTTTTTTAGGCTCCTCCTAATGGCCAGACTTCCTTTGTCATACACGGCACTGAGTGCACTAAGCGGTATCTGAGTGCAGCGTGAGTGTGATCATAATAATGGCGGTCCTTCGCGTTGCCATGCCAACGTGATAGCAAATTATCGCAGAGATGCTGCCACGTGGGTTGAGAACACGCGGGACTCGCGCAATCGGCGATCATGATTGTGCGTATCGTGAGTTATTGCGATCATGAATTATTCTGCCGAGCACTGCTCCTACTAGCTCCTATAGTGACATGTCATCTCGACTGGGTCATCGTCAGCAAGTGGCCCAGGTAGCACAAAAAATTGCAGCAGCGTTGCCTGAATGTGTCCAATGTGAGAGCAACGTTTCAAACAAAAAATGACGTCATTCCAACGTTCTCCTGGAAACGTTACATTTTCAACATAAGATACATTGCTGATACGTTGCTTTAGAAACGTTAAGTTTTCAACATAACGAAACAACGCCGCTATGTTGCTTGAGAAACGTTGTCTAAATATTCCCTCAGGACATTTCTTACGTTTCACAAAGTTCACATTGCGACGTTTTAAAATGGAGGAATTGGCCTAATGTGTATCAGTGAGAAGGAGCTTTCCAATTGATTTAATGGGATCCAACATGTTGCATAGCCGCAAATACAATAAGTGAGAATGTGACGACCGTCCTCCCGTATGAGAAGAGACGGGCACAAATACAAAATGCGGCATCGTACACCGGGTAGGGGAAACCAGACAGACAATAGCAAGTGCAAAGATAAAACGTCTAATAATGAACATCGCAAATTAATGCAATACAGAAGGTATAGATACAAGCTCAAAAGTCTTACAATTAGGTACTCGGATACGGAAGTGCCATAAATGGGGAGCACAGCAAAGTAAAGAGCTCACCGTTGAAGATATAACTCTGTCAGTTCAGGCGTTCACAAGAAGCGAAGTCGTAGTCGTACTTGGCACGGTGGCTCTAGAAGTGGGCACACAGTCTCTCGACGACACTTTCGGCACAAATGTCTGTTTTGGTTTCCGCGAAAGAAGAAATGGACTCTAGTAATTGCGATGGTAGACTGTCGTAGAGGTAGGTTCGTCACGGAGTTAGTCTTTGGATACAGGCAGACGGTCTGCCGACGACAACTTTCGGCGTGGGGCGTACTGATGCCGTCTTCTGGGCTACCGTCGTTAGGATGAGCTCGTTGCAGTCTGCTAGCTGTGGACCTGTGTCTGTCTGCCCCGAGGCATTGCGTTATATAAGCTCTGCCTTCTTTGTTTGGAGTCGGCGAGGAGATCTGACGATCAGCCTCCACGGATTCGAATTACATAAGGATATGGCTGCGCAAGAGGTTGACCCTTGGTCCACAAGATATCCGTTGCGTGGCGCACGCACGTTCTGGGAACACTTGCATTCAAGAGGACTCGCAGGTTTGCAAAAAGATATGGCTTCACAAGGGGCTCACCTTTGGGAGACCCCCGGTCTATATGATCTCCGTCGAATGACGCACGTACGTTCTGGGAACACTTCGGTTCAAGATGATTCATAGGCTTGTAAGGCTTGGCGGCAAGGTATGTTGTTCTCGCTGACCCACGAGGGCAACTCGTCCACACGATACTTGTCACTGGAGGCACGTTCGTTCAACACTCAACGGAACATTTATTTATGCCCAAGAGGATTCACAGTTTTGCGTTAAGAAGGAACAAAACACCCACTGACCTGGGGGGCATTGGTCCACATGATACGTAATGTTTGAGGCACGTTCGCGGGGAACACTTGCGTTAAAAAGACATTTAAGATTCGCGCTAAGATGAAATATTATGGTCTGACAGTGTGATGGATAACAGCACAAACGCCATGTATGAAGCTCTACACTTAGCCTTGGAAGGCTTGGATAGGACCAACAACTGGATTCCTCGTAATAAGACCATATATCTACAGGGTGTCCACGCTAAGTGTGAACAGATTTTTCAAAAATATATATAACACTTTTTCCAACATGAAATCAATTGCAATATAGCATATGCTAAAGGGCACTCCCTAGCAGGGCATTAGCAAAGTCCAAAGGCAATGTCTTAATTAACTTTCATTAATTAACTTTTTAATTATAAAAGCTACAAAGTTGCCCCAATGAGAACATCTGTTCCTTTCGGTCACCTGATATCGTAGCCGTTTTCGGAACAAAAATCCGTTCGATAGATCGCCCGCAAAAAATTCGTGAAGGAACGCCATTTTTTTTCTTTATTTTGTTCATTGCGCTTCTTAGAAGACGCGTCTTTCTTTGACCCCCAATGTGAAAGGGAGAAAGAGCACACTATCGCCTCTCGTGTCCCGGAAAAAGATTGAAAGGAAACAGAAAATGCAACCCAAGATAAGGCCAGTTCCGATAGAGTCACCCGATACATTTGTTTTTGTTTTGTTTCCGCAAGTTAAAGCTCATCTTCGACGCATGAGGCGGCACTGTGCTCCTTCCCCCTCTCCCGTTGGGGACAATGAACAAAATAAAGAAAAAATGGCGTTCCTTCACGAATTTTTTGCGGGAGATCTATCGAACGGATTTTTGTTCTGAAAACGGCTACGATATCAGGTGACGGAAAGGAACAGATATTCTCATTGGGACAACTTTGTAGCTTTTATAATTAAAAAGTTAATTAATGAAAGTTAATTAAGACATTGCCTTTGGACTTTGCTAATGCCCTGCTAGGGAGTGCCCTTTAGCATATACTATATTGCAATTGATTTCATCTTGGAAAAGTGTTATATATATTTTTAAAAAATCTGTTCACACTTAGCGTGGACACCCTGTATATCCCACTGCACACAGATGCAGAAAAAGAGTCATGAAGCAACAGAAAATCACATCCTGAGGGAAAGAAGTGTCCGCTGGAAGAGTGTCGTTTTCACAAGGAAGAATGTCATGTTCACAAAGAAGATCCCAAGTGGGTCTGTTCTTGTACTCATGAAATGCAGCAATAATCGACTGCCAGCGGTTACCGTTGGCACATAAACATCCCGAGCATCACAAGAAGCCGGTTGCTGAAGTAACGAGCGTAATGGCGACTAATGGTACATCAACATTCTCAAATTAAGTAATGATATGATTAAGAAGAACGCCGTACGTCCGCGTAGCAAATTAACTAATTCGAGGAACTCGTTCAATTCAAATGAAATTCTAGAATACGCATGGTATCGAAAATATTGCAAGTGAAAATTGAACAAAAACCTGAAATTAAAATTTATTCTCAACTGAGCAGGCCGTTGGCCGCTGGCCAAGTCCAAACAGGGCGCGTTGTAACAGAACACGTTTCCGTGCAGCACCACATTGTGGCTCGTCGGCGTTGAAAATAGTTTCGTGTTATTTCAAATGTTTTGGAACACATACTCAAAAGCACATGTGCCGTTATAACTTCGTATTACACCTCTTACTTTCAGCTATTGTTTCTGCATTTCGTTCCATTCCAGCGCACGTAAGTGGAGCGCTTGCGCCAGTCGCCAACGGGTCTGTTACGAAATGTCGAAATGTGCGGATTTGCGCCGTGTCTCACAAGCAGTTGGCGTCATTCGGGCTTCATTTTGAGGATTTTATCCGTTTCTAAGGTATCCCAGTAAACCAGAAATATCCAAGGTACGTCCCACAAAGGTCGCACACGTCGCATATGTCCCCCACGTCTATGCGACACTACCTGCACGTCCATAATGTGGCTTCGAAAAGTGGCTGACTTTCTATATCCCTGGAATATCGGGTAGACGTAAAAAAAAAAAGCGCAAGCGCGTGTTATTTTGCGAAGACATCTAGACACGTGACCCCTAGTGGTATGACGTAAGCAAACGGGGAAAATTTTGGGTTTACTACTTTATTTACCAAGTGATCACACTATAGGCGGTAGCATGAGTTAAAAACACGATATTATTTGCCAAAATGGGGTGTCAGGAAGGTTCATAGGGTATACGCTGACGTCGTTTGCAGACTCGCAAGTTAACTCCAAAGACGTTGTCACCGTTGCAAACGTTATACGCCATACACTTGAAGAACGTACTCCAACAATTTGTATTTCAGTATATGCTCGCTCTGGTATCTCTTGAAATCCGTGTACGCGGTGGAGGCCGTGTACGCCTGCCCCTGTGGCCGGCCTTCCATTTGATGCCAATACACTCTCTCGGTGGAGGGGCCAAAAAAGGCAGCCTGCGTCTCATATGGTGAAAGGCAAAAGCACATTTATTAACGCGCGGTCTACATTCGTCTTGGTTTATGGCAGAAAGGTCACTGGGAACCCCCCCCCCCCCAAACGGGGTGTGCTGCCAAAAGTAGACGCCTTTTTGTTTAATTAGTATGTGCAGCATTCCTTTGCTATAGCAATCAATCACTATCAGCTTCAAATTGATTCAACACAAAAATAGCATCAATCTTAAAATATCCCCGGAACATCCAAATATCCAAAATAGATGTCTATGCGACGGTTCTGGGATGTGAAAACAGTTGGAATTTCACAGTCGCATGGATGTACTTTCTACGCAAATGGGCTCTCTGTGAAGCTCCCATGGCTATCCTGACATCCAGTTTGCGATATTGCAGGGATGCACATTGGACGTATATGGTTGACACATGTATGTATGTATATGCACGTGTCAAGCATTCCCGTTCTTTCTACGCCGTTTCCCATGTTTTTACCCCTGCTAGTAGGCATTGTGACCGTTGATGGGAGGAGAGCGGGACGTGCAGTCAGAGTGTTACGATCTGCGCTGTGAAGCAACGACATGTAATGTATTTCGACGCCCACTCACTCTGACATGCTGCTGTTCCAGCATCTTGTGAAATTATATTTCTTAAAGGTTATGCTGGTACGATGCGGCTGGCATAGGGGCGTCGGCATTTGTCAGCAATTGGTCAAAACGGAATCTCACAGAAGTTGGATGGCGTTAATTTTTACGCAAGAAACGCGAGCGGGACGGGCCATCGTGAATCACCTACGAAACACAGAAGAGCATGATGGAACTCAGTGTTGCATTGGCAATTTTGTTCGTCAGGACTGTTCAGACAACAACAACTTTACTGAAACGGTTTAACACTCAACCGTGTTAACCCCATCGACTGTTCAGACGTTGGGGATACATCCCTATGAATTTACTCATTATGGGTTTACGTTGTGTGCGTTGATGAAGGACAGTATGCTTTCAAAACATGTAAGTGCTGACTCATGTTTCTACTCTTGTTGTTTCTATGTGTTGCTAGCAAGTTTCAACTGATTGGTGAATATCTACACTTATAAAATGTGAAACATATAAAAACATCTGAAATAACTTTCACCTTTATATCTGCCACTTGTAATATTTTCACACCTACTGTATTGTTATATTGCCACGAATCATCATCGCGAAACTTCCAGGGCAGGCACGAAACGGTACATCTCATCCCGGCGCATGCTGAAGAAGAAGCAAGAACCTTCCAGACACATCGCCTGCTCTCTGGCAAACGCACGTGCTGTTTCTAGACTTTTTCGGCGCGACGCTTAAATGCTTGTGCGCTCCAAGCTGGAGCATTCATTCTTTGGACTCACTTGTGTTCAGAGAGCTATCACTCTTGTGTTTTGCTACCAAGTAGTCTAATAAACCGTTCGCTGTTTATTCGACGACTCGCCTACCCATTTCGCTTTGTGACAATATATGTAAGAATAAATGTTCACGCAGAAACGGCATCGAGTGTAATTTCTCTTTACAGCTAAAGCATGCGTTCCGCCCCATTTATCGTTCCCATTGACATTTACAGCGATTTCTCATTGAAATCCACTAAACTCCTGTTGCTTGTCCAAGATCGTCGATTGGGAATGGGAAATTGTGGTCACTTTCAATGGGAATTGTGAATGCGATATCCACTTATACCGAATGAGATTTCTGGACTATTTTGAATTGCACTATTCCCAGCAGTAAGGCACCTATAATAGTGATATACACGTTGAGGAAATGCTATAAATCCATACATTGCTGGTAATGTTGCAGATGTACATTACTGAAACGCTGTAAAATCTATGTTGAGAGAACATCACTGGTGCATACGTTGATGTGATGTTAACAATGGATGTTGCGGCGATGTCGCAAATGAACGTTGCAGATAACGTTGAAGTTGCGGACATTAGCAACATCTGAGCAATGTTACAAGCTGACACTTAGCTTTTTGTGCTACCTGGGGAGTATCCATCGCTGTCTAACACAAACCGTTTCACGATTATTCGTACCATGAACATCAACCGAATGGAATAGCCTTCCGGGATCAATTACTTTACTTACAAACACTGTATTATTCAAAATTCACTACTTGAATATTTCAATGTTGAGGAGTAATACTGTATACTTTCTGCTTTGCTGTTACTATTCATACACTGTTTAATCTGTACGAGTTCTTTTTTCCACCCACCCACCCACCACAGATTTGGCGCACTATGACCTTAGTTGTCCGTGCGCCATAAAAACCCGAACCATCATCATCATCACATTGTTTCCCTCCCTTCTCTTGTTTAATTCCACTCCCCTATAATACTTATGCCCTGAAGTAAATGAATAAATAAACTGTTTAATTCCAGTGAGTGGTGAAACGAATTCGATGCAGATGAACCTAGGTGATCATTAGCAGTGTTGTACACTCTTAAAAATGAACTTCACTGCATAGCACGCTCCTAGCCAAGCATCATCTCGAATGATTCGTTATATGCCCTTATTTTTTGAAAACGGGAGGCGTACGCCATTTCTGTGACAATTATGAACAGCATAAGTGTCACGAAAAGGCGTACGCCTCTCGTTTTCAACAAATCAGGGCAGATAACGATATCATTCGAGATGATGCTTGGCTAGGAGCGTGCTATGCGGTGAAGTTCATTTTTAAGAGTGTACCCGTTACCAAAATATGGTATCGCGATACTCGTTACTTGAGTAAAAAGTATGGAAATACCGATATCCCAGTAACGGAGTACCGCTACCGTTACTAAAAAATAGTAACGCGACACTTTGCCCGATTCTTTTGTTGAACATAGGAAGTTGATGCCACATAGAAATCGCGCTCACGTGAACACCTCATTTGTATAATAGCAAATTGGGAGAAGGCAGTTTTACAGTAAAAAGATATCATATTTATTATGTACCTCGGACACTTTACATTTATCAATAGCTGGTTCTGAAAGTCTTCTTCTGCCATCCAAGCAGGCCGTGGCCTCTCCGGCAGCTGACAGAAGTAGATATAAGCATTACGATAGTGTCAGGCCCACACATACCGTGCAGCCAATGACCAAGGAAACCTTTCCGAAGTTACAACACCACAGAACATATGTGAGCGTGACTCAGTGCGACGGGCAGCTTAGCAGTGGAATCTAGAGCGCACTGTCTAGGTCTTGACCTCTGTTCGTTGACCTCAACTCTTTTGCTGAGCGCAGCGTGGTTATTTCCTCCAGGTTCGAAGGAAAAAGTGAACATGTGTTTGGGATAATTCCCGTTACGGAGCATGTAGGGGTGTCCACAGACCTCTTGTCGAGCGCTAGGCGGACCAATGACAATTAATAAGATTAAGAAATATTGTCAGTGAGGAAAGGGTGGAGCACTACAAAAGTATCGGTACTAGTAACGATACGGAGATCGCGTTACCGTAAATTTGTAACGGAAATACTTTTCCGATACCAATTTCAAGAAGTATCGCGATCAGCACACCGATACCGAAAAAAAAATATCGATTACTGTAACTGCGTAACGTACAACACTGATAATTAGAGAGCACATTTTAAGACACAAAAAAACGTGTTTTAGACTCCTCAGGCACTAAAAGAGGCCAAAAAATGGCATGAGTTTTCTCGGAATACGCACGATCAATATTACATTATCACAGAGCGACGCAATCCGCATTGGCTGCTTTACGATAACATACCTCTGTACCGCGCGCATTTCTGTGATAATTGCTGCTTAGAAATGATACGTTTGTATAATAACTTCCTATGCCATCCTACCGTTTCACTGGAAAGATTCGACAAAGCCAGCGCACGAGAGAAATATACGAAGAAAAATAATATGCATATTTTGACATTCACAAAGCCGCTCTGATCGCGTGATAATCTTTATTTTAAAATTGAACTATGTTCAAGTACCGTGCACACGTCTTCTTATTGAAAGCACAACGATAGTAGAAAACAAACATAATTTCAATGTGATCTTGCGTGAAATTCTGTCGCCTGTCACTGCGAATTGTCCGATATGCCGAAAACGACCTCACGACGTTTACCGATTTGATGGTGCGTTCCTATATGAACACAGGTACTCGCGAGGGATATCGTCGGGAAGAGAAGGAGCCTCACCACCAGAGCTGTAAAGTAACTAATTACAAGTAATTGAGTTACTGTATATAATAACTTTTTGTGCAACTAATTGCTCTAACCAACTACTTTGCAAAACGTGTATCTGTAAGCGTAATTTAATTACTTTGTTCGAGGAACTTTCACTCTGAGGAGTTACTCCTTCAACCGAATTTCCATGTGGGTGTTAGGTACTGCGATGGAGCATTACAGAGTGAGTTTGTCAATGTCAGTGAATTTGTCAGCATTATGAACATGACTACCAAGTTGATAATGCCACTACCAAGCCCGGCCCGCAGGCCGGGCCGGGTCGGACTTTGCGTTTTTTATGCGGGCCTGGGCCAGGTTCGGGCTTCAGCCGCCGGGACCGGGTCGGGTACGGGATTAACAATGCCGCCCATGGTCGGGTATGCACGCGGACATATTACACGAGACTGGACAGCTGAATTTTCATGTCACTTTTACATTGGGTATGGGATATCACGGCATTCCCATCTGAGAACTATCACCTTTTTATGTGTGATCATGCTTATTTCGTGTAATGGGTCTGGATTTCACACGTGCACTCACACATTTGGGGACGATTGGTGTGGCGCGGGCACGCTCAGATGTTTGCCGGGAAGACGAAAAGAGCTTGCAATTTGGGCAACAGAAGGAGAAGGAGCGTCCTTCGCTTCACCAAAGCCAGACAGGAGCAGCCGCGTACTATGTCTGCCCACGACACCGCTCCTTCCGTGGTGCAGAGTGAGACGCTGATCAAGGCGGTCACCACCCAAGCAAGCAAGCACAGAGCAGCTTGCAGACAGAGAAACACAGCCCGCTCCGTTCGAGTGTTCCTTATCACTCTGTACCAATAGACGAGTTCAGAAAATCCCAGAGTGCTTAGCGTCGCTTTGAGCTGTTTTCTGAACTTGCCTATTAGCTGAATCCTTTCCCTCCTCAAGCAGCACAGCGAAACTTCGGTCCGACGGCGGTATGAGATACGATAGTAACGGGGCCCAACATCAGACAGGTACCGGTTTTGCAACATCGGGAACACATCGGACCAAAATTGGGTCTTGGTACCGGAGCCCGGTGCGAACTCGACTGGTCCCCTGTACTGAGTACCTACCCTCCCCTTCCTCCTCGCCCGCTTTTATTTTTCATTTTTCGCTTTTATGGCTAGATTTTTATTTCTAACGAAGTACACTTTCCGAACCGAGCGATAAAAGGAAAACTGACTATTTCTGCAGTATTTGCTGGACTGAAAATGGCCTCAATTTTAGTACCACCAGTTTTTAACGTACCACAGAAAAGAAAGCTTTCCTCCTACGGCTGTTCGGAAGGTGTTCTGCATCCAAAAAGAACAAGACGCTCACTTGACGCTCTCATTTATTATTTGGTAAACAAGAGAAGCAGATTGACTATAAGTGACTACATATTTTCCAGCCTACCAAAACCGCTACAAAGCAGCACTCGACTGGACTCAGTGGTACTTCCTTGTCAAAAGGAAAGTATAATGAAGCACCCTTGCAGGGTCCAAGAACACTTACTGCAGCAATGTAACCAAAAGTAAAAAAAAAAAAGTCACAGTAAAAGAGGTAAAAAGACACGCGACAACAACCATGTACAAGTCAAATGCAGTTGGGACAGTTCAAACATGGAGAAAATATCAGAACAGCATTAAACCGAGGCCAACGCTGTGCCACAAAGTAAAACTGAAAGATGTTGCGGTGGTAAGGTTAATGAGAGTACATCGTATGTCTGGGTTCATGATATCCAACGGATCATCTCATAAAAAGCAGTTTTTTTCTCGGGATGCTCGTCTATGTGTAACGTTTGGTATAGTTGGTGGCATTTGTGGACCTTTTCCTGGTAATGTACGGCGAGTTTGCATCACGAATGGTCATCCCAATTCATCTGCATTAGCTCTCATGAAAACTCAAACTTAATCCGCATTTTGAGAAAATACAGCTTTTATCTGCGAACCAACATTTTAAAACACGTGAAACTTGCAAATGGTAGCGTTCGGGAATGAGGAATCATCATTGTGTAGCACAAAATCGGTGGCTGAGTCAAAGTGCCCACTGTGCCCAGGCAAAAATCTGGAGTGGGCACTTCAAAGTGGTTTATTGGACAGGTCCCACTTTGAATGTAGACCATTTAGTGACTGGGACCAGTTGAAAGTGGAACCAGTTTCATCTGAAGTCCAACTAGTGGAATTCATCCATTGGTCCCCTCTGCAAGTGGTCCGGGTCCGGCCACTTGGCAGCTAGGACCACTGAATGCATAATCGAAAATAATACGTGGAAACGCACGTATTGCTCAAGTAAATGTACTGTTTATTCTGCTCAAAGCATACACTAAGCAGAAAGAAATAATCAATGTATCTCCACATACAGGGTGTCCCAGAAAACGTGTCATTGAATTATAATAAAAAAACTACGCCACCTAGAATCATGTGGTCAACAGCATTTGTTCTTATTAGGTTTTTGCCACCTCCTAATGTGCATGTCATGTACTCCGAGTTTAATTATGTAAATATTTGTGAACTGAACTCGGAAATTTGCCTAGTAAAGGTCACTTTTTTACCCCACCAATATGAAGAGCGTGCCAAATTCACTCAAATTCATCATAATTCACAGTTATATTCACGAGCTATCCCATCGGAAAAAATATATTATGCTTTTCGGAGCACCGGACCATAGCGCGCGATGACTTTTTGAGCGCAATCACTCTCAGTGCGACGAAAGGAGGTTCCGAAGCCAGCCCACAGAGTGATAGTAGAAAAAGTAACAGTTCCTGAAATTGGGGGAGGGAAAGCATTATCCCAGCGAAAGTCGGACGTGATGAGCCGTGCCTGTTTTATCTTTTTCTGCGATGTCGGGGAGGGCTGGGTTTCCAACCTCCTTTCGTCGGACTGACAAAGATTGCGCTGAAAAATTCACCGTGCGCTATTCTGTGCGACCTCCGTAGAGCATGACGTTCGGCTATTTTTTCCGATGGGTTAGCTCCTGAATATCCCTGTCAATTATCATTAATTTGAGTAAATTAGACACGCTCTTCACATTGGTGGGGTAAAAAAGTGACCTTTACTAGGCAAATTTCTGACTTAAGCTCGCAAAAATTTACATAATTAAACTTGCGTTACACGACATTCACATGAGGAGGTGGCAAAAACCTAGTAAGAACAAATTCCGTTGACCGCATGACTCTAGGTGGTGCAGTTTTTTATTATAATTCAATGACACGTTTTCTGGGACACCCTGTATACGTACTACGTAGTATAAGTCTGATCACTCGCTGTGTCTAGACAAAGCATATGTCTGACTGTGTGATGCACTCACGGACAACAGGGAGCTTTACGTTTTGTTGGCCACCTCACATCTTCTATTTTCTCAGAGAAGATAACACATGACACTCCTGTTTTCCATGCAGGTCGCGACATATACCCCCTTCCTCTTCACGATACGTTCGGAATCTGTATCTTTTTGAGTTCCTCCTAAGTTTCTAGAATAAAACGTCCAATTAATATAGTAAGCAAAACATCACGGTCATCACTCATACCTTCGAACATCAGAAGCACCACCACGTGCAGTCCGGTTGGCGTTTCACCGTCCGTTTCTTGTGAAAACTCTTCCGGGAAATCGACAATGTGTTGCGCAGGGACCACTGTTATCGCATTGTCTTAGAAAGCGCACTAAAACACACGCAAATACTGCACAGAAGTTACACGATCCTTGCTACGGCAACCGAAGACAAAACGAACTCACCGCAACGCGTTCAACTCCAAACTGTCACCTGTCACTCTCGCCTCTCTGCTCTCGCGTCTCACCGTTTGAATTTGTAGCCGCCGTGGCGCCTTCATGGTTCTGCATTGCATCAGCCTCTGCATGGTAAGCTTGGATGTCCTAAAAGTGCGCTTGCCTGCTCCGTATGAGGCACGGCCACGTGATATGCAATCGGCATAGTGTCGGGGAATGCACGGGGTGAAATCCTACGATTTTGCTTTTTTTTTTTTACATCTACCACGTGACCACGAATCGGGTGAATATCGAGATTTTTCCGGGAGCGACCTCACAATTTTTCCCTCTCGCATTTCTCCTTTCTCTTGGTACTGGGATACTATCGGCATAGCCTCGGGTTCCTGCATTCGATACCGGCCTTTGCAGAACCAGTAGCCCCGTTGCCTTCCCAACCTTTCCCGGTCTTCTGTGTTGCTTGGGTCGCTGCGCTGTGCTCTTTAGTAAATCTAAATACGCCCCGGGACCCCGAGAGCACATAGAGCAGAGGCGGGGTAGGATCGGGCCTGAGCATGGAAACAGTCGGGTATGGGCTGGGCCAGGGCCGGGTGCGGGCCATAGCAGCCGGGGCTGGGCACGGGCCTGAAAATTAGGCCCGTGCAGTGCTCTAACTCAGTTACATTCCAGTGTAAGTAAGTTTTCATGTAACTTAGTTACCTTTAAAGTCGTGTAGCTACCTTAATTACAATTTGTGGGTAACTTTCCAGCTCTGGGCATCACTAAGCACAGCTGCAAGGGGAGTCAGGGTCTTCCTCCTGGTGCCAGGAATGCAGGCGAAAAAGTATTCACTTTCTGTCACAGGGGAGACGTTTGCATTCATTGATGTGGCGCAGTGAAGCGTGTTCTCGGCTGTTACGACCTTTTTCCCCGTTGTGAAACTATGAAATAAACACGAAGCAGCAAGTAAAGTTCGAGGACCCGTTTGCGCACTTATGGGCGCCTATAATAAAAAAAAGGCACTACAAAAGGCAAAAAAGAAAAAAAAAGAACTAACGTTAGGGTCCCCTACGACCTCATTCGTGCATACGACATTGAAAGGCACCATCTGTACGTCTCCCGTTTGAAAGGCATATGCCTGGAAATCTGCTCTCTAGTGATAATCAAGCGCAATCTGGTCATTGCGGAGATACATAGAATGCAAACTTGAAGTTGGAACACCAAGACTTGAGACAATAGGGCTCATCGGTTGAAAGGATGCCTGGAAAATATGTAAAGGTCAGAAGGTCTGCAGCGGGTGATGTTAAAGATGTCTGGTGGTAGCAGCCTGGTGGTGGTAATGCTGAAAGAGCTCGCTGTTGTCCGTCACGCCTGTCGCCTTAGATCTTCGCGAGGATCTATCACTTTCTCTCTCGCCTTGATGCACATATGGATGCCGCTGACCCACGTACCTGGACTGACTCTTGGACTGATGTCCTCGGTAGCTCAGTCGGTAACGTGCTGGCTCGCTGAGCTCAAGATCGCGGGTTCGGTCCCGGCCGAGGGCGGTAGGAATGTGGGGGAAGTAAACATTACTTCCAGCATCGTGTGTCGGAGATATCCGGCGCACGTCAAAAAAACCCAGGCGGTCGAAATTATCCGCAGTCCTACCCTGCGGAACGTGCAAACTGTCGCCACACTGCACAGACTAACCTTACGTGTAACATCACGGTACCATTACCATTGGCACTCGCTCATGACATTCTGTTGTTCAACCACGCTGTTGTAAAAGATAGGAATGCATGTATTACCGCAGTTGTCATGCCTGTATACCTGAAAGCTTTCTATCACAGTAATCGTGCCCACCACAAGTCCGCGCATTATGGGAACAAATCAGCTGGCAGACCATTTGTAAGACTATGAAGACGTCTTTGTCCCTCGACGGAACAGAATGAGGCCTCTTTATTGGCCTGCCAACACCATGCATATGCCCGGGGCGCAAAGTTCATCACTACTGGGATGATATTTGCATATATTTCTTATAGGGGCTATGTGCATATGATTACCTGGAGTGACATATCCAGCGGTTGTGAATATGCCCTGTTTCAATGCCGTTTGGGTGACGCTGTAGGGGCCTTGTGGTGGAGCCTTCGTCCCAGGTAGGCGCTTCTGCACCAGGATAAGATCGCCGCGTTTGGTGTCCGGGATGCGATGGCTATGACGATGGTCAAAGTGTCGCTTCATAGCTAGCCTGTACTTCTTCATCTGATCCGTGATCCGTGTTTCCCCTCTTTCGTGTTTTTTGTTTTGTTTTGCAATAAACCTATATTCCCCCCCCCCCCTGATCTTGCGCTTCTCGTCTAGAATAATTTAGTTATCTATGCCCAAGTACCGATCAGCATGGAGAACAGATGACCGGCCATAATGAGTAAAGTAGGAAGTACACCCAATAGCTTGGTTGTAGGAACGGTTACGATGGTATGTGGTCGCCGGGAAAATCGGGATACACATCTGGATGAATTGTTTGACATCGCGGGTAGCATGGTCAGCCTCGGGGCTGTTATGGTAGAAGTGGAGAATTCTCTTTATAATGGTAGAAGGCGGCGGAGGGATGCTCGAGACCAAGGCGAGATCCCCCATGGCATCAGCGCCTGTGAGAACTGGCAATGGACTTTCATGTTGAATTGTTGGAGGTCCGAGGACCATCTTGGCAAAGCGTCCCCTGAGGTCGGCAGATGTGAGGATGTGGGTAACCGGTTGGTGATCTGTGAACAACTTGAACGTCCTTTCATCAAGGAAGGTACAAAAGTACCTAACGCCTTTTTCCACGGCGAGACGTTCTTTCTCTGTGGTACTGTAGTTGAGCTCCGTGCCGTTGAAGATGTAAAGGCTGATTCACACTGCTGCGTTTACGTTTGTGTTTGCGTGTTACGTCCGCTAACAGCGAATCATAACAACGAAACATAACGTCCTTCCGGATGGAACGAAGGTACACGTACACTCTTAGAAAAAAGGTCAATATGTCTACTACATGTAGTGTAGTAACGGTTGTCGCATAATTCCACTACATTTGTAATAATCACGTGTAGTAATGAGCTGGGTAGCAAACATTACTATGTATGCAGTTACTACCCTTGGCGACCAAGCGATAGTAAAATTTACTGCCTCTAAAGGTTGTAATGCAGCTGTCGCAGAATTTTACTGCTCAGGCGGTAACCGCAGGTAGTAATAAGAAGAGTAGTAACCATTGCTACTCATACATTTAGTATGCCCCGAGTCTGCAGGCAGTATCCACACGCACGAGGCTGTGCACTGTGCTTCGTGGTGCTTGGCCAGCATGTGAGTACTTCATGTGTTCGCTGTAGCAAGGAAGAAGGAGCACAAAACAGTCTTACAGGGCGGGTGATGGCCTTTCCCTTATAAAAATTTGTATTGGTGGCCTATAGAATGCCAATGAACATTTGGCCATAGAGGTCAATAGAGCCGCAGTAAGGGCACTATAGGTCCCCTATGAGCTTTCTATGAAAAACCTATTGGGAATTGGCCACCGTGACCATATTGACCCTGTATTGCAGAAAGTCTATGGCTGCCCTATTGTGACCATATTGCTTAGGTGTATTGTGCTCTTATTGCACTCTTATTGCGAATTTATGAAACCCGATATCTGTGGTGGACCTGTACTGCTGAAACATGCACCGGCACTGTGAGATCCCGGCGCTTTCTGCAAAAGTACCTTAAGTGTGTCTATGATGTGCATTACACATGCATAATATTGGACGAAGATGCCATACTTGGACACTCATAACATTTTATTTGCACTCCCTCACCAACAAGCTTGATAGACAATTTTTTAACTTGTAGTCGTCCTTCAACTGAAACGTTGACATGGTGTACGCTGAAAAGAAATATATGGAAGCGTGCATCAGTATTACCATCACAGGGCAAAGTTCAGGGTCAATGATAGAACCAGTGCAAGAATCTTATAATAAAAGTCCTAACAGGAAAACTGTGCTGAAAAAGTGCGTAGTCAACTGTTGTTGACTTTGGACAACCATTTTTGGTCAACCATTTTCCAGTCCAACCAAGACAGGCAGGAGTGGTTGCTTCCCAAGCAGCACACAATATTGGACCCATATTGGCTGGTCATTGGCGATACGGGTCCAATATGGGACCCGTTTCGCCAAGATTTTCCCCATACTGGCTGATAATGGGCAATATGGGCCCCATATTGCCCAGTTTCAGCCAATATGGGGAAAATCCTGGCAATATGGGCCCCATATTGCCCACTTTGAGCCAATATTGGGAAAATCTTGGGAATATGGGCCCCATATTGCACGCGTACACCCCATATTGACTGAACAGGGTACGTAGCCGTGTTGCACAAATGCCCAAGCAGCACGGCAAGATTGAACGTTGAAGCGTGTGAAATACCCTATTCACTACATCGTTACATTCAACAACTTCCCACAGATGATACACATTGTTCGAAACAGTCAACGTACTTGGCATTCCCAACGTAAAGTTCGCTAGAGTTCGACACCTCAACATTCCACGTCTTGAAAGTCGCCGCCATCTTCCTTCGCGATGCCAATGCCAATCGGTCGAGCCGACTGTGAGCAAGCGAGTTGTTTGAGCGTAATCACGCGTCCTACAACTAATGCGCATGCGCGACAGCCCGAACGGACGTTTCATAGGGCTAAAATGTCGCTGGGTGCTGTAATGGTAACGAAATTGCGGCAGGTCAAGTAAAAAACACAATGTTTGATAAGAAAGGATGGCTATTCTGTAAAGTTAGATGATTTCAAGTTGCTGCAAGCAGTGTAAATTGCTCTGGCGTGTGTCCGTCACCGCCACGAAAGTGTTTCGCTGCTTTGTATTCTCGGAGCGGGTGTGGAAATTGTTAGTCCACAGAATATTGCGATCCCAATGAAGGCTTCTGAGGGATCTTAGGTATTGGCAGTTCTGTGGGACTGCTTGTGATCTTCAGCGCGAGCGTAGCACCTGTTCTTCGTTTTTTTTTGTGTTTGGGCAATGCCGTGTTTCTTTCCTTTTTTTTCATTCTTTTTTTTTTTTTTTTGCAGTGATGTGAACGTGGATCAATTAGATCCGCAGATATAAAAAAGCAAAAATCATACAAAAGTAGTGAATATTATACAGCATAATGCTTTATTATTACACGGGCTCCCCGTAGGTGTTATCACAGAAATATTGGCAATATTGGCGCAAAATGGGCTTGCCAATATGGGCAGCCCATATTGGTCCAATATGGAGCCTGGTTGCACTCCCCATATTGGTCCAATATTGGCAGCCCATATTGGGCCAATATTGGCAATCTTGGCAGCCCATATGGGTCCAATATTGGACCAATATTGGCTTGCTGCTTGGGTTCCTACCATGTGACCGGCTGGAAGGACCTGATCAGACTATTTGGTAGGAATGGGGAAAGTGGTCCATTGGAGGAAACTTAAATTTCTTGCATTTAGCTGTTCAAATTGCTAAATGAAATCTTTTGTTAGCAGAAAAAGGCCCTCAAGTTTGTCCGAATCGAATAAAGTACGCTCTGTAATATACCCAGAGGAATGAAATGCATTGACAGAAATGAACCAAAACGGAACTCTCCCTAGGCAAAAAAGACAGGCAGTGAACAAGTGACGAAAGGAGCATGATAACGCCACAGCTACACCTTGGTCCTCAATTCTGACAGCGACTATATTTGGCATGGCTTTAACTCAGCACAACACAGGCAAAACATGAATATACAGTGCTTGTCATGACAAGCTTGTGTCTAGCAGATAAGATGGCAGAAACTAAGGCAAGCAAATGGACAAGATCCACCATGAAATGCGCTTACCAATCAATGCGTTTACTCTCTTCCTGTCAAGCCCCTCCTTTGCTTCCTTGTTCTTGTGGGCATTCGATGCCACGCCGAAGAGGGATTTCCCACGCAACTCTTCAGGAGAGAAGAGAACCCTCAAGAGGGCCCTGGCGAACTTTGTAGCATTCCCTTCGCACCGGCTTTTCAAATACGTCAGGCGGTGGCTTCCTACCAGGACGCCCCCACCTATATCCACCTGGAATGGGAAAGTGCATTTGTAGTGCGTGTAGGAACATTGTAGACAGGGTTATTTGATGGTATAGGCTTGCTCTCGTGAGGACCGATATGACAGCTAAGCGTGCCTTGATACTTGTGAACAGCATGCAGAGAATTTTATGCTGTTAACAGAATAGGCTTCCGACCATGGGACGTGATGCACCCCACAGCTATAGAATCCAGTGATGGACCAATAACTCCGACATTCCAATCTAGACAAACGTAATGGCACTATCAGAAGCACCATAGCACTAATGGGGTTTTACTGAAAATATTTCGAACTGTTTTCTCCAACAATTGCTCAACATTTCGCACTAATTTCAGTCCAAGCTGATTGTTTTTTTTTATTCTTCACCCCGCGGACTCCAAATAATCCTAAATGTGCCTTCGGCCCGGTATGGAGGACAACAACCACCCACATTCACTGCTTGCAATGAATGCGCGCATCATGTGGAATGATGTGGCGATCCCAAGACCACAAAGCCCTCAACACCCCTTGCTGATACTCGAACGCCAAGTGATACTGAACACATGCCGCGTCCCCGTGTTTTTCGCCCCCCGCACACGGTCTGCTTTTTTTTGCGCAAGTTTTTTTCTGGGCCTGCAACACCAGCTACGCCAAATTCGTGTATTGTTTTTCTGAATACGGTCCCGAAACAAGGGACGACTAGGGTTAGTGGTAGTGATGTCAATGACAACCACAACAACTCGGTGGACGGGCAGTCTTTGGTTGTGAAAACTTCGTAGTGTGGGACGACAATCCCGCCCAAAGTAGCACTTGACATTTACGTTACTGTGTTGATTGGTTTCCACTATTCTGTGCTGAATTGATTGATGTGACCGACAGCCAAGCCGTAGACGTCGCAAATATCGGAGACTGCACAACTACTGGAGTGATTCGCGGTGCCATAAGTATGCTTAGCAGTGTGTATCCCAGCGGCACAACACTACCAGAGATTGTTTACCACCAGAACACTTGTTTTTGTTTATGGTCTGCTAAACAAATTGGAATCGATAGTTCCTTTAAGCTACTTTCAGTAGTCTGGACAAATGTTCTGGAAGCAGGTCTTGACCTTTGACTAATAATTCAGGCTGCTCACTAATTCAGACAACTTTTGTGGCACCTATAAGTCCGAATTATCGTTCACCAGCCGTATAACTGAAGAGAGAGTTACCTGAGGCTCAGCAACTACAGTGGCTGACTGCCCTTTGCCCATGTCCGACTCCACCAGCCGCTTCAGCCGCTTGACCATCTTCGCCGAATCTGAAGAAGAGAACAGTTCCGGATAAAACATAGGCCACAAGTCAGGCATTATACCTCTTGTCCTTGACGTTCCAAGGTGGCAGGTTTGTACTTTGCCAAAGATGCCAGCAGTTGCTGCCATCCACAGACAATGCGACAGACATGTGCCATCCACAGGGGACGCTGAACAGTGTGCCATGTGTTGAGATTTCAGTACTGTCTATAAAACACTCAGGTAGGCAAAATTAATCCACAGAGTAACCAGTCAAGTCACGGGAAAATGAGGCGATCATCGTGGTACGTGAGTTAGAAACAGGTTCTACTCGTGGTGTAGAACCTGTTTCTAATTCAAGTACCACTAACAGTGCCTCAGTTTTCCATTTATCCATCTATTCGTACAATGGGCTGCTGAGATTTTCGTCGGACTCGTGGTATATGAACTTGAGTGAGATCTGTGTGACATTGTGCATATTATATTGTGCTTGTTGGACAGTAGCTGAAGTAAGGATATGCAACCCTTTCCCACTTCAAAAACGCAGAAACATAAGACTGTGTGGACATACCAAGGGCCTCCTCAGCTTTCCGTAGCTTGTCTTGGAGCTCTTGGCTCTCCCGTCTTAGAGAATCAATTTCCTGGAGGTGGCTGCAGCACGGGTCCTGCATAAAAATTGTAATCAATCACAAAAGGCGACAAGTGGCAAAGAAAATAGTTTTCATGAGACGCTGCATACCTCATCCGCCGTGTCTTCGGTGTCCGACATGGACGAAGCAGTGGCTTGGGAGAGGCATTCATTCACAATTTTCGTTCTCTTGCGTTCCATGGCAGACTCTGTGCCTGAAGTAAAGGCAGTGTGCTCTATTTAGTATAGATTCTCAGTTCACGAAGGCAGACCATGTCATGAAGATTAAAGTCGTTTGCCCTAAGCATGGTCAGTGGTCCTGACGTGCCAGCGCACATTTATGCTACTCGCAGACAAGCACGAATCAAACAACCAGGGACGGCAAAGCATGTATGCTAAGTAGAAAAGGCTGAGCCGCTTTCACGAGAGCGACGCAATGACATGAAAGGCGATAAACCTAGCTCGTTTAACACTACATCTTACACGTGGTGCCAGAGGACAAAGTTGATGACTGGAAGAGCTCCGCGAGGCGCTCTATAATTTGGCAAAGGTAGGCAGCAGTGCTAGCATTCATAACATGCCCTTCGTGCAACCGGAGGCCAGCCAATCGCGACCGTTACCCGCAATTGACCTGAAGGCATCACAGTAAACTAAGAACATAACTGATCATATTACTTACCAACTGCCAAGATATATGCCCGTGCCGGTTTTGTGCAGTCCTTCCATCTCACAAGCACTTTTCCTTGGATGGCTTCCACGTGTTCGGGGTGCACAGACAGTTTTCTTCCGAGTTCGACGTCCACGAGAACACGAATCGGATAAACGTCCCATGCGTTTTGCTTGGGCCACTTCACCAAAATGTGTGACATCGTAGAAATGACGGAATCGCAGCGATGGAACCGGTGACAGATGATCGATGGCGGCGATAGTAAGCAAGCGTCGCAGACAAGGAGGAGGCCGGCTTCAGTTGGATTGGCTTAAGTATGCTTGCGAACCAATGTTTGGTACATGGAAACGAATATTGATGCATCGTATTTTATCATGTTTCGTTATTGTTAGCACATATAATTAACTGGCTAACTATAACTGGTTTATTGACTATAAATAAGTTAGTTAATGCTAGTTAAGTTACTATTGATAATATAACATGCCATCATTCATGCAGAAACCCGAGACTGGGAAGGATAAAATTAATGGATTATAGTGGCCAGCACGCTTGCACTTTTTTATAAGTGATGGCATCACTTATCTTATGTATTCATATTTCTGGTGTTTATGTTTTATTATCTTCTATAACAAACGCACACAGTGATACAAAGGAACAAAGGGGAAGCCAACAGCATCATCATCAGGCTGGTTGTTGTGGGTCGTTGACAGGAGCGATTCGTTCGCCATGTCGTCCGGCCGTCCGTAGTTCACATTTTCGTAGGATTATGAGTAAAGTGTAATTATGAGGGTAAAACGTCTGTCCTGCAACTGGTGAGTGCTGTTTAGCGCTCCACAGGCTAGTATGGCGGCGAAGCAGCGCTACAATCAGAGCCTGTGGGATCTTGCTTGCCCGTGTCCCGTGCGGACAAAAAACCGAGAGAAGAGGGCAAAACTAGACGTCTCGTCGGCCCTCCAACCAGGAACAGCGGCGGCATCTCCAGCACAGCCAGATGGCTTAGGAGAAGCTTCAAGCAGCGATGATGTGAGAGACAGTCCAGCGCTGATGGACGCCAGCACTGAATACGACGAGAATATTCAAGAGTGTGCGCAACAGCTGGACACCAACGGCGACGTTGTGGGTCCTGGATTGCTTGAACTACCTCATATGTCTTACGTTGACATCGGCGAGGACTCAGACAGCGTGCACTCGGGCATTTCGCTGTCCGGGATACCAGGGTCCCTGTCTGACGACGGCGGTTCATCGTCAGAAGACTCTTTTCACGAGAGCCCTGCAGCGCAAGTACAAACGACAGACGAACTTGTAAGTTCCCAGTCGCTAACGGTTCGCATGTACAGAGTGCGGCACTCAAGTGCGCCACATTTCGACTACGTGGGAAAAATACAAGACGAGGCCTGATATTCCTCAAACTTTGCCAATCAATAGCATTTGGGCTGAATTTTTCCTGGTATTTTTTTCGTGCATGCGCGTTGTGTACAAGCGAAGGTAAACATTATCAAAATTTTCAGCCCATGTATTTCCAATGACCTATCTCGCCCGAAACAGGTCGTTCTCAGGCTTCATAGGAGAAGAAAACCCTGAACCTGGGGAGACATGAAAAGGACGACAGAGAGCGAGCAAATAACCGTCCGTGCCGGTATAATACCGGCCTGGTGGCATCCCTAGCCCCGTCTTGTATTTTTCCCACGCTGTCGAAATGTGACACACTTGAGTGCCTCGCCCTATAGATATTATCTTAAGAGCACACGTAAGGTCATGCTAACTGTCAGATTTTCTGCTTTAGGATGAACCGCTATACCCAGGGGCAAAGTTGTCACGGAGAGAGAGCCTGCTTCTGATCATGGGCCACAGCCTGAGACACCACTCTTCGAAGGAGGCAACAGCAAGTCTTCTGAGGCTTGTGAATGCCCATATTCCAGACAGTGTCACCCTGCCACAGTCCAAGTACCTTTTCTTCAATCAGTTTGCACAACACACAAAGGAAAGTTCCTTCCACTTGTACTGCCCGACTTGCGAATCATACCTTTCTGTGTTGGACAGTGAAGAGAACACAGCCAATTCTTCTGTTTCCTGTACTCGCTGTGGGCACAGCCACAGTGTAGAAAAGCTAATGAAATGTGGGTCATTCTTCACGACATTAAGCATTGGTAGCCAAATAAGACATCTTCTGGAGCAGCATGGCTTGCCCAAAAGGAACATGGACTCTGGTTTTGACGTCACGGACATCACAGAATCTGTCGCCTACAAGAGACTCCCTATCACTGAGAACGATATCAGCATCACTTGGAACACCGATGGTGTGCCGGTGTTTGAATCTTCGAGTTTCAGCATATGGCCACTGCAGCTGATGGTGAATGAGCTCCCATTCAAGCTTCGCACACAGAACATAGTACTTTGTGGCTTATGGTTTGGTCCCCACAAACCTAGCGTGAATACGTTCCTGAAGCCATTTGTCGAGGAAATGAACGTGCTGTCGTCTGGTGGAGTAACGTGGGTGGACAGTGTCGGCCATGAAACAGTTTCCCGTGTGTTCCCTGGGCCATGTTCTGTGGACACTGTTGCCAGGTGCCTTGTCATGAATATGACACAGTTCAATGGTAAGCATGGGTGTGGTTGGTGTGAGATATCAGGAGAACAAATGGAAGTGGGAAGAGGCACTGCCCGTGTGTACCCCTTGGAACGGCCCCTGCCAAAAGTCAGGACACAGGAATCCATGCAGGATAAGGCAACTAAAGCTGTGAGGAAGCAAAACCCTCTGTGTGGGATGAAAGGGACCAGTATTTTGTACTTTATGGCGTATTTTGCATTTCCTTGTGGTTTCGTAGTGGACTACATGCATGCTGTGTGCTCAGGGTTTGTCAGATCCACAGCATGCATGTGGTTCACACACAAGAGCACAAAGCCGTTTCACTTGGGAAACTATGTGTCACAAATAGACAGTAGGCTTCAAGGCCTCAAGCCGACCTGGGAAATTTCACGTTTGCCTCGGTCAGTTGAGGCCTGGAAGTACTGGAAGGCTTCGGAGTGGCGGTGTTGGCTGCTGTATTATTCCCCAATTGTTCTTCGGGGAATACTTCCAAGCAAGTACCTAAAAAACTGGCTGAAGTTTGTGAACATAATGCATCTGTTGCTTGGAAATTCTGTCCCACTGGATATGATTGCTCTGCTAAAGAAGCAGATGGTATCGTTCCTAGAAGAGTATCAAGACCTCTACGGCAGAAAGCACATGACCTACAATGCCCACTTGTTGTTACATCTTGTCGACAGTGCACGGGAGTGGGGCCCTCTTTGGTGCTACTCATCATTTCCATTTGAAAGCATGAATGGGACTCTTGTCAGGCTCCTGAATGGCACCAGGTACGTCCATCTCCAGGTCGTTGAAAAGTACTTCTTGCTGCGAGCCTTGCCCAGGCTTGCAAGCAGCACAGCTTCTGCTTGTGTTTTGTCGTTTATGAAGGATACACTTCATGGCTACACGCTCCGGAAACACATTACAAGGCACGACACGGCGGTACTGTTTGGGAAGGGGAAGTCGCTCTCTTCCGGTGCTACTTCATTTAAAAAGGTTAAGGTCGGTGGATTTACCTATTGCACAAAGGAGCTTGACAAGTGTAGGCGCTGTAATTCTTTTATTTTCTCAAGAGGGAACTTTGGAAGGATTTCTAAAATCATACTTCCTAGCACAAGGAGCAGGGACACAGTGCAAATACATGCAGAAAAAATGAAAGTAAAGAGACAAGTGCTCACATGCGTGCCGGGTATAACTATTCTTTTTGTGGAAGTACAGGCTACAAATGAAATGTTCACAGTGAGTAGCAGGGACATTCAGAAGTGCATTACGTTGCAATGTGCAGAAGTTACATACTTGTGTGTGTTGCACAAGAACGGAACGGTAGAAGCTGTGTAGGGCTAGTACATGATAGTAAATTGCCTTCCGCATGTAGTCAATTTTAACACCTTCGGTTTTACGTAAGACAGCGATAATCACCACGACAGAGAGAAATAGACAATATACATAAATCTGAGGAGGCAGTCCAACGCGGTGCACCTTGAGAGAGATTTCATTCGCTGTCGCCCGTACGGAAGGGAAAGATAGCTGTGGTTGAATAGGTCAGGCAAGAGCTGGGTAAGACCCTGCAACCTTCAGACTCAGTCTGAAGGTTGCGGGATCGTACTCCGCTCCTGCCTGACCTTTTCAACCACTGCCATCTTTCTAGTCCGTTTCACTATAGGCATTGAGCTTTGTCTGTGTTTCTCCCACTATGTGTCTCCCAGCCACAGGAGAACTTTCCATCATGTTTGCTCATACAGAGGGTAGGCAATCCACTCCCAAAGTGCACTCCATCGTGGTACCTCCTGGGATTTATGCATGTCGTCTATTGAATAGTTCTCTCCAATAACGATGAACGTGAACCTTTGTACCTGTGAGAAATAAACAAAAGAATTTCGAGTGCGTTCAGGTGAACTATAAAATGCAGGGAATGGCATGCAATTGTGGCACATTTTTACATCGTCTGAAGTATACAAGGCTGTAGTTGTGTTCGCTTCAAGAACTGACGAAAATTATGCTTGTTAGTGCCTACTGCTCTTCCACCAGTGGTGGATGGCACTGGTTCTTAGTGTCTGTCTGTCTCTGGCTGTACACTGCGTCACTCTACACCGTGATATGTAGCATGTTTCAACTATTTGTTTGAAATTGCTTTACTGCAGGTGAAACTGTAAAATATTGGCACATCAGTGGTGAACACTTAAGGCGAAGATGTTGAATTATGTTCTGTATTGTGCAGAGCTGTATGCACAAAGACAACTTGCACCAAGGGACTGAAAGTTTGCAGTAGGCGGTCAGGATTGAGCTTCATTAGTGTTGTCGGCCCACCCATGGCCAGCGGAGGAGTACATCTCAAACGACGGTCCTGACTTTAGTTTATTCTTGAGGTTAACACAATTATATGCCTGCCATTCTTCAGGCTTGTCATTCAATAGCTTTTTGTCTCAAGTTTTATTGCTATCTTTTTTGCCCATGGATGTCACGTAGGAGCAAAAATAGAAATTGCCAGAAATTTCAGCCTGTGTATTTTGAAATACCTGTCTGGCTTTTGTCGTGTCAGTTTTGTGTGCCGTGCCACCTGTGTGTTGCCACATGAACTGGAAGCATGCAGGCCTGAGAAAGGGAGGTTTTGGGCAAAATAGGCAGTTCAAAATATATGAGCTGGATGTTTTGGTAATTTTTATTTTTGTTTCTCCACGATGGTAGTTATCTAAAAAGGAAAATAACCAAGCTACAGTAAATTACGTATTCAGAAATAGTAATTGAACTACACAATACTACCATTTTCTGGGTAGTGACAGCAATTAGCTACAGTTAAGCCAGTTGCCATCAAGGCTTGCCTGAAGACACTGCATTTCCTAATGACACTGGAAAGTGACCGGCCTGCATGTTGGTTGTTAACGAAGCGTGAATGTGCGAAATATGCTGCAGTTTTGCCAAAGTGCAACAATTTTAGTTGGGATGCCTTCTGTGCTTTGTCCTATATTGTAAATATTTGTTGGTTATCTTGTACATTACATTTATGAAACTGCATGTGCGTGAAATGGTAGTAGTTAAGCAATTTTGTGCAGATGGAAAATTTTTAACTTTTGTAAATATCAGTTATGTGTATGTGTGTGAACTTCCTTCATTTATGCTAGTTGACTGCATTGAATTATTTCCTGCACTATTGAAAATTTGAGACGCTTGTGTTTTGTGGAAAAGTGCCGCTCTAATTTTTCATGTTTTGACAGTGTTCTCACTACGCTAGTATTTGAAGAGGTTGCATTGCAATAAATGAAGTTTGGGCTATGCCTGGAAAAATGTGCTGACAAATACCCTGTTGGTCTCATCCTTTTGTATGCTTCGTGGAAAGTATGGTGATGGACTGATGAAATGGACAACTGCTCTTGCACTAATTTACTTTATTTTCATGTACAACTGTTCGCACGTTTAGCCATGTATCATGACCTGCACCTTAGTTTTTCCGACCCACAATTACAGCCTTGTGTGAGATAATGTTTCACTGGTCTAACAGATAATGACTAATTAGCTACAAAATTATGTCTCGGCACCGGTCTTAAACATAAGGAGTAGCCTGTGATTGCGTTACTGGTAATGAATTACTTTTTCAGTACTTTTTACTCTAATTCATTCATTTTGCCAAAAAGTAATTTTGCAAGAAGTAATCTGATTACAATGTCAAGTAATACATCACAGACTAATTGATACGCTGAGAGAACGGATTGACAGCTCGTGGAAAAAAATAAAAACATTTTACACGCACTGCCATGCTACCCTTTCACCTGGTCTATTCTGAGCGCGCAGAAAATAACTAATTAGCTACAAACTTATGTCTTGGCACCGGTCTTAAACATAGGGAGTAGCCTGTGATCGCATTACTGGTAATGAATTTCCTTTTTAGTAATGTTTACTGTAATCGATGAATTTTGCAAGGAAGTAATTTTGCAAGTCATCTCATTACATAATTCATTACAGAGTAATCGAAGCACTGAGAGAAAAGATTAACAGCCCATGGGAAAAGGAAAAAAAATACATTTTCCACCCACTGTCACGCTACCGATCTGTTCTGAGTGTGCCTTGACCATTGAGTACCTAGCCCTATTCTCAGTATTGCCCTATAATCTGACTTACTAAGTGTACCTTTGGACTGGCAGGGAACCAGTTTAGTTGCGTCATTTTGAAAGTTTTGGACCTTGAGGAATTGATGCTTTCGCTATGTGAAATATGCACCGAGACGCTGGGCGGTGCACTCATGTGCTGCTGTTATGACTCTTCTGCAGTGTTCAATAGCCACGGGCCAAAACCCCGTGGACGTGCCCTACTGAATTATCGCTGTGCAGCATCAGCTTTCGTATGTAGGTGTTCACTGTGGATATTCATGACATGAACAACAAGGTAATAGCCTCTTACTTAAATGCACCATGTGGCTCCATGTATTAAAAACTTGTTATCTTCAAAGCCAATGAGCTTGAATAAGCTTTGCCTCATGAGGTATGGTACGTGTAATATAAAAAATGTAGTTTTTTTCTGTGAATAATTTTTTTCTGTATCGCTGCTTGGGATGTTTGATGTCAGGATTGCTGCACTTGCACACTTACACATTTACGCAAATGAATACTTCAGCATAGGTCGGGCAGCCATTACATGCGTGATTCTTGCAAGTCCATTCTTGGACTTGCAGCCGCCGGTAAAGCTATGGTTAGAGATCATCGATATTGCTTTGCTTTTCAGAAACCTGAAGTAATGCAGTACCATTAATGTTAAGTAATGTTATTAGATTAGATTTGTATACTGAGGTAATACATGATGGTATTTTTTTTTCAAGAGTAAAAATAATGGTAAACAACTTTTCTGAAGTAATGTGTATGAGTCTGCTCAGTACATGGTCTGCCTGGCAGTTCCACACAAACCACAAAATTCTACATTAGGAGAAAGAAGCTCAATACATCGCTTATTGAGTACATATTGACAACACACAATACACAGCACATAAATAAAAAGTTTATAAGATGCCAATAAGCATTCTATTTAGTAATGTCAATAGGAAGCGACTTGCAATAAGAACTCAATAGGGTCCATAGGGGACTCATAGGACACCAACAGGAAGTCAATTTTCATTTTTGTAAGGGTTATTCGCTCTCCAGAGCGTGAAGCTGGATGGCCAGCTGTCAGAAGTTGGATGGCCGTTGGTGACAGAACGCTGGCGTATACTCCAATCAGATACTCAATAACGGTCCAGGTATTCCTATTTTTCGGGCGGTATACATCATGTCGAGGACCCAGTAAAGTTCCAACGCTGTTGCGACGGCGCTTATCGCGTCAGACATCGCCATGTCAAACTGTTCAAATTTTACCCGGATGTTTTTGGTCTCGTGAAGCTTTCCATCATACACCAGTGACGGGTACACATCCTGTAAATGGAAAACAAAGCTGCATTAAATAGGCACATGTATTGGGAAGCTCAGAGACGAGGAACACAGAAAGAGTCAGGCAAGGTGGTGACTTTTTGTGAGTAGGGCACACAAGATTATGCATGAAACTGCTTGCTTAATTGTCCACTTGTCAAAGTAAAAGCCAAGCTTATAAAAGCCTCTTAATTCAAATTTCAGGGGGGCTCAAACGACGCTCGAATTAATGAAGTCTGAATTAACGAAAATGCAAGGAAACACATGTCCAATGCTGGCAAAAACAGGAATCACCCAACGTTGTTTTCAAAAAGAATTGCGCCAGAAGTATGGCGATTTCGCAAAAATTCGCAGAATTCGGTATGCAGCGTGGAATTGGCAATTGGACAATGCATGACACAGAATTTTGTGGAAGTGGACAATTTGATTCCATTCGTAAAGCGGGCTTCTCCCGCACACGTGTCGCGATGCGGTAAGCTCACTTTACAGAACCTTTTCAGCAGGTCAAAACTTGGCATGCTATGGCAGTGTTGTTTTATGTCAAAAATCCCTTCCGGAGACTATTCTTTTGCTCAGGGACGGCGGTCTGTTTGAGTTACCCGTCGTGGGAGCGATTTGCATTTGAATTAATGACAGGCATTATACATGGGTAAGGACCATCTTTTTCGGTTGCGGGAAACCTTGAATTCCGCGCCACGACTTCCTAAATTCTGTGATTATCTGCGGCAACAGCAAAAAACAGTGCTTGTTCAAGCATTCCTTATGGTTTGGCAATAATAGTGTCCTCTTTTCGCATACCAGTTGGTCTACACAGAGGAGACATACACCTGATATTCTTTCCCAGCCAATACCCCAGATGGTGCTCTTTTGTCACGGCTATATATGAGCAGGATGAGTAACCTTCTGTTAGCAATTTCATTTCAAATTTAATGGCTGCAAATAGGTATCATTCAAAAAAATATTTGTAAAAAATACATCTCAGCCATTGCATGAAAGGTATAACGACTGCACCACCTGCAAACTCTCCTGTAAAAGCAGCTTTCTGCAGTGCTTATGTGCGCCAGGAAGCCCGCTTTAGATACAAGCATCACAATCATATATTGGATTTTCGAAAGAACTCTGAGTTCAAAAGGAATACTGCGTACAATTCAACGCTGATTGGACAAAAATATAAAGTCATAATGACTAGAAATGTCATATTGTGATGGAAGTCTTCCGCCATTCCGCGAGTGAAATAGGAAGGGCCTTATAACATAAGTATGTATGGGTAGGGCCTTACCTTTTCTGGTTTAATCCGAATCCGCAAGAGGGTTACCCCCCCCCCCCCGAACAAAATTCGAAAAATTCGGGTTTAACCATAATTTACTCGAAAACATATTCCGAAACCAACTTCATAAGCTTGCTTCTGTGCCATCGTGTGCGATGAAAATCACTGAAAACATTGCAATAAAAGTGAAAAAACGAAGGAGGATAAGGAATTGGAGATGTTACTATTCGAAAATACGCGTGACAGAGCGTTCCCGTGATTATCGGTGGCTATCGGCGTTCCTCAAGGTGGCTTCACTGCACTACTCATAAGCATTAGGTGAAGCCCACTTTAAGGCACAGGGGGGGGGGGGATTGCCTGTTGTAGATTTGAATTATCTGAATTCGAATTCCTTTTACTCCCTTGTCTTTCTCACTGCAATTGGTCCTTGTTCCACAGTTGTGCTCATGCTATGCAATTTGATCTTCGGACCAGCACTTTTAATCCTTATTCCCTCATTGAATGGAATTTAAGTTACGTATCAATATCTATAAGTGTAAAAATGTCGTGCTGGACACAAAGTATGAAATAATTACTATCCATTAATGAATAACACCACACTGCTGTATCCATTAGCCTACCGCGAAGACAATAAATAAATTGATTGGTAAACTTGTGCAGTGATCATCGTCAAATTCTGTGATTTGAGGGTTAATACTGCAAGAATGAGGATGAAATACGAGAGGAAGTCTGTGGCATGAACAGAGAGGGACAATGTGCTTGATGAACGAATGGAAATGGGTGAAAAATATCGATACAACAGAAATAACTAAAAATGGTTTGCATAACGAGGGTACTTACAGAGCTTTTCAGGTAGTCGGGCTGCTGCGATGCAATGCAGTCTAGATCGGCAAAGAGACAAGAAATTAAAGATATTAAAGATAAAGATATCAGTGAACTCAACGTAAAGGAGAGAGAGGGCTCCCATGCAGCAGAGAACAACACTCTGGTGGCCAATTCACAATAGATTTCATCTGATCTACCAGGGAAAGGGAGCACACAAGAAAAAAACTGCTTGCCACGTGCTGTGCCTTTGCCGGTAGTAAAAATAGCCATGACTACCCGATCGTTAGCATTCCGGATGTGGTAGCAACTGCACGGTAGAAATATAGTAATTGTGGCACAGTTATACTAACAATAGCACTTACTACGCGTACAGCATCGCGAGGTCTGAAAACTGGTAGTAACCACGGGTAAAAGGTAGTAATGGGAGAAAAGCGGTGGTAACTGCAGCCATTACTACATTTTTTTTACCTTTTTTCTAAGTGTGTAAGAAGTTGTACGCAGCCGTAAACGCAGTAATGTGTATCAGTCTTAAGACTAATACCCGATAACGGTCAGTTGTTGGGCGGCGGGTCTCATCACGTCACGCTGGTGGAGGACGGCGTCCGTTCCGAAGTGGAAGGCATCGGAACGCAATTCAAAGGGTAGCTGAAAATCTCCGAGTGTCAAGATAGGGTTGGAAGAAATTGCTGCAAAAACGTTTGATCAGCAGCTTCGCTTTCCGAAGTCCAACGGAAGCGATCGTCGTTGTGAAACAAAGCCGTCAGACTTTTCGTTCTTGCGGCATAATCTTGGACCAATGGAAAAGTGGAAAACCTCCCCATTTCATCATCAGAATATATCTGTTGTTGTTGTTGGACGAATGCACAAAAGTGGCCAGCGAGGCCAAGGAACACACGCAGGGAGTGTACATCGCACGGTTTTGTCATCTGCTTGATTTTCTCCGTGCACAGATTCCTCTTAGTTGTTTTGGTCATACCATCAATCCGCCTGGTGGAAAACGAGAGCAGGTTTGAACCAAACGCTCTTCTTAATGTTGATTTGGAGGTTCGCCTTACTGAGCGCTTGTAGGACCAGATGGAGATGGTGACGATGTTCCTCAGTGGACCTCGAATAGCCTAGAATATCGTTGATGTAGACGTGCACTAATTTCCCAATAAATGGTTTGAGCACAGCTGTCGTTTTTTTTTTTTTTGAACCATGCAGAGGAATTTTTCCACCCCAAGGAGAGACGATTGTACTCGTATAAGTCAAACGGTGTGACAAAGGCCGTGTTCTTTTGTGTCTCCTCCGTTAAAGGGATTTGCAAAAATCTTTAAAGAGATCTATGCGGGAAAGGCTGTACTCCCACCAGTTTCGTTAATGATGTCATCCACGTGTGGCATGAGAAAAGGGAAGAGGTCGGTCTGACGGTTTAGGAGCCAATAGTCCGTGCACGAGCGAAAAGAGCCGTCAGCTTTGGGAAGGTGGGATGGGTGAGGCAAACGATAACGTTGATGGACGAAATATGTCTGCGTCGAGCATAGATTGTTGTTCTTGTCGCAGCCCGTTCCTTTTGTCGAGCGATAAGTCATATGGTTTTCGCCGAATGGGTGCGGTGTCCCAGGGAATGAGCGGAACCTCCAGCGCGGTAGTCGGCGAAGGGAATCCAGTGGCCAGTATTAGCTCTGGATAGAGGATCTGTACGTCAAAGACACCATGAATACTGGCAGCAGCGGCAAATGCAGACTGCTGCAGGGAAGTTTGAATGCGGCTGTCAGCGACAGAGACTGTACCTGCCCAATAGATGTTAGTCCGTATTCACCAGCTTACTTAAACCATTGGTTTTAGTGACATCGGGTTTAAATCGATCACATGAGACTTTCGTTCGCCAATCCTGGATCGCCACCCCATGCTCTACTACCTCCTGCTGTGAAGCTTATGGCACCGCACATAGCGAGCTTCCTGCACGGCGCATGCGCATTTCGCCAGAGTCTGCCAGAAGCGATGGTGGCCGGTAGGCCTAATCCCCGGTTCACGAATAATTTTTCGTCAAATCTTGGGTAAGTTCTGATTGACATAGTTACTAGAAGCGCCCAGGAGACGCAATTTTATCACAATGGGACGAATATCTGCCTCGAATGTTCCATTTCGATCGTCCACCCAAGCTACTTAAACTGGTGGTTTAAGCCCCATGCATTTGAATGGGACGTATTTTAAACTAGGGGAGGGGCTAGTTTAACGTCGGTCTAAGTACGTTGCAACTACTGTGAACATGTGTGTTAAAAAAAACTATCGTAGAGTGGCTGCGGTGGGTGATGTTGCACTAATTCGAAGTTAACTGGTAAAAGTTAAGCAGAATCGTTTTAAATGCACGATTAGTAAAGAAAACGGCGTAACGCTTGACCGGGGGCACGAAATGCGGCAGTTGTTTCAAGGCGCTATTGCGTGCTTGGCAAACGTAAAAAACCCAGTCAAAGTGTGGTCAAAGAGAGTGACGTCGGCATGTGCCACTGGACAAAATCCATATACCAATCCAAGGGACTGAGAGAGCGTGCGGATGGCCGAACGTCAACGTGCATCTTCAACAACAAAGTATAAGTAGTGCTGGCGCTTATTATGAGTGTCGTCTCCTGTGATACACACTGTAAGCGCCCCCCTCATTGTACAGTAAGAGCAATAACATGCTAGATGGTTGTTGTGAGCCCCGATGGAGAATTTGAGGGGCGTTGTCCATCTGGCATGTTTATCAACAATCCCGGTATCTCTTCCAGGCATCATCTCTTCGCAGCGTATCTGATCTCTAGGCATATTTAACACTACAATAGGACTGATAATAAAGTCCATTAGTGTCTTGCAGCTGTTGTGTGGATACTATCAAGGCATAGAAATATTGCATATTGTTGCACTACACTGAATTAGACACAAACAAAGTAATTTGTAACACAAAATTTGAGCAGATTTTCCGTTTCCTAGATTATGCAAATATCAGAACAAAAGCGAACGAGGTCCCCATTTCCCCTGGATTCACATGCAAGCATAGATGAAACTGAAATGTGTCCTTCACTTATTTCAGCATACCACAGCAGAACAGACCAATGAAGAACAGTTCTTCAGGTATCGTGTTATCACTGCTACATTAGAAGACATTCAAAGAGACAGCTGCTTACTTCTGTATTGATTTATCATCTGGTAAACTTTAGTAGGTCTGCTTCACCAAACGACACTACACAGCAGTGTGCTAAAGGAGGCTGCAAACCTTTTGGAATCATCATTACTTTTCGAGGTTAACTATTGCAGGTACATAACCATGACCAGTCACCGACAGCTTTTGTGCTTTGTATAAGCACAGATATTTTGGAGGTCCTTTCTCGAAAATTATCTGTTATGGACTCGTTTATCACAACAACTTTGTATTCGTGAGCCGTTTGTCTATACTCAGACAATAGAGGGTTTTACAAAGTCCGGCAACACTGAACCGAAACTACGCATCGGCGCCATTGTAGGGTATACGGCAACACGGGCAGTGTGAGCACCCATACGGATCGCGTCAAGAGCAGCAAGGTTGTGAATTTTGATTACGTCGGATGTCATCGATCGTCCATGCTCACATGGCAGTTGCAGCTGTGCCGTCGACTGGGTGGGAAGCCAACATATCACGGCTACCGCGGGTCACAGTGGATTCGATACGTGCGTACCAGAAGGAAAGGTCATCAACTGAGCGCCACATGGAGCGCAGCTACCACTTTCTTGTTGAGTCATACGTGGAGACGGAGTCCATAAAGGCGAACTACACAAAGCAATGGTAAGCCATTCAGTGGTACACGCTCTACTGACAAGTTTAACACGTGCATGTACATGTTTATAAACTTTGGGCTCGGATAACAACTAGTCTTCGCTCGCGCGAAAACGAACACTCAGGAACTGTTCGGATTTCTATCACTGCATATCATTGTCATTTCATATGCAGCTTTGGAATCTTCTACGTCAAGGCTAAGTGCTACAGAAGTAAAAAGAAAGGTGCCCACCCATACGCCGTTTCACTTGCAATCGATGACGACGGAAACATAGCAGAAGGCAAGTGCGACAGTCTGGCCGGTCTCGGGTCATGCAACCACCAGTTAGGGGCGCTGAGGAATGTTGCCTTGCTTCAAGAAGAGGGCTTCAGCGAGGCCCCCAGTCAAATTTCCGTCACAGACCTGCCACAACAGTGGGGAGTGCCAAGGGGCCGACAAATTAAAGGGACATCAGTTCAAGTTGTGGACTGGAGGAGTGTACGTGAAGGGGGACTAGACAGCCCCATCACATGCCGAATCTACGATGCCAGACGAAACCCAAGAAGCATTCCCACACAGCAAGTCGCTGTATCAAAGTTTGAAGAAGCTCTTGCAAGGCTCAGTGAAGGAAGCATGTTTGGCCAGGCCCTGTTTGAAGCCTCTCAGAGAGAATCAAAGGAGATAAAGGTGGGGGGGGGGGGGCTTCATTCACGTCATCAACAACCACTGGCCCCGTTTGGATATGACGTAGTCCTCTCCTCAGACATCCGTGCAGTTGCTGGGAGCACACATAAGGTACCGCAAGATTACAAGCCATTTGTGCAGTGTCAGCCATGTACAGCACCACCAAACTAGAAGGGCAATGATATCATAAAGGTAAAAAGTACGACTTGCTTGCTTTAGTGATCACATTTCGAACACACTGCGTTACACTTACAGAGGCTCGAGATTTCACCTGAAAGTGCCCAAAGCCTTGAACAGAACACACGTCAACAAGCGAAGAGTGAAACCTGGCTCAAGGAGCGTGGGCTGCGACGTACTGCATCGAATTTTGGCACTGTCATGAAACGAAATGAGTGGACAGAAAAAGGTTGGAGCCATTGTTTCGAGGAAGGACCTGTCAGGTGTTCGAGCGATCAGGTACGGTTTACCGGCTGCATGAAGGCAATGATAATAAATTTATATACCTCAGCGATTCACTTTTATGTCCAAGACACTACAGTCCCCTGTAACATGAGAAAGAAACTGGACATTCCGTTTTGCACTTTTAATGGGCATGTGAAATTTATTTCCACGGTTAAGTCCTTAAAGTTGCTTTCTTTTCTAGGTATTGCATTGCAAATGAGTCCATTGCTGCACAGCCTTATTAGGACGTTCTACGTAGCAGAGGCCACCACGTCACCCTTCCAGCATGTGGCCTGTTTGTCGACCCTTCGACTCCGTGGCTGGGTGCCACAGCTGACAGAATAGTCTTTGACCCCACTCAAGACTCTCCGCATGGTGTGCTAGAGATAAAGTGTCCCTACTCACTGTCAGAGAAGAAGCTGACGGAGCTACAACAGGAGGTATTCTGCTCTTCAGTCGGCGAGAATAATGCATTGTTAAAAAGGGACCACCCTTACTATTACCAGGTCCTGGGGCAAATGGGGATTTCTGGACTGAGTTGGGCAGACTTTGTGGTGTATGGACGGCATTTCATTTTAGTTGAACGGATTAGGTTCTGCAGTGAAGACTGGGAGTGCGTACAAGAAAACCTTAAATCATTTTATTTTGCGACCATGTTACCATATTTACAAAAAGTAGGAGACAGAGCCTTGCAATAAATTTGTTTTGTCTTCTATGCAGCTTCACCTTACCTTGTGTCGCATTACATCAACACGGTTACATGAGATCAGTTGTTAAGATATGTACCTGTACTCACACATTTAACATCTGTACATTAAATGGTTACATCTCAACACAAAGATTTCAGAAAGATCTGGCAGGCTGTTACCATGCTGTCACTCAACCGCCTTAATGATTGCCGGCTGCATATTACTCAGAATTGCACAAACCGTCCAAATCTGGTTTGCTACAGGAGCCAAGGATATGGGAATGCACCAGTCAAAAATGTGATAGGTCTTGATTCTTTGAATCCTCCTCTCAACATGGATACGAACAGCAGCGATCTCCTGTGTTTCCCGGTTTTCTTCAGCAGAACACTGACCTTTTGTCAGGAATGGCGGAATATTCAAGGACACATTTTTGGCTTGTAGTAGATCTGCAATGCGGAATCCCTTATCGGCCATTACTGAGTCATATGCATCGAAAGGGATCTCCAAAAAACCACTTCGCACAACGCATTCTCTGTCGGGCAGTGACCCCATGGACAGCTCGGACACAAAGGTCAGGAGGCCATTGGGTGCAACACCAATCAGTCATTTGAATGTATTTGCAGACTTGTAAGTGGAGTATGTTCCTGATTGGGTTACAAACGAGCTTGCCATCTCACACCTGAGCTCGGCCGCATCAATGATGACCCTTGTCGTTGGGTACTTTTCCTTGAATCCATTTGGCATGGTCTCATCAATGAATGATCGTGGCTGCCAAAGTGGTAACTGGGATAGCTGAATGTAGAGGTAGTTAATCCATGACAAGAAGATCCTGGACACAGTACTCAACGAAATGTTAAACAGGTGTCCAATATGCTTGTGAAATAGTCCAACTTTCAGCTTGATCAAAACTAGGAAGAGCTGATCTTCTGTGTCACGTTTTCGAGGCCGGACAACGTTGTCGCTGGAAGCACTGCCTTGCCACAGTACCACGTTTCTCCCACTCTCCTGGGTTGAGATACTCATGCAGTTCTCTAAAGTGTGCGTACGAGGGAAGTCCTGTTTAGAATCGCACGTCATCATCACTGTCCTTGAACTTGTTAATGCTGAAGGCGACCTGCTGCTCCTCCAACCTTTTTCGTTTTCCTTCAGTCATTTCGAGTTGTGCTTGTAGCCTGTACACTTCTTCCGTTTTGTCTCTCAGGCATTTACGCAATTCGTCGTTCTCCTTCGTAAGCTTCTCCAGCTTATTGCTTAGCACACCCGGGTTCGAATCCCGGTGCCGGCTGTGCTGTCTGGGGTTTTTCCTGGTTTTCCTCAGACGCTTCCAGACATATGTTCGGTACAGTTCCCTTGGAAGTCGGCCCAGGACGCGCATTCCCCAGGGCGTCAGTCGTGACGTTGCCCACATCTTTGAGGCCGACAACGGCGAGCCCTTTCACCACCACCACCACCATTGCTTATTACAGAACAGTCCTTAGCGCACATGCACTGGCATTGGTCTAAATCACGCTGGGTGGCTTCCGCTTGGAGATTCTCATCAGACCAGGTGATATCACGCAATGGCTCTATCGCTTCGTCGCAAGCCTCTGTGGTGATGGGGAGCGTGGCTACACCGGCGGCAGTCCCTCTTTGACGTGGAGGTTTCCCTTGAGTTTTCGGCTTGCAAAAGTCGAACACGGACGAAACTGCCCAACTGTGCAGATGTCTGTGCCCACTGGCGACGTTCGGAATGAAGTCCGACTCGACGAAGTGTCTTGAACACACTTGTGTAGAGCGCGTCACGTGGAGCATCTTGCCTTCGTCGCGCTTGATAGCGATTATCCATTTTCTGTGGGTGGCAGCCGTCCTCGGGAAGCAAGGGAACGACACCTGGAACACGAATAGCAGATAAACTGCCCCGCTTTCAGCAAAAGCCGGGGAACGATGTTTGTTGTCGCTGCACACACCAGTTTCATGTCACGTACAATAAATGAAACACGCTTATATACGCACCTTCTTTCCGTCCTGATCCACGTAGCCTTTCTGTTTGCAATGCGGAACACAGCAGTACGAAGGCATTCCCGCTAAATCCAAGTGCTCATACGCGACCGGCGTCCGACGTTCGGAGCGAGCGGAGCTCGAAACTATGAAATATTTCCTCTGTTCCCTACAATGGCGCCTGCGGTCAGTTCGCGAGGGTGGCACTAGATGGCGCTACATTTCGAGAAGGATCTATAAAGGCTATTACGTAGTTCCACAAGGATTACTTTTTTCATAGAAGCGTGCACTCTCAATATCCTGCTCAATTAGTTGTCCAGGTCACTTGAGAACATAGTTGAGCAACGTCGCACAAGGAAAAAAAAATCCTTGCTACATTCCACATGCTGACTCCACTAATATATCTGAGGTGTCGTACTGCAATAGAGTTGAATTGCACAGGAATAAAGGGCAATGCGTACAGAAACTTTGAAGCTCCCTTGCTCCCATTGCACCGTGCTTAAAGTTGAAAAATTAGATCAACTGCAGTTACTACATCTAGCACCTTCCAGATGAATATAACAAAACATAGGCTATGGACTCAGAAATAGATGGTATTGACAATTATAATAGGAGTCAGCTGGTACATGCAACATCAAAGTGGAAATGCGATTCTGCCATACTGTAGCATGAGAACATGGACAAATTGTACATGGCCACATGACAGTTGTCAACTACTTAAAAGAAAGTTAGCTTGCGTTAACATGGGTACAGATTTGTCCAGCCAGTGGAGCCGTTTATATCCACACTGAGCACACGATCACGTGGAAGAACATGCACCCATGTTAACAGTAGCTATCGTGCTTTTACATTATTGACAGCTGCCGTATGACCGCATAGCTATTGACAATTATAATAGGAGTCAGCTGGTACATGCAACATCAAAGTGGAAATGCGATTCTGCCATACTGTAGCATGAGAACATGGACAAATTGTACATGGCCACATGACAGTTGTCAACTACTTAAAAGAAAGTTAGCTTGCGTTAACATGGGTACAGATTTGTCCAGCCAGTGGAGCCGTTTATATCCACACTGAGCACACGATCACGTGGAAGAACATGCACCCATGTTAACAGTAGCTATCGTGCTTTTACATTATTGACAGCTGCCGTATGACCGCATAGCTATTGACAATTATAATAGGAGTCAACTGGTACATGCAACATCAAAGTGGAAATGCGATTCTGCCATACTGTAGCATGAGAACATGGACAAATTGTACATGGCCACATGACAGTTGTCAACTACTTAAAAGAAAGTTAGCTTGCGTTAACATGGGTACAGATTTGTCCAGCCAGTGGAGCCGTTTATATCCACACTGAGCACACGATCACGTGGAAGAACATGCACCCATGTTAACAGTAGCTATCGTGCTTTTACATTATTGACAGCTGCCGTATGACCGCATAGCTATTGACAATTATAATAGGAGTCAGCTGGTACATGCAACATCAAAGTGGAAATGCGATTCTGCCATACTGTAGCATGAGAACATGGACAAATTGTACATGGCCACATGACAGTTGTCAACTACTTAAAAGAAAGTTAGCTTGCGTTAACATGGGTACAGATTTGTCCAGCCAGTGGAGCCGTTTATATCCACACTGAGCACACGATCACGTGGAAGAACATGCACCCATGTTAACAGTAGCTATCGTGCTTTTACATTATTGACAGCTGCCGTATGACCGCATAGCTATTGACAATTATAATAGGAGTCAGCTGGTACATGCAACATCAAAGTGGAAATGCGATTCTGCCATACTGTAGCATGAGAACATGGACAAATTGTACATGGCCACATGACAGTTGTCAACTACTTAAAAGAAAGTTAGCTTGCGTTAACATGGGTACAGATTTGTCCAGCCAGTGGAGCCGTTTATATCCACACTGAGCACACGATCACGTGGAAGAACATGCACCCATGTTAACAGTAGCTATCGTGCTTTTACATTATTGACAGCTGCCGTATGACCGCATAGCTATTGACAATTATAATAGGAGTCAACTGGTACATGCAACATCAAAGTGGAAATGCGATTCTGCCATACTGTAGCATGAGAACATGGACAAATTGTACATGGCCACATGACAGTTGTCAACTACTTAAAAGAAAGTTAGCTTGCGTTAACATGGGTACAGATTTGTCCAGCCAGTGGAGCCGTTTATATCCACACTGAGCACACGATCACGTGGAAGAACATGCACCCATGTTAACAGTAGCTATCGTGCTTTTACATTATTGACAGCTGCCGTATGACCGCATAGCTATTGACAATTATAATAGGAGTCAGCTGGTACATGCAACATCAAAGTGGAAATGCGATTCTGCCATACTGTAGCATGAGAACATGGACAAATTGTACATGGCCACATGACAGTTGTCAACTACTTAAAAGAAAGTTAGCTTGCGTTAACATGGGTACAGATTTGTCCAGCCAGTGGAGCCGTTTATATCCACACTGAGCACACGATCACGTGGAAGAACATGCACCCATGTTAACAGTAGCTATCGTGCTTTTACATTATTGACAGCTGCCGTATGACCGCATAGCTATTGACAATTATAATAGGAGTCAACTGGTACATGCAACATCAAAGTGGAAATGCGATTCTGCCATACTGTAGCATGAGAACATGGACAAATTGTACATGGCCACATGACAGTTGTCAACTACTTAAAAGAAAGTTAGCTTGCATTAACATGGGTACAGATTTGTCCAGCCAGTGGAGCCGTTTATATCCACACTGAGCACACGATCACGTGGAAGAACATGCACCCATGTTAACAGTAGCTATCGTGGTTTTACATTATTGACAGCTGCCGTATGACCGCATAGCTATTGACAATTATAATAGGAGTCAGCTGGTACATGCAACATCAAAGTGGAAATGCGATTCTGCCATACTGTAGCATGAGAACATGGACAAATTGTACATGGCCACATGACAGTTGTCAACTACTTAAAAGAAAGTTAGCTTGCGTTAACATGGGTACAGATTTGTCCAGCCAGTGGAGCCGTTTATATCCACACTGAGCACACGATCACGTGGAAGAACATGCACCCATGTTAACAGTAGCTATCGTGCTTTTACATTATTGACAGCTGCCGTATGACCGCATAGCTATTGACAATTATAATAGGAGTCAGCTGGTACATGCAACATCAAAGTGGAAATGCGATTCTGCCATACTGTAGCATGAGAACATGGACAAATTGTACATGGCCACATGACAGTTGTCAACTACTTAAAAGAAAGTTAGCTTGCGTTAACATGGGTACAGATTTGTCCAGCCAGTGGAGCCGTTTATATCCACACTGAGCACACGATCACGTGGAAGAACATGCACCCATGTTAACAGTAGCTATCGTGCTTTTACATTATTGACAGCTGCCGTATGACCGCATAGCTATTGACAATTATAATAGGAGTCAACTGGTACATGCAACATCAAAGTGGAAATGCGATTCTGCCATACTGTAGCATGAGAACATGGACAAATTGTACATGGCCACATGACAGTTGTCAACTACTTAAAAGAAAGTTAGCTTGCGTTAACATGGGTACAGATTTGTCCAGCCAGTGGAGCCGTTTATATCCACACTGAGCACACGATCACGTGGAAGAACATGCACCCATGTTAACAGTAGCTATCGTGCTTTTACATTATTGACAGCTGCCGTATGACCGCATAGCTATTGACAATTATAATAGGAGTCAGCTGGTACATGCAACATCAAAGTGGAAATGCGATTCTGCCATACTGTAGCATGAGAACATGGACAAATTGTACATGGCCACATGACAGTTGTCAACTACTTAAAAGAAAGTTAGCTTGCGTTAACATGGGTACAGATTTGTCCAGCCAGTGGAGCCGTTTATATCCACACTGAGCACACGATCACGTGGAAGAACATGCACCCATGTTAACAGTAGCTATCGTGCTTTTACATTATTGACAGCTGCCGTATGACCGCATAGCTATTGACAATTATAATAGGAGTCAACTGGTACATGCAACATCAAAGTGGAAATGCGATTCTGCCATACTGTAGCATGAGAACATGGACAAATTGTACATGGCCACATGACAGTTGTCAACTACTTAAAAGAAAGTTAGCTTGCGTTAACATGGGTACAGATTTGTCCAGCCAGTGGAGCCGTTTATATCCACACTGAGCACACGATCACGTGGAAGAACATGCACCCATGTTAACAGTAGCTATCGTGCTTTTACATTATTGACAGCTGCCGTATGACCGCATAGCTATTGACAATTATAATAGGAGTCAGCTGGTACATGCAACATCAAAGTGGAAATGCGATTCTGCCATACTGTAGCATGAGAACATGGACAAATTGTACATGGCCACATGACAGTTGTCAACTACTTAAAAGAAAGTTAGCTTGCGTTAACATGGGTACAGATTTGTCCAGCCAGTGGAGCCGTTTATATCCACACTGAGCACACGATCACGTGGAAGAACATGCACCCATGTTAACAGTAGCTATCGTGCTTTTACATTATTGACAGCTGCCGTATGACCGCATAGCTATTGACAATTATAATAGGAGTCAACTGGTACATGCAACATCAAAGTGGAAATGCGATTCTGCCATACTGTAGCATGAGAACATGGACAAATTGTACATGGCCACATGACAGTTGTCAACTACTTAAAAGAAAGTTAGCTTGCGTTAACATGGGTACAGATTTGTCCAGCCAGTGGAGCCGTTTATATCCACACTGAGCACACGATCACGTGGAAGAACATGCACCCATGTTAACAGTAGCTATCGTGCTTTTACATTATTGACAGCTGCCGTATGACCGCATAGCTTTTCTGTGCTCATATGTTCAGCGTGGATATTTACAACAGCAGTAAAGCAGGGTAGACAAGCACCCATGTTACACTAGCTCTCCTTCTTTTGCGTTGTTGATAGCTGATATATGGCCACAGAGTTTATCCATGTGCTCATGTGTTCAGTGTGAATATAGCGCTAAACAAAAAAATGTGTCCCTTTTGTGTCTCCTGAAGCTCAAGGCTTTTCTGTCAAACAAAAATGTATGCATGCTGGTCTTCATCATTTTGTGAGTAGGACTGTTAAAAATTACTCGACGACACTGCAGCTTTACACTGGTGTGATCTATACACTCTTGTTGTCTAGCCTCACATCCTGTATCGATAAAAATAAGAATGGAAAAACACATCTCTATGGAATCATGCCACATGATTTATCATATACACCTGCATCCACATTGCAATCGTGGTTATATCTATCACGAATGCCACAATGCCTCTAATTTGGCTGTGTTGTGCATGTCTTCAACGTGTTCTGAATAGCTGAGTTCCAAAATAGTGAACCAAACCAATATTCTTCCAATATGCATATGTGTAGTACATCACTGTATTGCAATTATATTACAGCTTGTTCTCCTTGCACCGGCTCAGGTGCATGTAAGTGTCCACGGTTTTTGTTGTATGACATGTCCTGTACATTGGTACTCTCATTTCACACCAGCTCTCCTCTGCCTCGACTTGCACTCCGCCCCTAACTGTGCAGCAGTGAGGGGAGGATGAACAGAATATGGACATACTACGGTCACAAAGTTCTGACGTAACTAAGAATGCGTCATCAGCATTATGGCAAATGATTCTAACATCTATGGATCTGTCATTCGAAACAGTGCCTGAATGCTGTTGCAATACGAGACACCATGCACTTACATTTACCGCTGGAAAGCTTCCTCCCTTCACATAATCACCAGGAGAACATGGGCCATCTCGTGCACACTGCTTTCACTGCATGACTGGCACCAAATACCTGTGACGCATGATTGTATATGTGTCACACCTGGTTATTTATTTTGTTTCAGGTGAGCAGTTCTTCAACGCCATATGTGAAGAAAATTTATTGCTATACAAAATGTGACTGGCATTAGCTTAGGCTTATGGCATACCATACCATATCCAACAAAAATCATGTCCGTGTAAGAGCTAGCTTCACCATAGGTTCAGAAATCCTGTGGTTGTGTGTGTGAAATGTTTCATTTCTTTTTAACGGGAAATTCACACTACATCTGTTTCTTTTTAGAACCCCCCTCTCCCACTACATCTTCTATGGCACCCTTAGGGGTGCTAAAGTTCAGTAAAGTGGACCGATATAATGACATGCTCGTCTTGTGTGCCAACGTAATGCATATGCCCAGAATCTGCGAAACTGTTGCTTTGGGTTCTCGTATCTTGCAAACCATCTCCCATATGTCATGTATTAATTTCCAGAAGTTGCCTGAAGACAGTGCACGTTCATCACTCGTTACTGAAGTTAGGTGGTTAGTCATGCAGAGGCATCAATATTATTTTACTACGAATCCAGCATTGTGTCCATTACATCTGCTGCCAGACTTTGTCCTAGATGATGCAGCACACCATGCTCACTACATTAAACTGTCCAGTTGCATAGATTTGTGCTGACACAACAGGATGAATATGTCGGCTTCTGCAAAGTGACAACTACCAATGTGGCTCAAAATATAACTGAAATTGTGGAAGAAAGATGTACAATCATGTAAATTTCGATAAAAATAATACAGCACATTGTAGCTAAGATGCACCTGATTTCAAGTTGCATCCTTTGCTTTGTATGAGCTTATTTGCATTGTGTCCATTTTTCCACTGCAGACTTCCTCTTACGGTATGATATAGATCAATACAGAAAGCAAGCAGACAATGATCAGTGCTGCTGCTTGCTGTGACACTGAGATTTCATGCTGGAACGAGCGCCTCTAGATGTGCCTTGCTGTGATATTCCACTGTGTTGTTTCTCAAGAAATAGCACAATCTCTCAGTACAAAGGTGTACAGTCAAACTGCATAACCACACAGTGCAGAAATGCAGCCTGTGCAGTAATTTTTCATAGCTTTATCATCTGTGCAAACAACGAAAATTAGTCGAAGCAGGCCACAATCAAAGAGGGTTACAGGAAGTGAGGAAAAAGATAATACATAAAAAAGGCAGTAAAACAGCAACAACAAATGAAAACAACAACAACGTTATACAAGGAGGTTACACAAGGTATCATAAATGACGCAAGGTTTATTAACTGGAAATAGGAATTACGAAAGTGAGACGGGTCAGTTATGGTAACGATGTGGGGCGGGAGGTTATTCCAATCAATGGCAGTCTTGAATTTGAAAATGATTGAGTGTTACATTTTAAGCGGGCGACTTTGAGTTCGTGGTCGATGCGAGATGATATTCTGTGAGGAGGATTAATATAGGATGACCTGATGGCAGGAGAATGGTAGAACTTGTGAAACAGTGATAAGCGTGCGACCCTCGTACGGACGTGCAGTTCGGCCAGGTTGATGTGTTTTTTTAATGAAGAGATACTTGTATATGGTGAGTAGTTACTAGTGATGAACCTGGTTGCGGCTTCGAGGTCGCGCACAGGGTAAGCAGTATATGAATACCATACGGCAGAGGCATACTCCAACTGAGGCCGGACAAATGTGATGTAAGCCAGGTATATAATATTAGGGGGAGCAGACGAGAGATGCCGTTTCAAATATCCCAAGGTGCGGTTAGCTTTGTTAACGATGGAGCTTACGTGGATGTTCCAAGAAAGATCGTTTTGCAAATTAACACCCAGATACTTATATGATGTAGCGGACGAAATTACAGAACCATTAAGGGAGTAAGAGTGGTTGAATTTTGGAGTTTTCCTACAAAATGGGACGTGGCAACGTTTATCAATATTGAGTGACATTAACCACTTACTTCACCAGTGATCGATGAGGCTGAGGTCATCTTGAAGGATGAGATGGTCATCGGGAGAGGAGATGCAGCGATAAAGGACACATTCATCAGCAAAGAGACGTATGTTTGACTGTCTGGACAAAGGCAGGTCATTAATGAACTGGAGAAACAGGAGAGGTCCTAACACGATACCCTGCGGTACACAGGAAGAGACTGGGTGGGCATCTGAGAGTACGTTATTGGCGAAGACAGACTGCGAACGGGGACTCAGGAATGCAGCAATCCAAGATAACGTCGTGGAATCAATATTAAAGCTCCGCAGCTTGGTCATTAGTCGGCCATGAGGAACCCGGTTGAAGGCACGAGAGAAATCAAGGAATATGACGTCTGTCTGAAGTCTGTTGTCCAGATTAGTATGAATATCGTGAATGAACGAGGCGAGTTGGGTTTCGCAGGAAAAATGTTTGCGGAAGCCATGTTGACAGGGCGAAATGAGGCCATTAGACTCGAGAAAGGACATTATGTATTATATGTTCGAGAATTTTAGATGGCACACCCGTTAGTGATATTGGACGATAATTGTTAGCGTCGTGCTTGTCACCTTTCTTGTAGATTGGGATGACCACCCGCCAGTCCTACGGGACGACAGCAGAAGATAACGACTGCCGGAAGATAGCAGTTGGATAGGAAGAGGAGATGATCCTAGTGCCCTTTAAAATTTTACTGTTGATGCCGTCGAAACCACATGACGAAGAAATGCGAATCGAATCGATTAGCTTTAGGATACCGCTTTCAGATATGACGATCGGCTCCATGGGGGGACAAGACAAAGGTGGATAGCTTGGTATGTCAGACGGACTTTCTGTTGAAAAGGCCTGCGCGAAAGTATAGCCAAGCAATTTTGCGCACTGGTCAGGCGGGACAGGGCCCCTTCCTCCGTGAAGTTAATATCTGATTATTGTTAGCTCTGGCTGGATTTATAGTGGACCAAAATTTTTGTGTGTTCTGAACAAGGAGCTTCGGTAGGTTGCAGGAGAAGAACTTGCGTTTCGCATCTCTGACTGCGCGTGCGTGTAGGACTCGGCACATGAAGTATACCTTTCCGACAACACGGCGGAATTCCTAATTTTCCCTCTTCTGAACAAGTCTTGTTTCTTATTCAGTAATGTTTTGATGGACTTGTTGTACCATGGGGCGCGGGAAGAAGTTATAATCGACATAGACGGCACGTACCTCTCGGCAAGGCTGGACAACAGTGACTTATAGAAGAGCCAATTCTCTTCGACAGCGTGAAATGGCTGGCTTAGAAGAAATGGCTGAAGAGATGAAGAAAGAGCATCGTTTATGGCAGTGAAGGTGGCACGGTCGTATAATCGAATCACCTTCTTGGTGGTACGACACTTCGGTGTTTCAGGACGTATATTAAACTGAATGACATTGTGGTCGCTGATGCCGGTCATGCATGTAACGGAACTAACAATATCTGGTACTGGGGACAACACCAAATCTAAAATATTTGCAGTGCTGTCTGTGACCCTGGTTGGGGACGATATGATTTGGTGAAGATGTAAATCCAAACACAAACTGAAAAAATCTCTAGCAAGGGTGGAACAACCGGGCATGACACAAGGTATATTCCAGTCGATACCAATAATGTTAAAATCTCTAAGAAGCACGAGTTTGTGTTTAGGAAAGCGCATAGCAATATCAGATATAACAAGAGACAGTTCACTTCCAAAATCTGTGACATAATGCGGCGGGCGGTAACATACTCCCCACAGCACATTTGTGGGTCCGCACTGCACACGCACCCAGACAATCTCAAGAACAGACAAGACTGGTATCAGATATGAAGAAAAAGTGTTTCTTACGGCCATGAGCACTCCCCCACCCCTTCTCCCACCTCTGCCTTTACGATAGTAAGTGAAATTAGTCAAAGGCCTTATCTCGGAGTCATTTACGTGGGAATTCAACCATGTTTCGGTGAGAACAACAATATCGGAACAAGTGGATAAGACAAGATATTCAAGGTGATCTCTCTTGCCAAGAATGCTACGAATATTAGTGTACAGGATGGAGGGGGGAGAAGGTTTGGGCGTGGGAATATGTTAGGCACGCCGGGCTATCTGTTGGAACGTGCAGCAACAGTCCCAAGATCGGCGTCGTACCCGAACATCTTTCCCTCTATTAGCGGCTTGTCGAAACTAATCTTATATGGTTTCCCTTGCGCTTTGGCATATTGGATAAGATGCTTATGGGCAGTTCGGGCTTTGAGCGAATAGTCGCCACTCACGGAATACTGACTATTCTTGAACAAATGACCTTGACTAAGAATTTCTTCTTTCTTTTTGAAAGATGTGAATTTGACAATGATTGGTAGGTTGATACCTGGACGGTATCTACCCAAGCGGTGAGCGCGCTCGATATCGTCAGGTCTAACGGTTTTCCCGAGGCTTTGCTAACAGACGTTGATGATGTTTGTCTCAGACTGCGCCCAGGATTTATTTGGATCATCTTGGATCTCGTGGAAAACCAAGTTGGTGCGTCGCGTTCTGTTCTCCAAGGCGTCAATTTGTCGGTTAAGAAGATCGACGCCGGCAGATACGATTTCTGTTGTTTTCTTTACATTGTTCATTGACTCGTGAAGATTTCCGAATGAAGCAATCTTGGTTTCTATTGACTCAACTCTACATGATAATGCAGCAATTTCGTTCTCGGTTGCCCTCAGATCGGTCTTAATGTCTTTCATATCTTTTAGTACACTGACCAGCTTCAAGGCGCTGAAGTGAGGACATCAGGGAACTAATTTGTTCATCAGCGAAAGGGCCTGGGTTAAGTTCGACATCCCCTGACTGAAGTAGTACAAGCATCGTAGTGTGAACAATCTCACAGCAAAGAGCAATCAACACTCTGGGCCAGGCAGCAACACCAAAAAAGGATCATCTGATCTGTAACAATAGTCAAGGCGGCGTTTACCAACCCGTACACAGAAGATCAGTGGATTAGACGTCTGCATGTTGAGATGGACGATACAAACATGTAAGCCTCAAACGTCCAGTTGTTGAGTTTCTTAAATTATCGTCTGTATTTCAGGATGTCTGCAATCTAGTAAGCATGGAAAACTGGGAATAGTCTGAGAACTATTGCATGACTGGAAAATAAAAGAAAATGTCAAAATGGTGAAGAGCTGCTGAAGTAAAAATTCACTAAATAAGTTTACACAATTGTACAGTGGCAATTATCTTTCCCATGGCATCACACAGGCCTCTTATATCATTTCACAGTCAAAGTTGAGTCATCTGTGTCAGAGTGAAGTAACAACTGTAACTGCATCACTATGGAAATTATTTCTGAACAAGAAGCCTAAATTAAAAAAAAAAATGAATAAGGAGCGATTTCAAAGATTGTAGTGCATGATGCAGTCGTCCGTGTCGTCGTTCTTGTGTCCGCGTCTTTTTGTTGTCTACACATCATGAATTTTTACCAACTACCCCACCTTCATACGCATGCATAATGTAAAAACCCCGAGACTAGGGAACACGAAGGGACAGACACAACACGAAGTCTCAAACACAGCTGAAAATTTTACTTCACATACAAGAAATATATACAAACAGAAGGGAAGGGATCACCAGTTGAGAACAAAATAGGAGGTCATTTCGGGGGAACGAGCAGTCTGTTCAGGGCCGGACCGAGGATTACGGAAGGTTTGCTGACACAGTTCCCACAAGAAGTTATGAAAAGGGTCTCTCACAAAAGCCTTCTGTGAGGGTCCACTTCGGATGCCTTTACAATTGTTTCATCCCATAGAGGGAAGCAATCTTAGCATTCTTCCAAATGTTTTGCAATTTCAGAGTTTGAAGCTTTATTTTTTACTTTTAATGAATGCTCTCTCAAACGATCATTTAAGCAACGTTTTGTCTGGCCAACATAACAGGAACCATAAGCTAAGGGGATCTGGTAAACAACGTTTGAAGAACAGGGGACAAATTTATTCTGGTGATTCTTGCAAAAAAGTTCAGGTTTGGCGAAAGGCGTGAGGCGGTCAAGACAGAAGTTGTTCTTGAAAACGATGTTGATTTGAAACTTCTTCGCAGCGGCCAACAAGTTGCGAGACACTTTGTGAAAGAAAGGTAAAGCCACCCGTTTGGGGACAGATGGCTTAGTTTCAGGTGAACCAGGAAGCAAGGTGTTTAACAAAACATTTAAAGCACCAAGTAACATGTGATGGGAGTAACCAGCATCATTCAAACGGAGAAGCTGACTTTCCACAGAGGGAATGATATGATGACAACAAGATTTTTTACGGCATTTGATAGGATACCTGTGATCAAACCCCGTTTTACAGTTTTAGAATGACAACTTGAAGCGGCAAAATGGGTTTAGCTTGAGATTTGCCGTAAGACCAACAAAGAGCGGGTTGTAACAAGAGCATGATATCAAGAAACTGAAGCACACCAACAGTGGGGAACTCACTGGTAAATACAAGCTCTGGGGCCGCGGACACAACTACATTTTTACACTGGTCAATAACACTCTCATTGGTGGAAATGAAAACAAGATTATCTACAAACCTTTTTACAATGACATCACTTGAAGGCAGAGAGGATATAAAGGATAATACAGCGTTGTCAATTACACTCAGGTAAATCTCGGAAAGAACAGGCGCGATGCTCGAGCCAATACAGATACCAGTTTTTTGGGTGTACAGATGCCCGTCAATACTTATGGCAGTTGATCTCAGATAAAGTTCTATCAAATGCCGTAAAAAAATCTTGTTGTCATCATATCATTCCCTCTGTGGAAAGTCAGCTTCTCCGTTTGAATGATGCTGGTTACCCCCATCACATGTTACTTGGTGCTTTAAATGTTTTGTTAAACACCTTGCTTTTCCGTATGAGTCACACTCCAAAGAAACACAGCCCGCAAAGAGATGCTCTAACGCGTTGCCGATTTGTGACACGCTGAAAGTACCACGCTGATTTCTTAAAACTATAATGCCGTAAAAGTTATGTGTGTGGGAGTCACCTGCAGGATAAGGCCACCCTTGCATCAATGTCCTTTCTGTTTACATAGCCTACAGTGATCAAGCACTTGCACACACGTTGCGAACAAGACATCAGGCTCGAAAGCGTATAAAAGACTCTGCTGAAATGCCCCATCAATCTATCTTGCTATCTTGATCGTTGCAGTTCACCACATAGATCGCACAACAGACGATAAAAAAGCGATGGTCGATGAGGATGAAGTTATAAACGCAACCACTATCGACGACCGAACACCGACAAAAGCACAACGTTCACGTGCACGAGGATACGTACTGCTGCCTTTGAAATAACATGGCAAACGCTCTCTATGGACACTTTTTTAGCGACCATATCAACCATATCTCGCAGAGCCTGTCATTAATAAAGGCCAAGTCAGGTAGGCATAACCGCCGATTACCGACACCCTGATCCGTAACCACCTGCAGCAGCGACAGCGCCGCCAGAACTTTTCTTCCGCTAACAACCTCATAATCAAGAAGCAAACGGGAGCCTTCCTCTTCGCAGTCCTGTCGTCTGCTAGTTTCTCCCAATGTCAATAGTGCGCATGCGTTGTGGTCAACCTTTGGTCAACCGCTATTCATAGACGGAGAAATCACGTGATCGATTTAAACCTGACGTCACTAAACCAATGGTTCAAGTCGGCTGGTGAATACGGACTATTGCGTTTGATGCGTTTAATGTCTGGGCGTAAGAGTAAAACGTCATAGTCCACGCCGGAGATGAGCAGAGCGTGCGTGGTGATGCTTTCGTCAGAAATCCTCAAGGGTACTTTACTTCACTGCCGGAATATCTTGGAAGTGCCATTAAATCCCTTGACACATACGTACATGTCCTCTGGGGACAGAAGGCGAGTGTTGAGGAAAGTCATGGACGATCCTCTTTCTACGAGGGCACGAGCAAGGACACCGTTCATACGTACATCAATGTAAATTAAATTTATGGAGACAAGGTGAACCGTTTGAAGTTGTTTATGTGGGTGGAAACCGGCGACCTCTTTTACTTGACGTTTGGTGGTACATAGTAAGTGGAGTCTTCAGCAACGACTGATGTTTGTGTATTTGTTGGGCAGTCTCTACGGTCCATGATACAGGAGAGTGAGTCGACTTGCGGTGCCGGCGTTTCCTACAGCATTGGGATGTACTGGTACGGTTTGTACTCTATTGTCACATCGAGACACACCAGCGCAGCGTAGACATTGCAATGCAGCTTCGGGGTCTCGTGGTCCGCGCATCTTTACGACTTGCTGCACATGAACGGAGAGCCCGTGTGTTAACAAAGCAACAACGGAGGAGCTGGGAATCTGTGGCTCGGCAAGCTGGAGCGAACCTAACTTTTCGAAGTAATAGTCGGTGTACCAACCAGTAACATACGTGAGGGATATGGCATCCTCCAACCGAGGCACTTGATCCTCGCCAAATGAGACGAGAAGGCTTTGTTCCCATGATTCCCAAACGGACTTGCGATGATCAAGTAGGCAGAAGTCATTCCACCTCCTGATAGCACCGTCAAGGAAGATACGTAAGTTGTCGGTCGATTTTCGTCCTATATGTTAACCAAGAATTGTGCTGGCAGGCGTATTCGTACAAGGGCATCAATGACCCGGCTCTCCTACTACCGTGAAATTCTTCAGGCTTGAACAGAGGGCGAGACGAATTCTCCCGGACGGACATAATGCGAAGGAGGTCGATAAAGACTTGCTGTTGTTCAGCCAACTGATTCTGTTGAATTTGAACATGTATAATAATGTCACTGTGTCTGCCCCTGACAAAAATAGGTTTAGCCAGTCTATCGACATCCTTTGGACATCCTATTTCCTGAACATACTTCCTTTTGACTGTTGAATTTATGGACTCTCTGTTTCACGTCTATAGACATCTTTTGGACTATCGTGTATCCTTTCTTTGGCCTCTCAAGGGGAGATTGACACCAACAGTCTATAGACAACCTGCTATAGACATCAAGGAAATGGAAATCTGCCATTGCCCGGCTATTGCATCTCCTGTAGACAGAGAATAGTCTGGCTACTGGTCCACCATTACCTTTCTACCATCATCATATGCATCCTATTCGGAGTCATGAACTGTGATCTATTGAGTCTGAATCTGGAATTCTGTTGAGTTCCTGTTGTGTGAAAGTGTATTGATGATTTTTAACCTGTGTTGATAAGCAATACGTGGCCATTGTTTACTTACGTCTAGGATCATCGAGGATAATCCTCAGTGCCATTTGCAAAAGCTTAACCAGTGTTTCAGGGGCGTCAGGACGTCCACCTCTGAGCACGTAGCACGTGAAGTTAGAAAGCCATATACAGCACTGCGATCTCCTTCCTAAGAGAAAACAGATATCATATATTGCTTGACTTGCGAGCTTCCCCAAATTCGAGTGTCCTGCTTGCCTCTGACGAATCAGAATGAAGGGTGATGTGTCCCAGCTCCATTCGATTATGCACATATCCAACACCGAAGTGAGGAATTGCTTGGAGTATTAACTCACCACCAGGATAACGCTCGTAATTTGCATAATTTGTCATGCAGATTCACATTGATGCAAATAGCCATATCACTGCACAGGTTTGACTTTCAATGGACGTACTGAATGTCTCGAACCGAAAGCAGTTACAAACACAGGTGTTATCTTGGTGGTGAGTTAATACGCCAAGCAATTTCTCACTTCGGTGTTGGATGTATGCGTAATTGAATTAAGCTGGGACACCTTACCCTTCATTCTGACTCAGAGGCAAGCAGGACACTCGGACTTGCGGAAGCGGAATATAATCAATTCAATTCAATCCAATATATGGTACCTGTTTTCTCTTAGGAAGGAGATGCCACTGCTACGTGCTCAGAGGTGGACGTCCTGAAAGAACTGGAATTAAGCTATTCCAAATGGCACTGATGATTATCCTCGATGATCCTAGACGTGTGCCAATAATAGCCACGTATTGCTTATCAACATAGGTTAAAAACACCAATACAATTTCACACAACAGGAACTCGACAGAATTCCAGGTTCACATTCAACATATCACAGTTCATGAATCTGAATAGGGTGCATATGATGATACAAGGGGAATGGTGGACCAGTGTGGCCAGTCTATTGTCAGTCTATACAAAGTCAATAGACAGGCAATGGCAGATATCCATTTCCTTTCCATAACATGTTCTCTATAGACCGATGGTGCCAATTTCCCATTGACAGGCCAAAGAAAGGATACACGATAGTCCAAAAGATGTCTGTCGACTTGAGACAGACAGGCTATATATTCATTAGACACGTTGTTTATAGAGAGGATATAGGTTGGCCACAATTTTTTTTCATACGGGCTGGACTGCGAAGCCCTCTGGCGCACCTGTGAAGAGCCCACAAAGCCGGTCAAAGTCATCGAGCTTCATATTAAGTTTGAATGTGCCCTGAGTTAGCCGTTGAAGAGATGTCGATGTTCAATTTTGAAGTTGCATGCTGAAGGAGAGGTTGGTGGTCGCGATGAAAATCCGGGTTTTAGGAACTGTCAAGTGAATTGCAACCCAGGGTAACCTTACGATTTTATGAAAGCCTAGGAAGAGTACATTTCATATTTCTTTTGGAACCCCTTTTTCTTTGAGTAATCGAATTTCAAAGATTGCATTCGAGCGCAAAGCTGAGTACTCCCTCAGCAACAACACTGGGTTCGCTCGTGTCGGCTATGGCTTGTCTCGCCTTTCTCATCTGCGTCCCGGTCTGTGGCGAAACCGTAATGACCGAAATGTTTTGGGGTCCACGCCGTGTGATGTCGAATTTACCAACCCTGAATGCCCTCGATCTTCGGATAGTCCAGCAGTCACGCCGGCAAAACTTTTGTTCTTAGGAGGGCACGCCGGAGACACAGCATGACACGATGTCATCCGCAGAATCGTCGACGGAGGATAAATTGTCGTCATCGCCGTCACGTAGCCGCGTGGGAAACAGTCTTCATGTGTAATGAAAATGTTGAGAGCCTGACAGCGGAAATATGGTATTGCTCCTTCGGTTCAGTTGTCCTTGCGGCAAGTGCGTGTCGATGCTGACGGCAGACGAATGCCTTTGTTGCCGCGAAATGAGACGTTACTGTGTAGCGTATCGCTACAGAAGGACGACACGATTCGTGCGGCAGAGGAACGAACCGCGCACTAGCGGTTGGCGCTTGTAGCTTTCAGCGTCGTCTTCGGACGCACCACAGCCCCCCCCCCCTTTTTTTTGAAAGAGGTTGACAAGTGGTAGAATCGGCGGCAGAATGGGTGGCAGGGCCCAGGTAACAGTGTTGTGCCGAGCAACTGGTTCGTCAGCAGTAGAAATCGGGGAAAAAAAAAAAAACTGTCGTGGTGCGGGGGCGTTGTCGAGAAAGGCAGGCTTCAACCGGCCAATAAAAACTGATTCCGGGCGGCCACGGATGTCAATTATAAATGTGTTCCGGAGGCGCCGCAAAACTTGATAGGGACCGGAATGTGGTGGTTCAAGGGGCTTGCGTGGCCTGTCGGTACGTAGAAAAACGTGAGAAGCGGAGTGAAGCTCTGCGGGGCACGAAATGTGGTGTAGAGGTGGAGGCTCGGGTTGGTGTGTACTGAAGCGATGAGTGTGCAGTACGGAGGTCGCAGATAAAGGTGGATTGGTAAGGAGGCGGGGTCGAAGAAGGGATGAACACATCCAACTTTGTAACCCTTTCTCAATTTCTCATAATAAATTTCCCATGTTTTCCCTCATACCAGTCCAATTGCAGCCATTGACTCAGGGCTTTTGCAGACCGCTACTATTTTACTGTAGCTCACATCTCTGCAAGTTGTCGGTGTTTTATTCAGGAGATGATCTACATCCTCTGCCAAGAAAATATAATATGGTCTTCCCTATGCTTCTAAGTGTCTTCCCTATGCTCTTTATATCGAAACATGGTCCCTCATGGCTGTCATGGATGTTGGTAGCGTGCGGGGTCAAACCTAGAGACATTATCTCGAAGTTAGTATACACTGTTTCCTGAATGACAGATCATTTGTATATGTAAGCTTATACTTCTCCACGTGCTAAGGAGAAGCTCCAAGCTCTGTATTTCCCTCAGAATTAGAACTACACCTGTAAAGTTGGTTACAAGTGTGCTGCATCCACGGGTTTAGCTCAGCACATGCACGGGACTTGACCGCAGCTTCAAGCTTTTTCTTAACCCTCTGTTACAATATCCTCTTGTGGACTACATGGCCCATAAGCATTTCCAAGCATGGCAATTGCATATTGCAATTGTTTACTATAAGTAATTACAAGCTAGTTCTTTTTACCTTTTACTACATGTACCTTTTACGTCATTGTTGCAGATAGAATTATTGTAGCAGTTGAATTGTAGCAGTTGATAGAATTATTGTAGAATTATTCAAGTACGCAAAGCTTGTGTGCCTTCTTTTGTATTATTTTTTTGCGCCCTCAATCCTTTCTCAAAAAACTTGTATTTCCTCCTCACCACCTTCTTTGTCCCCTTTCTCTAATGTACATCAGTATAAATATCTGTACCAAGTGTGTGTGTCTGTATCGTGTCTGATGAATGAAGGACGGACTCTATTCGACAGCTTGTGTTTTAGTAAAATTATTTTAGTGGTTCAGTCTCTTTAAATACTTATCTTATTCACTTGCGAGTGCTATACTTTTCCAATTTTTGCCTGTTGGTTTCCACTCTACGCTCTGCAACACGGCCGTGAGTTCTGATAATCCTACCTGTGTCGCGAGAGGGAGTCTGCAGCCTTTCTGGTAGGTGTTGCAGGTGAGATCACTTTAATAGTAACCGGCTCGAGTAACCAGAGAACCTGGTCAACAGCAAATACTACTAGGGGTCATTTAAATCTGTGCAAACATAGGAGGCTATGAATTCACACCTTGGCTGCACTGGCCCCATTCAAAAAGATCGTGCGAGACAACAAGATGTTCCATGCAGCCATCTTGTTCACCTCTGGCTGACGTTTCCACGATATATTGTGTTCACTTGGGCACTTAGCGTTTGCGGTGAGAAGCGTGACGCGAACATCTGTGCCCACTTTGTGCGATACACCGTAAGTCCTGCATTTCTCAAACAGTTCTAATAGTGCAGTTGTGAATTTGATGTATTTCTTCTGGTCTGGTGAAGCAGAGGGCACAACACTGCAAAGTAGAAGAGCTTTTAGTATCTGCAAACTTGTATCAGCATGCTATGTACCATTCAAAACTGTTGTCTTCAGATTCCCAGAATGACTCTACAGCTGGTTCCACCAGTGGTGAAGATATTGTCATATCATGCAGCTGCAAGGAATGCAGAAGTTAAAATGTTAAACAAAACTAGAGCTTGACTCACCTGTGAGCATGAGGGTGTATGGATAATAGGTGTTGCAATCATCACTGGATAAAGGTTGAGAGGAGTTGACACTAAATCATGCGTTTGCACGCTATTGCTTCCGATTTTCACTTTCTTGTCAGTCACGATGAAAGACTGTGTCGTTGATATAAATGAAGAATACGGTCAGTATCTATAGCGCACAATTTATTTGATACTTCTATTCTCCTACGAGAGCTCAGGGCTCCCCAGGGGAAGGGGGATGTTCCGTTTGGTACATTACCCAGCGTAGGCATCACAAAAATCAATCTGAATTTGAAATGAACTATATCTATATATGTATTATTCCTGTGTATTGGTAAATACATACCTCGTGTGCACTGGTGTTCGCATCGTGAGACGTCACAAGGAGAAACACTGGTGTCGGGAATGCCGTCCGTTTGAGATGTTTTCGACTGTCCGTTGCTACTATTTCGTACGACTCGTCAGAGAAATGAATTGAGCAAATACAGTATGGATCACGAATGTCTTGACCAAGCGCTTCCAACCACTTTCGTTTCCGCGCATTTTCAGTTGGGATCTTGTGGTACACAACGTCCCTTGGCGAAAGAGCACACTTGGGGTATCCCCGAACATTACAGTTGATACCTGGCATCGCTGTCAGGTGAAGTTCTGTTCAATTTCGGCAGGAAATGAACTTTTTTTGCATACACAAATCTCGCCAAACGCAATACACGCCGTGCGATATGGTTAGGAGGAGCAAACAGAGGGCCCTGACAGTATTTTGGGATACCGTTTCTCCGATATTTTGAAGAATTGTCCCAGTAATTCTTGTGATTCTAAAAGTAGTGTTTATTGTTAACTAGTAGTCGGTCATAAGTTCATTGTGTATTACTTAAGTATCACGTGACGGGAGTACTCCGATCACGACTTTTTTAGCTGTTGCGGGGCGCAACCTACCGTTCGATTTAATTTTTCTAATTTATGCTGTGTAATAATTAACGCGCTTTGAGTGCTTAGGCTCTGTGTGTGGCATCACACAGGCAAACACTACCAGGTCGCACACAGAAACAGCGGGGGGGGGGGGGGGTCAAATTCCTTTTTACAGTTCCTTTAAAGGTGTCCTCTCCGACGTCACAACGTCGCACCGACTGCCCCTCGGTGGTAGCTTCTATGAAGAACTCTACCCACATTTGGTTGTCGGCTGCGCCAATGCAAGACTATGCAGTCGTCTCCGCGCCTTCTTCTTCTTCAGCTTCAGACGGTGGCCGTTATCCACCATTGGAGATTGAAGATTGGCCAGCTATCAGTTGCTAGGCTATGATTGATGAGGATGATGAACTTGTCAACAGAACGGCAGTGCAGTGTGTGTGTCAAAGTGATGAAAAAACGCGCGCACACACACACACAAGCTACGTAATAGAACGAGGCTTGTGCCTCGTTCCTCTACCTCTGTATTGGCCTGCTGGCACCTTACACTAATGCCATCTTATATGTGTATTGTCATCAAGTAAGGAACCCGTCTATGAAGGCAAGCCTTTATACACGTACTGCAACTATTGCCTACAGGTGGATTGCTATGGAAGGTGGATTGCTATGTTCATATGTGGCCAGCGACCAGGAAGAAACGCTCATCCGGATTCAAACTGGAAAGCAGACCAATATTTATATTTCTGCACAACGGTGTGTATTAAATAGAATAGGTAACTTACGTTTGATGACTAAGAGATTTGGAATACCCAGGTCGCTAATTATGATGTCGATGTTGACGAAAAAATAATAAGGTGGTTAATTGTATAGATTGTATGGCATAGATTGCCCCAAACAATTGTGGTATTCAAACCTCCAGGTACTGTAGCGGATGGAGTTCCGGATATGTGGAACAGACAGGCCAAACATATGCCAGAGGAAAGGTAGATGGCCTAAAAAGTTGTCCATCCCCTATGTTCATGGAGTAACTCACCGCTTGACGAAAGTAGTGAAAGGTACGGAGCAGAGGTAGTTGCGACAGTGAAGAGGAAGCTGGGAGGTTTATGCCCGGCCGTCACAGATTGATCATCTGAGTACGAAGGCTGCTCGAGCTCTCGGTGTTGTCCATCGCTGCTCCAGCCCTCGTATTGGTATGCGTACGTCTGCCTTTTTTTTTTTTAAGTTCCGTGCTAGCGCCGCGAATCAACTGTGGCTATGAGCGGCGTACAGACGTGGACAGATGGAGAGAGAACAGGAGGAAGGAGTGGGGGACAGGTGTTATCTGTCACGGGTGCGGGGACACCAGCGAGGTCACTGCGGCGCTTTATCTCTTGATTTTTTGTTTTTTAGGCGTGAAGCGACACAAAACACAGGAAGCGGAAGATATCTGCTCACGGCTTATCTTGAACCACGAGCGCGAGATTATTAAATCAATAAGAAAGAAAGAAAAGCTGGGGGCACTGCTGTGCCGACATTCTTTGTTGAACGCTCTGAGGGACAAACAATGCCCTACTCCAACGAACAGAAAGCGGACATGGTCCTTGCACTAGGTGCTGCAGGGGGCATAACGAAAAAGGCAGTCAAGATATTTCAGAGGTGGCACCCTGGCACAAGACCACACCCATCGACTATTGTCCGTAAATACGAGGCGCTGAAGCAATATGGCAGGTTCATCAAGGAGCGTTGTAGGTCTGCGGAGCTGTCAGACGATGTTCGCATCAACATCTTGGCATTTCTTGAGGCCTACCCTGAAGCTAGCCTCCGCGACGCGAGCAGGCAGACAGACGTCCCGTTGTCCACGGTGTTTAGAGTGGTAAAAGAAGCAGGCCTCCATCCATACCCATAGCTGGGCGAACTCACTCAAGAGGGCCCTCATGAGTGCCCCTCACCCTCATCTCACGCCTTTGAGGTGAGGGTGAGTGAGGGCAAGCCCGCGATCAGGCCATCCGTAAGTGCACTCATGAGGTTCTTACCCTCATGAGGTCTCCTGTGAGTGCACGCATGAGGTCTTACCCTCACGAAGTCTCCTGTGAGTGCACTCATGAGGTTTTGCCCCTAATGAGACCTCCTGTGAGTGCACTCATGAGGTCTGAGGGGCGCCAGGTCTGTGTGAGTGAAGTCACTGGTGAGGCCTGAGGGGTGTGAGGTCAGTGTGAGTGCATTCAGAAATGAGGTTAAATGACGCTTACGAGACGTGTGCAAATTATGAAGGCACTGGTGATATGGTTCCAGCGATCCAGCTACCGGCAGGGTGCACTTTAAAGCGCTGGTGTTCCCGTTTTTAGCAATTTCGTCTACATCGCGCTGGGAACACAGCCAAGCGACCTGAACTGATGGATTAGTTGGTGACATGGTTCCAGCGACCCAACTACACGCAGTGTGCACTTTAAAGGGCTGATGTGCCCGCTTTTAGGAATTTCGTCTACGTCGCGCTGGAAACACAGCCTAGCATCCTGAGCTGACGGATTAGTTGGTGATATGGTTCCATCGACCCACCTACACGTAGTGTGCACTTTAAAGGGCTGGTCTGCCCGTTTTTAGCAGTTTCGTATATGTCGCGCTGCGAACACAGCAAAGCGTCTTGGCTGACTGATTACTTGGTGACGTGGTTCCAGCCACCCAATTATACCGGCAGGGTGCACTTTAAAAGGCTGGTGTGCACGTTTTTAGCAATTTCGTCCACGTCGAGCTGGGAACACGGCCACGTGTCCTGAGTTGACTGATGACTTGGCGATATGGTTCCAGCGACCCAACTCCAGGCATGGTGCACTTTAAAGGGCTCGTGTGCACGTTTTTAGCAATTTCATCTACGTCGCGCTGGGAACACAACAAAGCCTCCTGAGCTGACTGATTACTTCATGATATGGTTCCAGAGACCCAGCTGCTGGCAGGGCGCACTTTAAAGGGCTCGTGTGCACGTTTTTAGCAATTTCGTCTATATCGCGCTGGGAACACAGCAAAGCGTCCTGATTTGACTGATGACTTGGTGATATGGGTCCAGTGACCCAACTACACGCAGGGTGCACTTTAAAGGGCTGATGTGCACGTTTTTAGCAATTTCGTCTACGTCGCGCTCGGAACACAGCCAGTTGTCCTGGGCTTTCTTGTGTTCCCAGTGCGACATAGACGAAATTGCTAAAAACCGGCACACCTGTCCTTTAAAGTGCACGCTCTCGGTAGTTGGGTCGCTGGAACCATATCACGAAGTAGTCAGTCAGCTCAGCAGGCTTTGCTGTGTTCTCAGCGCGAAGTAGACGAAATTGCTAAAAACGGGCACACCAGCTTTTTAAAGTGCACCCTGCCTGTATATGGGTCGAATGGAACCATATCGCCAAGTAATCAGTCGGCTCAGGATGATTTGCTGTGTTCCCAGCGTGACGTAGATGAAATTGCTAAAAACGGGCACACCAGCGCCTTCAAAGTGCACCCTGCCGGTCGTTGGGTCGCTGGAACCATATCACGAAGTAATCAGTCAGATCAGGCCGCTTTGCTGTGTTCCCAGCGCGACATAGACTACATTTGTAAAAACGTGCACACCAGCCCTTTAAAGTGCACCCTGCCTGTAGATGGGTCGCTGGAACCATATCGCCAAGTAATCAGTCAGCTCAGGACGCTTTGCTGTGTTCCCAGCGCGACATAGACTAAATTTGTAAAAACGTGCACACCAGCCCTTTAAAGTGCACCCTGCCTGTAGATGGGTCGCTGGAACCATATCACCAAGTAATCAGTCAGCTCAGGACGCTTTGCTGTGTTCCCAGCGCGACATAGACTAAATTTATAAAAACATGCACACCAGCCCTTTAAAGTGCACCCTGCCTCTAGATGGGTCGCTGGAACCATATCGCCAAGTAATCAGTCAGCTCAGGAGGCTTTGCTGTGTTCCCAGTGCGACGTAGACGAAATTGCTAAAAACGGGCACACCAACCCTTCAAAGTGCACCCTGCCAGCAGTTGGGTCGCTGGAACCATATCATGAAGTAATCAGTCAGCTCAGGACGCTTTGCTGTGTTCCAAGCGCGACGTAGATGAAATTGCTAAGTACGTGCACACCAGCCCTTTAAAGTACACAGCCGGTGGTTGTGTCGCTGGAACCATATCATCAATGCCTTCATAATTTAATTTGCGCACGTCTGGTATGCGTCATTTGACCTCATTTCTGAATGCACTCATACTGACCTCACACACCTCAGGCCTCACCAGTGACTTCACTCACAGAGATAGGCGCCCTTTAAAAGCGATAAAACCCCGGTGCAGGGGACACAAAGAGACAACACAGACGAAGCACTGTTGACAAACAACTTTAATGGCAGGGACACATCTTAAATACACCAACTGCACACCCGACCCCCTAGTGGCAGCCAAGGCCGTCATGCTGTAATCACAAATTATCACAAAGTTATCAAAAAGATATCACGCAAACAAGGCACCAGGTAAACGCCCCCCCGAAACAGAATTCGCGTTAGTTATCAATGAATTGCTGGATTGTATCCGTTACCAACACGGAAGGCACGCTAATGCAACTATCTCCAGCCTGTTTTATCAGCTAGGCGCCCCTCAGACCCCATGAGTGCACTCACAGGAGGTCTCATGAGGGGCACAACACCATGAGTGCACTCACAGGAGACCTTATGAGGGTAAGACCCTCAGGGCTTGCGTTTGTGAGAGCCGTGAGGGTGAGGGCGAGTGAGGGCCTGTGCTCGTGAGGGCGGTGAGGGTGAGGGCGAGTGAGGGCATGAGCCCGTGAGGGCGGTGAGGGTGAGGGCGAGTGAGGGCATGAGCCCGTGAGGGCCGTGAGAGTGAGGGCGAGTGAGGTTTCACCAAAATGCCCACCTATGTCCATACCACATACAACTTCACCAAAGAACATAAGGACTTTGAAAGCCGGTTGAACTACGCCAACTGGCTTTTGCAGATCGTCGATGAGAACCCCCAATTTCTAAGAAATGACATATGGACTGACGAGGCAAATTTCTCTCGTGACGCACAGGTGAACTTGCATAACGCTCATTACTGGAGCGCTACTAATCCGCATTGGCTTGGAAGGACGCGCCACCAGTATAAGTGGTCGCTCAACGTGTGGTGCGGTATCTGCGACGGAGCTGTCATTGGCCTCGTCTTCCTTGATGGGACACTGACCGCGGTGAGGTACCTCAATGAGATTCTATTGGGCCCCGTGGAAGCGTTTTGCGCCAACGTTCCACTGGCACGGCTTGGCAAGCTGTGGTTTCAGCACGATGGCGCACCCGCCCACAGCTCTAGCCAAGCTCGTGCCTATCTCGACAGGGCATTTCCTAGCCGATGGATAAGAAGGTACGGACCTGTGTCGTGGCCTGCGAGGTCCCCAGACCTGACGCCGTTAGATTTCTTTCTGTGGGGATATCTGAAGGATCGCGTGTACGACCAGGAGACAACAACACCTGACGCCCTTAAGGCGTGGATCACGGAAGTGTGCCGTGGAATCCCCGCGGCCACGTTGCAGACACAACGGAGGACACAATTAAGAGATGCATGTTTTGTGTGACTGAGGAAGGCGATCTTTTCGAACACCTGCTCTGAATGTACATAGTATTGTTTCGGTCATGTTAAAATACCTGTGCAATGTTCTATAAAATAAGTTGAATCAAAAAGAAGGCATACTATTTTTATCTACTCGTTTAATTCTTTGTTTGCTTGAACAAACTTCGGTTGCCAGTTTGAAAAAAAAAAAAAAGACAATGGCTTTCCTGCTTCCATTCCCAAGGTCACGTGCTCTGAACGCGGGCGGAGACGCAAGCAATTTGTTTGAAGGCACGGGTTGCTTAGGCATGCCGTCTCTTGGTGTGACTTACATACGATCTTCCGTGTGTAAGATTCCACCCACGTTAGAGAACTCCAAGTGGGCAAAATTAATTCACAGGCCGACTACCGTGGTGTCGGTCATGATCACCGTTGTCTCCCCTATAGTCATAAACCCCCCAATTATTACTGTTATTATTTACATGCTCGCTTGCTTCCTTCCTTTCTTGCTTGCCCTGTGCAGCATCTAGGACAAGCATCGTACCTACTGTCTCTTCGTTGGGAAAGACAACTTGTGCTACAACGCAGAGAGTGGGTGCAAATGAAAAGGTGTAAAAGAGCGGCTTCATAAATTTCATAGCCCACAGCTTTTCTTTCTTTCTCATTGATTTAATAATCTCGCGCTCGTGGTTCAAGGTAAGCTGTGAGCAGTTATCTTCCGCTTCCCGTGTATTATGTCGTTTCACGCCTAAAAAACAAAGAATCAAGAGATAAAGCGCCGCAGTGACCTTGCTGGTGTCCCCGCACCCGTAACAGATAACAGCATAGACGGAACGGACGGCATCAATGCTTGTTCGTCAAGCGGCCGTGAGAAAGCGCTGCAATCAAGCGCTCTTTTCGCGCGACGGAAACTGATTCGGTCGTAGTTTCGGAACTCCGGGCCCTTTCTGCTGGCCCGGGAAAAAAAGACTCGTATGAGCTAGAGAGTTGCAACACACTGCATTCGCTTTCTCATGTCAACGCCCACAACTTCACAGTTGACATGTCGGTGTGATCCTCCTAATTAAAAAGTTAAAAAATTAAATTAATTAATTAATCAGTTCATAGTGCGACAAAAAATACTATTAAATGCTCCAGGTCACTGGTAACACTATGCACTTGGTTTCATTCTTCCGCGATGATTCATTATTTTTTAAAGGTGGGGTCAATCTTAAATGGAACACCCTCTATATATACAGGGTGTCCCAGAAAACGTGTCATTGAATTATAATAAAAAACCTACACCACCTAGGGTCATGCGGTCAATGGCATTTGTTCTTATTGGGTTTTTGCCACCTCCTCATGTGAATGTCGTGTAACGTAAGTTTAATTATGTAAATTTTGCGTTATGGTCCGGTGCCCCGAAAAGCATGATATTCGGCTATTTTTTCCGATGGGATAGCTCGTGAATATCACTGTCAATTATCATGAATTTGAGTGAATTCGGCACGCTCTTGATATTGGTGGGGTAAAAATGTGACCTTTACTTGGCAAATTTCGAAGTTCAGTTCGCAAATATTTACATAATTAAACTTGGAGTACATGACATTCACATTAGGAGGTGGCAAAAACCTAATAAGAACAAATGCTGTTGACCGCATGATTCTAGGTGGCGTAGTTTTTTTATTATAATTCAGTGACATGTTTTCTGGGACACCCTGTATAAGCAGGAAAAATCAGAAAACGACAAACAGCTTACAGGAAAACACAAAGGGGAGTTTATTAACACATATAGGGATAGGGGTCGACGTTTCATCAGTCAGCGCTGCCTTCGACGGGACTGGCGTCGTGACATGACCAAGTCATTCCCCTTTCACTTAGTCACCAACCTGTGTTACTCATGACAAAAGCTCATGCGCTGCCCTCTTTCCCTTCTACATAACCCTCTCCCAGATGTAAAACTTGTCCTTGTCACCAAACCCAAGTCCCGTCGAAGGCAGCGCTGACTGCCGGAACGTCGACCCCTATCCCTATATGTGTTAATGAACTTCCCTTTGTGTTTTCCTCTAAGCTCTTTGTCGTCTTCTGATTTTTCCTGCTTATTTCATTCTCAGGGTCAACCGCCCTCCTAAGCTTCTAATCTCTCTCTCTATATATATATATAGCAGGAAAAATCAGAAGACGACAAAGAGCTTACAGGAAAACACAAAGGGGAGTTTATTAAGACATACAGGGATAGGGGTCGACGTTTCGGCAGTCAGCGCTGCCTTCGACGGGACTGGGGTTTGGTGACAAGAACAAGCTTTATATATGGGAGAGGGATATGTACAAGGGAAAGAGAGCAGCGCATGCGCTTTTGTCATGACTAACATAGGTTGGTGACTAAGTGAAAGGGGAATGACCGGGTCTGTGCAGCAGGACCTTGAGGAAATACCCGTGAGCCTGAAAAAGAGACAAAAGAGTGTATGTATTGTGCTGGATTAGGAATGCAGGTTGCGAATAGTGGAAAGAATTCCTGGATCTTCGTTTATCTGACACTGAAATTTATGAATGAGATAAGACTCGCGCTGTTCCCTGAGCCGCTGGGAAAGAAAGCCTGACTGCAGGATGAAAATAGATATATTGGTAATTGAGTGTCCTGGTTTACTGAAATGGCGCGACACTGGCAGATTAGGTTTCTTCGCGACGTCAGATTTGTGGTTATTGAATCGCGTTCTAAATGAAGTAGCTGTCTGTCCGATATATTGGGCGTTGCATTCATTACATTGAAGAAGATAGACAACATTGGAAGAATTACAGTTAAAGTCGCCATTAATGTTGACCCGATAATTTGAATTGGTACTATCTGCAGAGTTAGCGGCTTGCATTGATTTACAAATTTGGCATCTAGTTGCATTACAAGGGTGGCAACCAATGTTATTTTCTGGAAGTTTGTTAATTTTGGCATTTACTAGTCTGTCTTGGATGTTCCGCGCCCGGCGATAACTTACGCGCGGTGGCTGTGAGAATATTTCCTTCATCCGATCAGATTGTGAAAGAATTGTGTAGTGGCGGTTGAGTATCCGGCTAATGTTAGGAACGCTGCCATTGAATGTGACAGTGAGATTTACTGCAGAATTACCATTGGCTCGAGGAGATCTTTGGAGCAATTGTTGGCGATCTGTGGATCTTGCTCTGGCTATAGCGTCTTTAACAAGTTTGTCCGGGTATTCACGATCAATGAAGGTTTGTTCTAGTCGTTGGAGATGGTTGTCTAGTTCGGCATCGTTAGTGCATATTCTGCGGTAGCGCAATGCCTGACTATAAGGTATGGCTAATTTAGTATGCCTTGGATGGCAACTGCGGAACGATAAGTATTGCTGAGCATCTGTAGGCTTCCGGTATAAGTTGGTTGAGATGCCGCCGTCTTGTAACTTGACTTCCACATCCAAGAAGGTAACAGTGGAGGCGGAGTAGTGGGAGGTAAATTGAATGTTAGGGTGAATTTGGTTGAACCGGTTGATGAACGTGAGAAGGTCGCTTTCAGAATGAGGCCATATGATAAAAATATCATCTAAAAATCTCTTGTACACAAGTGGTTTCAACACGGAACATTCGAGAAATGTTTCCTCCAGGGATGCCATGAAAGTATTTGCATAGTTGGGGGCCATTCTCGTGCCCATAGCTGTCCCGTTAACTTGCAGATAGTGCTTGTTATCAAATTCAAAGTTATTGGAGGTCAAAATAAGTGTTAGCAGTTCGGTGAGGACAGTAGGATCATACGGCTGGTCAGGTTGATTTTTGTATGCTGAAACGGCCGCTGCTATACCATCTGCGTGGGGAATATTAGTGTAAAGGGACGTGACGTCTAACGTTGCCAAGAGACAGCTTGAGGGAACGGTTACTTGCGATACAGTTTGAAGGAAATGGTTGGTATCTTTGACGTAGGAAGGTAATTTAGGGGGGATAGATTTGAGAACGTGATCGACGAAGGACGATATATTTTCTGTAGCGGTACCGTTACTGGACACAATTGGTCTTCCGGGATTGCCTGGTTTATGTATCTTAGGGAGCATGTAAAATCGGCCTGGTTTAGGGTCTTTAGGAAGTAAGTATTCGTAGAGCGCATCGCCATATTTATATATATCGCATATATATATATATATATATGTATATATAGGTATTCAATAAAGATCAGAAGTGGAGACGGCGCTTCTACAGGACAAGGAATAAAAGGGGAACTTTATTAAAAACTAAGAGGGAGTATTCGACGTTTCGACAGCAGCGCTGTCTTCAACAGGAATGGGATATTATGGTGACGCAAAACAATTGCAAAGAATGAGAGGGGAATATGTACAAGGGGAGAGGGCAGCACACGTGCTTTGTCAAACAAAGGTAAAAGGGTACAATGAATCACAGGCAGTCATATTCTTCGCCGGAGGGCAATGATTTCATGGGGTGACCAACCGGGGAGTCTGAAAGAGATACAAAAGAGTGTATGTATTTTAAGAGGATTAGGAATTTAGGTTGCGAACTGTTGAGAGGACGCCGGGGTCCTCGTTAATCTGGCTTTTAAATTTGTAGATCAGGAACGATTCTCTTTGTTCTCTAAGGCGTTGGGATGGAAAACCCGATTGCAGAACGAAAATGGCTATGTCGTTAATTGAGTGGCCGGGTTTACTAAAATCTGCCAGTGTCTCGACATTTTAGTAAACCCGGCCACTCAATTAACGACATAGCCATTTTCGTTCTGCAATTGGGTTTCCGTCCCAACGCCTTAGAGAACAAAGAGAATCGTTCCTGATCTACAAATTTAAAAGCCAGATTAACGAGGACCCCGGCGTCCTCTCAACAGTTCGCAACCTAAATTCCTAATCCTCTCAAAATACATACACTCTTTTGTATCTCTTTCAGACTCCCCGGTTGGTCACCCCATGAAATCATTGCCCTCCGGCGAAGAATATGACTGCCTGTGATTCATTGTACCCTTTTACCTTTGTTTGACAAAGCACGTGTGCTGCCCTCTCCCCTTGTACATATTCCTCTCTCATTCTTTGCAATTGTCTTGCGTCACCATAATATCCCATTCCTGTTGAAGACAGCGCTGCTGTCGAAACGTCGAATACTCCCTCTTAGTTTTTAATAAAGTTCCCCTTTTATTCCTTGTCCTGTAGAAGCGCCGTCTCCACTTCTGATCTTTATTGAATACCTTTACTTTTCATGGTCAACCGCATTCGTTTATTTCAACTTATATATATATATATATATATATATATATATATATATATATATATAAAGGGGGGGAAAGCCATTAAAAGAATAATAAGTAAATGATGCTAGACGTGTTTGAAATTCAAACTTACAGATTAAAATGGCTTCTATGGCTGCACGTAGAGAAACAGATACTCATTGAACGATGCGACAGCACCAGAGGACACGTGTTTCGCCGTGTTTGCGGCTCGTCGGCCCTGGGTAGCTGCCCTGGGTAGCTGGGTAGCCCTGGGTAGCAGCTACCCAGGGCCGACGAGCCGCAAACACGGCGAAACACGTGTCCTCTGGTGCTGTCGCATCGTTCAATGAGTATCTATATATATATATATATATATATATATACACTATCAGATCGTGCACTCCCAGCCAAGTACAGCTGTTTCGTCCTGTACTTATTATGTATATTTTCACTTTGTATATATATACATATATATATATATATATTGAAAACATATATTCACACTTAACTGGGACGCCCTGTATACCACTCTTCTTGCTTCTAAAATGTCATGTTATCACCCCTATCAGCTGGCAATATAAGCCTTCTACATAGCTTGCATATATCACGCAAATCATGAAATATATTTCCTCATTTATGAAATCGTCTCTATACATATTAGAAGAGATTACTCTTGTACACGCCTGTTGGAGCCGTTTTCATTGTGCTGCTTGACTGAACCCGCAATATAAATTCGGTGTTTGATAGGTGTATAAAATGGTTACGTACACAGCTAAATCTTGTTCTAAATATGCACTCAACGACCGTAAACTTTACATGAGCCAGGTGCGAAGCGATTTAGTAGTTCAACTTGAATAGAAGTATACAAAGGAATAATGGCTGCAAAGGTGAAGTGCTGTACTGCTTTGGAAAGTCTATTCAATGGGTTCGCGCACTGAGACAAAAGGGAACCGTTACAAGGACCGCCGAAAGATGATGTATATTCAGCCCCGTTTTAGTTTTCACGCCGGTGCTCTGCCGTATACTTTTGCCGGCAGAGACGAATGCTGGATAACTCCTCTGGCACATCCAGTGCACACAATATCCTATTGCACACCAACACACTCTATTTTCATTTGGTTTGAACCCACTCGAGGTGAAACGAAAGCAAACGCTTAGCTCTTCACACGGCATATCAAGGCGTTCCACTTGTTCAGGGAACAAAGTGGGTGAAGCATCAGTCGTGAGCCAGTTTCTGTTTGGAGCCACCCAGCCCGGAATTACCAAAATGTCCGTCTCCACAAAAACGTCGTCAGCGAAACGTAAGGAACAGATATGCAGAACATGGCGTTCTTCCTTCACACTAGAATTTTGTTGCGATTGCTGTTTCCCACTCGTTTTGTGTTCCTGTCCCCATTCCGATGGACAGGGTTAGCCCCATCCGCAGGTTAGCCTCGGGCGATTTCGTGCAGCCAGGAATGTAACACCGCGTGTCCCTGTACTCCTCGGCATGTTTCAATCTCAATAGCAAGGAAGGTTCAGCAGATTTTCGCCGAAATAAGCACTTCGTATGGACGATACGAAGTCGAAGCAGTTGGTCTTCGAGTAGCAAAGCACAATCGTCAGCCATTCAAGCGTGCGCTGCCCTCTCCTTCGTCTGGCGCTCGGACCGAGACGTCAAATTCGAGACGTTCACCGCTCACGAGCACACGTGGTCAACTCGAAGCTGCAAAACGAACCCTGCTAGTCTGTGGTGCAAATCAGAGTTGCGGAATGGGGTCACCTATTCCATTCCAATTCCATTCCGAGGAATGGAGATTTGTGGTGATTCCATACCTTTCAATTCCTCGGAATGAGAAGGTATGATCAATTCCCACTCCTGGAATGGCTTGGCAGCCCAATTCCATGCCGTTAATTCCCTTAAGAAAAGAAAAGGACCGGTAACCGTACTGGCAAGTCCAGCAGTGCGAGAGGAGATTGACATTACCAAGCACGGAAAAAGCACGAGAGCAAGGTTATTTCACTCTGGACCATGTGTAGGTGCGGTGCAAAGGGTGCGAGGGCAGAAACCAGCACGTTGAAACCAAAACTGCCACCGGGGCACTCAGACCATTCCATTCCGAGGACAGTTTCCGCCATTCCATTCCAATTCCTTCCGGGCAATGCTAAATCTGGAATGATTCCGGAATCATTCCAACTCTGGAGTCGCAACTCCGCAACCCTGGTGCAAATAGATGGTACCAGTTATTATTTCCTCTAAGGTAGCAGCACTATAGTAACTTTGTATTTTTCTTTCGTGCTTAAGAGCAATCTTCTTGTAGCCGATGTGACATTCCACTGCTCGTAATTAAAGACGTTTCTACCAACCGTCAGCAGATTAGCCAGACTTATCTGAAACGGCAAAGAATGACGTTGTCGGTTATCCGTCTGAAACAACCATCCTTCGCCTTCAAGATTTTAGTTGGTTGAGGTATGGAAACAGAACTGAGTATCTGAACGATGTATTCTCATTTCCCACACATGTTTATTCACATTCGCAGACATTCTGAGTGCCCTTCGGGAGATAGAGCTTAAGATTGGGAATGTAGGCAGCTAGTTACCGAGTAAACCAAAAACGTCTAATGGATATCCAGAAGATGGTACATAGTGGACATTTGGGATGTCTAGTAGATATCCAGATACGTCCAAATTACATTCCATGGACGTACTATGGATCGTCGGAAGCTTGTCCATAACTGTATAAATGCATGTCCTCTGAATGTACCTGCTGTACATTTGTCGCATCCAGTGGACGTGTTTGTGAGGCATTACGACGTCAAATATACGTCCTATCGATGTTCCTACCGGATTAACATACGACAATATAGACCGGATTGCAAATCTTCTTTTTGGGCTATTTTGTCTGCATGAACAGCACAAATGCCGTACCCGTGGCTGTACCCCACCCAACACAGCTTGAGCATTTCTCAGCAGCCTCTATTGGCGTACTGGATGAAACAGTATATATGTGTGTGTCAAGAAAACAACGCCGGCTATCCTGTGACTACTATGTTGATGATGTCTTGTTAAAATAGGTGAACTCCTTTAAATATCTTGGGGTCTATTTCCAGTCGAATCTTTCATTGAGTACTCATGTTGACTTTGTTGCTCAGAGAAGGTTGCGAAGGCTGTTCTAGCTCAGACGTACCTTATGGATAAGCACACCGCAGGTTAGACTAACGGCATATAAACACTTAGTTCTCCCGTTGGTTCAGTATGCCTCCACGGTTTGGGACCCACATATTGCCATTCATAAGAAGAAACTGGTGCAAAGTAAAGGAGCAATATTTCTTTATAAGGATTTCAGATAAACAACCTCGGCATCTGTTTTATGTAGACGGGCGGGGCTGCCCCCAGTTGAGTTATATTTCAAGGTACAGCGACTTAAGCAACTGTTACGTAAACGCAACCCTTACTCTCCCTATCTAGCTGCAGACAGTCAGCCTTCAAGACACAAACATAGTATGGCCCTTCAGGAATTTCAGGCCCGTACCGATGTGTTTAAATTCTCATATTACCCTAGGACCGTACACGACTGGAACATCCTTCCTGAATCATTTGTTGCCGAGCAGAGCATGCCTACGTTTTTAGGTAAATTGGAAACACATGTGTATAGATCACTCCTGTAACGATCCAAAGCTGGATCAACAGTATTGTAAATAAATAAATATACTGAAATACAAATAGTTGCGGGATGTTTGTTAAGTGTAGTGGGGGGCCGAAAACGTTTGTAACAGTGACAAGGATCTGTTTCTGCAATGAATATGTACGTCTGCAATGAGTCAAACTACCCGCTAACATTTCTCACATTCCTTCCTGACAAATGGTACCTACTGAGTGTAGCTGTCAAACTGATAGGTTTCCTGTCCCAGTAAACCACGAACGTCTAAGGGACATCTAGAGGATGGTACACCGTGGATATTTTGGATATCTAGTAGACATCCGGATATGTCCAGCTAACGTGGAATGGATGTACTATGGATCGTCGGAAGCTCATCCATAACTGTATAGATGGATATCTTCTGGATGTAACAGCTGGACATTTGCACATCCAGTGGACGTGCTTGTGAGGCATTGCGACGTATAATATACGTCCCATAGATGTTCCTAACGGATTAACATATGACAACATATAGACCAGATTGCAAATCAACTTTTTCAGCTATTTTGTGTGCGTGAACGGCGCAAACGCCGTAGCCGTGGCCGTACCCCACCCGACACGGCTTGGGCATTTCTCAGTAGCCTCTATTGGCATAATGGATGGAACATATACTAAAATACCAATAGTTGCGGGATGTTTGTTAACTGCAGTGGGGCAAAAACGTTTGTAACGGTGACGAGGATGTGTTTCTGCAATTAGTTCGTACGTCTGCAATGAGTCAAACTGCCCGCTAACATTTCTGATATTCCTTGCTAACAAATATTGTGTTTGTAATTCAGGCTATTGTATATGATGAGGTTACCTACTGAGTGGAGCTGTCAAACTGACAGGTTTTCTGTGTTGGTGGAAGAGTGCTACGTAGATACTTTGCAGAGAGCAGGACGCGAACAAATGGAAAAACTTGCTTTTACTTGTTCTCCAATTTCTCACGTTCTCGCAAGATAGATTCGCTTTCTTCTAGCGCTATACGTAAAAATTACTATTGAATTGATAGTTGAAACAACGTTTCATAAACGTACGTCTATATTATCGTATGTTAATCCGGTAGGAACATCGAATGGACGTATATTAGATGTCGCAACGCCTCACAACCACATCCACCGGATGTGACAAATGTCCCACTGTTACATCCAGAGGATATCCATTTATACAGTTATGGATGAGCTTCCGACGATCCATAGTACATCCATTCCACGTTAGCTGGACATATCCGGATGTCGACTAGACATCCCAAATGTCTTAGACGTTTCGATCTTTCTGGTATGTCTAACAGACGTTTGTGGTTTACTGGGGTGTTCGTCGAAGAGTGCTACGTAAATACTTTGCAGAGAGCAGGACGCAAACAACAGAAAAACTTGCTTTTACTTGTTCTCCAATTTCTCACGTTCCCACAAGATAAATTCGCTTTCTTCTAGCACTATATGTAAAAATTACTATTAAATTGATAGTCGAAACAACGTTTCGTAAACGTCTCACAACGTTTGTACCATCCATTATACGTTCATTGCACCTGCTAAATGGATGCACAGAGGACGTCTAAACATGGGTATAAGCGTCCCATAGACCTCCACCGTTTACAAGTAACTAACTGTACGTATCATAGATACGTTCCCTTCGATCTTAGATGTTTGGATAGTTCTGGTACGTCTAACAGATGTTCGTGGTTTGCTGGGTAGCAACTGCGTTTTAGATGTTACATCTTGACGCCCACTTCAGAGTGTCATGCTCTTGTGTCACAGTGTCACTAGTAATTTGATTTTGATAAGCTTCTACATGTTTCTTCTTCATAGAAAGTAGCGGGCAGTGTCAAGGGAGATTCCAGCATTTGGTTTATATTATTTGTAAAATTTAATTGTTGGCACGGTGGTGCACATTTATCACGAGTACACGATCCAGTCACTTGCTTTCGTGTTTGACTCAAGCCGCCCGGCAGCCTGTCGGCCATCTGAAGGCTCCTTCGTTTTCCTAAGTGCCTTCGGGGACTCGGAGTGAGAAACCCGTTATCCGTTCGAAAGAAAGAAGTAAATGGTAAGCCTTGAAACGGAGCACAAAACAGCATATTAATGTGAAGCAAGTAACTACATTAGGAATTTCGGTAAACATTTTTACGTGGAGTGGACGTAGCTTGAGCAGGTTTCGGAGGACATGCATTGCGCACAATTACGTGGATGGCTTTCTCGAAGGTGATGATCACGTGAATAGCGGCTAAGCAAGGAAGAGAAGAAATGATTGTGGCCAGGATGAAACAACTGAACACTTTTTGCTCAATGTAAAACCCCGAGACAAGGGAATACGAAAGGACAGACAGAAACACGAAGTCTCAAACACAGCTAAAACCCTTATTTAACAGACCGCAAACATATACACACAAAGGGGAAAAAAACAACTTACGGTTGATGAAAAAATAAGAGGTCAGTGCAGAAGAATGAGCAGGCTGTTCAAGGCCGGACCGAAGGTTACGCAGGGGTTGCTGACACAGTTTCCACATCAGGTTATACAAAGGGTCTCTCGCAAAAGCCTTCTGTGTGGGTCACCTTCCGAAGCCTTTACAATTGTTTCATCCCATAAAGGGAAGCAATGTGAACATTCCTCCAAATGCTTAGCATTTTCGTAGTTCTGAGGTTTATTTTTCACCTTTAAGGAATTCTCTCTCAAACGGTCATTTAAGCAACGTTTTGTCTGGCCAATCTAACAGAAACCATAAGCTAGGGGGATCTGATAAACAACGTTTGAAGAACAGGGGCCGAATTGGTTCCTGTTGTTCTTGCAGGTAATTTCAGGTTTCCCGAAAGGCGTGGGAGACGGTCAAGACGGAAGTTGTTCTTGAAACCAAGGTTGATTTGAAATTTCCTCGCAACGGCCAACAAGTTGTGAGACACTTTGTGGAAGTGATGGGATTACCACACGTTTGGAGACCAAGTGCTCAGTTTGAGGCGAGCGAGGAAGCAAACTCTTCACCAAAAACCTAATGCACCAAGTAACATATGTTGAGGAAAACCAGCATCATTCAAACGGAGAAGCTGACTCTCCGTAGAAGGAAGGACATGGTGAAAACAATACTTTTTTACGGCAACTCCCCATAAAATCGACAACAGAGAGAGGGCGCAGACAAGCTGGTTCATGATGACAAGGATGCAACCCGAGGCAGGGAATTAAACAACAGACAACAAATTCCTCAGACACAGCAACAAAATTTAATAGCGAAACCGTCACTTATATACACAACAACCTTCGGAGAGGGGGTATGGGCACAAGGGAGGGCTTGCTGACGCAATGTTCACGTGCAGCTGTCTCTATAGATTCCCTGAGTAACCTCTGCCACATATTCCTTTCTTTACACAAAACTTCGGTTTCAAAGAAAATCGGTTGGCAATTGTTGCATTCACGCACGTGGGCTACGAGTTCACTGGAAATGTGATTATTCCCCCTATTTAGGTTATGCTCTTGCAGCCTATGATTCAAGCACCTCTTTGTTTGCCCCACATAGCATAGGCCACAACTAAAAGGAATACAGTGAACCACTCCGCTGGAGCAAGGTACGAAGGGCTTTTTGTGCGACACAGTGCAGCATTGTGATTGGAGCATATTCTTCTTCATTGCCCTCACTACCAACCTTCCCGAACCACACTCTCCGAGTCTCTTCGTCAGCTGGACTCTCGCCCTTTCTCCCTATCGAAATTGCTTGGTCCCTGGCCCAATCCAGCACAGCAACGCTCTGCACTCAAAGCTCTTCTGACATTTCTGGACACCACCGGACTTCGATCGTTATTGTGAATGGGCTCGTTATTTTATTCCCCCCATTCCCACCAGCAATGGGATAGAGTATCGCCTGTGGCGATGAAAATCCCCACTCTCCAAGGTCAAAATAAAGTTGTTTGTGATTGGGAAAAAAACGGCGTCAGCCTGGATAACTTGTAAGCATTAGTGAACACTGCCCTTATGCCATAGTCTTTTGCTACTGCCAAAATATTATGAGACACCGAGTGGAAATAGGGAATAGAAACAGTATGGTCGAAAGAAGGCTCTGTTGATGATTGATTACTGGGGGGTCTCATCATCTTCTGCAATTGAATTAGAGCACGCTTGGCCAGAATGTGTTGTTCGTACCCAGCCTGTATCAAACGGAAACATTGTTGCTGCAGACTGTACGCAACGTGGTGGTTTTAGAATGGCAGCTCGAAGCGGGCAAAATGGGCTTAGCTTGTGATTTGCCGTAAACCCAACAAAGAGCGAGTTTTAATAAAAGCCTGATATCAAGAAACTTAAGCACGTAAACTCAGTAGGGGAACTCAGTAGTAAACACAAGCTCCGTGGCCGCGGACAAAATTACATTCTTACACTGATAAATAACACTATCATCGGTAGAAACAAAAAGCAGATTATCTACAAACCTTCTTATAGCGACATCACGTGATGAAAGAGAGGACATAAAGTATAAAACCGCATTGTCAATTACCCTCAGGTAAATCTCTGAAAGAACAGGTGCGATACTCGAGCCAATACAGACACGAGTTTTTTGGGTGCACAGTTGGCCGTCAATACTCATGGCAGTTGATCTCAGATAAAGCTCTAGTAAGCGCAAAAATCAGTGACAGATACACTAACTTTTGATTTAAAGCGGACCAAATTATCTTCAAGAAATCGACGTACTCTACTTAACAACGCGTTCTCTTGCAGTGAATAGTAGAGATCCTTGATGTCTAAGGAGAAGGCAAAACATTTCTTTCCGTGAAACAATTCTAGATCCGGAATAAGTTCTTCAGAATTTTTCAAGTTTAACGCACTAGAAACAAATACAGAAGAAAACCCGTTCTGCAACCCCTCATGGTTTCCTTCAAGCATGTAAGCGCGCCTGAGAAGCGCATCACCTTCGCCGATGGAGACTTATCTGGGCGGCAAAGCGGTTTATCTGGCCCGCAGGTCGGCACCTACTCCAATCATCTCCAGCGCTCCAAATCACGTGGCCCCCTGACGTGAAATGAGGGCTGTACCCCCGCGGTTGTCCACCTCTACTGTCCACCGGGCTGTACCACCACGGCTGTCACCGCGGTTTCGGTTTCGGCTCATTTGCATATCAAAATTTGGGGGTGGATATCTTCACGCATGTGCGTGTTTCAGGATTTTTTAAACGTGGAATGGCTTTCTACTGGGATGATATCTCATTCTGATTTCCCGCTTTTGCCCCAAATCCCTTAAGTAAAGAGTTAATTAATAAATTTTAGGTAATTAGTCATCTTGCAGTTGCATACTTTCTTCGAGGGGATATCAGCCTGGCCGTAGAACTGAACTGCAGAAACGGCATCTATTTCACTCTGCTCGTTTTTAATAAAAGTTCTTTAACGAATAAAAATAAACACCCTGTATAATACGGACGCTTTTATCGTTTACAAAAATTTTCCACACAGCAAGTCGTCCAGGTATACTACCGAACTACAAAACACTGCATCTAGAATAAAGGCTCTGAGAAATGAAACACGTCTACACGGGTGGTGCTTTGTGTTTGCACGTACAGCAATTTTAATTAACTAACCAAATCTACATTTATGTTCTGTAACGCAGAATGACTTTGCCATATGAATCCACATATGCAGGCGGAGCTTGTGTGTCGCGAAATTATGGCATTCACGAGTCACCTCCCGCCTTTCCGTGCATTTCTCGTAGGATTGCGGGGGCGGGCTCGGCACTTGCGCTTTAGTGCAACACGTGAAGCCGCTCTGACGGGACGAAAGTTTGGAATCTAGCTAAATGGAACCTCGAAGACCCGAATATTTTCAGAGAAAAATCGCGTGACATGCTTCTTAGTGACATAGGAGCGAATGCAATGCGCCACCAAGAGAACGTGCTGCACGTGCTTTTCCATACGTTATACATTGCGTCTATTGAGGTTCAAACAGGTAAAGCCCACTATACGTTTTGTCCCGAATTCTTGGGCATGCAGATGCGCCTAACCTCGCCTTACACCTCATCACTGCCACAGAAACGTAATTACGCCCAAATGTCCTGGCCAATCTCCCTTAGTGGCAGACGGCATTTTTTGTTTGGAAGAAGAGGATGAAGAATGATGTGAGAGAAATTCACTGGATGAGGAGGAAGAAGATGTGAAAAAGTAGGCGCACGAACCATTCTCGCTTAGCAACTTCATGAAGTACGTTCTGTTGCCTGCAGTAATGCAGCTTCTAGTTGCCGTCGGCTGTATAAAAGAAACGGATCTCTACAAATCAGGTGAGATCAACATATTGCATTGGAGCCATGGGCTATATGCAGCTGCAGCCTGCAGGTATAGAATAATTTGACGCATGCGAAGCCAGCCAGGCAGTCATAAAAGTGCTGGTTCGTCATTGTCCCAGTCCAATGATTGATTGTCGGGACCACTCGGTTTTAAAAAGCAGTGAAAGCGTTTGAAAGCTAAATATTGCGCAGAAGTGAAAGAAGGTCATATACTGAAACCAAAAATATCAGCATTATAAAATTGTGTGGTCTAGAACCTTTTTTATATGCGCTTGAACAACATAATCTGAAACACTTCTAGCACAGGGGAAACACGGCAATACTAAGCCTAATGGATTCCGAAGTTGCCAGTTTGCAAAAGGTGGGGCCGTTGAGTTGGGTTATTTCAGCTTACTTTAGTGAGGTTAGGCCAGTTCGGGTTTGGCAGATTGGGGGTTCTGCCCCCCCCCCCCCCCCCCCCCAGGCACGTACTAGGCGGTGGGGCAATGTGATTGTGCAGCCGGTTGGATCCTGGAAACCTTAGTAAACATGGCGCTCATCTTGGAGACACCGGTGATAAAGTTTAATTTATGTACGTTTCGCACAATACGGCACAATTCCCACGGCATTCACACAATATGACGCTCATTCTTGTTTAATATGATACCTTGTTTGACTGCAAAACATATCTTCTTTGTACATGAAAGAACTGATGTTCTGAGGCTGGAACAACATAGAAGGGACAAATACATACAAATCCTCAATTTGCCTAAGAAATTAACGAGGAAAGATGAAAGTCACTGAAAAGGTTAGCCAGCTGTAGGACTCGAACCCACATCTTCTGGAATGCCGGTCCAGGGCTCTACCAATTGAGCTTAGCTAACACGCCTTCTCAGCGACTTCCAGGGTGCGTCATCTGAAGGGACAAACCAGCCACTCTCTCTCACTCATCCTCCTTTCACTCCTACATTTTTGCTCACTCATACATACACATTCACACATTCATACGACGGGGTCGATGCAGGCGGCAACTGTTCAACACGAAAGAACTGATGATCTGAGGCTGGAACAACATAGAAGGGACAAATACATACAAAGCCTCAATTTGCGTAAGAAATTAACGATGGAAGTCACTGAAAAGGTTAGCCAGCTGTAGGACTCGAACCCACATCTTCTGGATTGCCGGTCCAGGGCACTACCAATTGAGCTAAGCTAACACGCCTTCTCAGCGACTTTTTCAGGGTGCGACTTTCAGGCTAACCTTTTCAGTGACTTTCATCTTTCATCGTTAATTTCTTAGGCAAATTGAGGCTTTGTATGCATTTGTCCCTTCTATGTTGTTCCAGCCTCAGAGCATCAGTTCTTTCATGTTCAACAGTTGCCGCCTGCGTCGATCCTGTCGTATGAATGTGTGTATGAGTGAGCAAAAATATAGGTGTGAAAGGAGGATGAGTGAGAGAGAGTGGCTGGTTTGTCCCTTCAGATGACGCACCCTGGAAGTCGCCGAGAAGGCGTGTTAGCTTTGCTCAATTGGTAGAGCCCTGGACCGGCAATCCAGAAGATGTGGGTTCGAGTCCTACAGCTGGCTAACCTTTTCAGTGACTTTCATCGTTATCTTCTTTGTGTTAATATTCTATCATTAAAAAACCGAGTGGTCCCGGTGCGGAACTACATCTCAAACGGACATTCTCCTACGCTGTGTTCGACTACAGCCAGTATACCGTCGGACCTGGTTTTATGAACCCTCGATATACGAATTCCCTCAACTTACGAACGGCTCCACAGGGAACCAAACTTTCTCCGTGTATTTTGACCTCGTTTTACGAACCCTGGATATCCGAACTATGAACGGATTATTAGGAAACGGACCCAAAGTAGCCAAGCCATTCTGACCTCGATATACGAACGGGCGTTATGAACGTACAGAGGACAGGCCAATGGACCGGAGGATAATGAAAGTTCCTCAGTACATGCTGCCAAGGTCAAACATACAATGTCCCAACGTCGCTACGTTCCACAAACATGATTCACCATTTCCTGAAAGAATAATTCGGACGTTTACAGCCGAACCGTTGTGAGTTTGGACCAGGTCTCCGAGATGGAACATCTTGCCGTTCTAAGAGAAGGCGTTCAGTCCTCACAGCCGGTGACAAGCGTGATATTTGCCGTTGGAAACAGTCTCATCCACGCGCGATGCGGTACTTTGAGGACCGGGTGGATGAGTCAAGTGTCAGACTTCTGTCATCTCTTCTAAACAGGATAGACCCTGCAGAAAGTATGGTGCAAAGCACAATTACGCAGTATTTTCAAAAATAAAACTTATTCAAATCAATTCCCCGTGTTTTTGTGAGGTATTTGTGCACTGCACACCTCGGACCTCGATTTACGAATACCTCGATTTACGAACGATTTTCTGAGAAACGAAGGGTGTTCGTAAAGCGAGGTTTGACTGTATACGTATAGTATACTGTTTACAACATGTTGGCTACAACATGTCTACTGTTGGCAGCCTAAAGGAATTCCAAAATTCGCTCCTACTTTCCTTTCTCGAGTGACTGCTGAATATTGCAAGGCTGTCACAAGACTGGTTTTGTGCTGCAAAAATCTACTATACGAGCTCGAAGCGACCCGCGAGCGGAGCAAACCCTCGCGTTTTCCTCGAGTAACAGCAACAATAACTTTATTTTAATGATGATAATGCGGTAGTTTCACCGGGGAGAGATTTCTATACGAACATCATTTATGAACGTGCAGGGGCCAAATGTTGAACACGAGTCGAAAGCAACACCTTCCTGGTGCACCGGGTTACCGATAATCCGGATTAGCCAAGGTGTGACACCTCGCCTACTTCGGATTGTCGGATGATACGTGGGTTGTGTGTCCGAAGTTAAGCGAAACGGGTCGGCGTTACTCTTCCGTCTCGCACAGTGACTGATCTGTGCACAGAAATGAATTCGTTCTTGGGCCAACACTTGCAGCAGCCCAAATGAAGGCCTCCTTTGCATTTCTGAATTGCAAATGTGCATGACATCAATAATAATGACACAAATCGATTATTATCCTGTAGTGCCTTTCGGTGATGCAGGAATGGATGAATGTGTACAACAATTAAGAGGCATTGATTCTGCTACACACTTACACAATGGATAGAGCAGATGCCCTCTACTGTCGTACATAAAATCCCCGGCACATACGTGCGCGCGTCTTGCCCTTTGGCACCTATATATTTCGCATCACATAAAAGGGAGTGCCTGACACGTTGCTCTCATTATCGTATTCTATACATAAGTCACCATTGCAAATCACACATTATACACACTTTTCCAGGCGGGTGTGTTGGCAGCACCTACTACACCTTTCGGTGTAAACATTTTTTTGTTTCTCAAAGCCAGTGATCGGCAAAGTACCTCAAAATTGTACTTAAAGTAAAGTACCAAGTACCTGGCATCATTAGTACTTCAAGTAAAGTACAAAGTACTAGGTAAAGTACAAAGTACTAGGTAATGTACTTCAAGTACTCATCAAGTATATTGCCAATTTAATTTGTATCACTTTGCATTTCACTGTTCTGTGTCTTGCTTTTTTGGCAAAACTTTAGCGAGTATTCTTGACAAATGCTCTGAAGCCATAAAGTCCTAGGTTAAGTGCTAACCCGTGAATATGAACTTAATCAGATGTCATAATTTGCAGTTACATGTAGAGAGGTAATCAGTCAGCTGTGCTGTGACTATACAAAATAGTATTATACTCTGACTGATCCAAGATCGCCCGCCTAGTGTGGTGTTCCGGTACCAGGCTAGGAAATTTCAAAGGGAAAAGAGTACAAGCCAAGAGACATTATATATTTCTGGGCATTCCTTGCTGCTTTTTGAAATACAACATGTTTAAAAAAAGAATGCGAAGAAAGTAAAAAAGGATGAAGCACAATGTAAGCCTTCATTTTTATACGACTGTGATCTGCAGCAATGTAATCCATGTGACCAATTAAAACAACGTAAAATGTAAAAATGAAAACGTGTGTCTTTCAGAGTGTTCATCATGTAGTGCAAAAAATCAGACATATAATGTGATATAAAATAATTATTAATTGCCAATGAAGGAAACAATATAAAAAAAGGCATAGAACCCTGCGTTGGAAGAACTGAAATGACAATTGACCAAGTCATTGTGCTGCCGGTTACAGTGTCATAATGTGTGTGTGTCTTTGCATTCCATTCGTTTTACATGATCATAGAAGCGTTGATACTTTTTCAACATTTCAAACCTCTCAACAATAGATTTACTTCAAAAATCTTTTTTTGTAAAATGTCAGACTGGGATTCTTGGTACTGCATCCCACTAAACGCGCTAAAATGACGGCAAAAAGACGAAAACTCAGAGATAGCCCTATGTGTGTCTTGTTGTCATTTTAGCGCTTTTAGTAGGGTGCATTTTTGATACTCTTTTGTGATTTTTTTGTCCGGAGTCCAAGTTTGGGTACTTGAGTACTTGATGGGAAAGTACTCGCAAAAGAGTACTTGAAGTACGGTACAAAGTACACGATTAACAATGCACTTGAAGTAAAGTACAAGTACACAGAAATGTACTTAAAGTACTACTTGAGTACTTGGTACTTCAAGTACTGCCCATCACTGCTCAAAGCCCCTTGTTTACATGCGTGTGTAAAAATATGCAAAAAGTACCTTTAAAGGGACTGTCGCATCCGGGTTCATATGTAAGAGACCGACACGGTAATCTTCGCCACCGATTTACAGTCAACTTGACCAAGTTTCTTCCGAAAACAGCGTACATATAAAATAAACGAGTTTTAGAGATTCGCACTCCCTCTGCAGCTAACGCCATGGTGACGTAAGCCAGGTACACGAATGGGAGCGCAGCGCAGGCTATTATCTCCGGGGCCGCCTCTTTAGCGTACGCATCGCAATATATTAAGTGAAAAGTCCTCGGTAAATGCGGTCGACATTCGCTTACCAGTGTGAGTTCTGATGTGGCCATATTATGTGGAATACGATGTTACGCTCTTGGCTGTACCAACACGGGCTTAAAACGTCCGACGCGGATTACTCTGGTTTACACTTCGCAAAATAAACTTCAAGAATAAACTCCTCAATATAAATCACGAAAAAATCCACGGTGTAAAGATAAAGCCGTAAAAATCAACTTTTGCGATATAAACGCTTTCGATTCAAACTTTCAAAATAAATCGTCTCTGATTGGTCGACAGGCACGGCAGCCCCAGAGCAGCGAAGGTTTTTGGCTCCCGCGTCTGAAAATAGCACAGGGTGGCATCCAATGTATTGCTCCGTAGACGAAAGCGTGCCGGGCGAACGCAATGCATCCTGGACAGGTCCTAGTCGCACGTCACAGCAAACGTCAAGGTACACGTCACCTTAAAGATGGTGGCGCCCGTGATCGGCGACCAAACCGTTTGTAAATAATGCGGTTGTTGTTTCTGCACGACGTTTTGGATGTCTTTCGATCACGGTAATTATTTATATCCAATAATCTCGCAGTAAATCGCGCAGTTTTACACATAAAGCCTCGTACTGTGGGCAACTTCCAAAGGTGTGATGACGACCGCGCGTTAAGACCCACCGAGCCGATGCGATGTACTTAAACTAAGGCAAAATGGGCTACCATGTTGCGGAAGAAGCACCGCATAGTTTACGCTGGCAAATTACGTTCATCTCTTGGTGTTATGACGACGAAAATATGTCGGTAAGCGGCAAAACGACATGTAAACAAAGTCACATGATCTCAAAACGACGTTTTTTATGACGTGCGACCGTGTAAAGGGGTGTACCCTGTTACCCACTCTTAATAATAAAACTTTTGAAATCCACGCTAAGAAATCCACCCTTCAAATTCCAATCCTTTCAAATTCAAACTGTCAAAATAAATCACAATGGGTCTATGCAGTCCAGTGTTAAGCATGGTTTTACTTGAGAAAATCAGTGTTTAAGAAGGTCACACTCCAGAATAACGAGTCTTTATGCAATTCTGTGTGGTATTCAGCATGTATCTCTCAATTATTCATTAATTTAATTAAGTTAGAGGCGTAAATAACTACGCGTATGAATACTAGGAAAACAACGCTTCAGAGGTTCGGCCGTTCGGCTACTATTGGGGACGAGGCTATTAGAGAAAATGGAGTAACGACGGAGCTGTATGGTGTTGCGTGATGTGCTGCATGAAAAGGATAATCACTGCAAGCTCTAATAAAGCATATGTTTCTTCTGCCGATTTCGTCAGGTATTTTTCAGACGTGTAACGACTTGGTGTGCTAACACGCGCGTGTAACTTATAAAGGAATTCATTGGTGAAGTGACATTGATGCAGTCGTAGCTGTTTTGGACAGGCAATCTGGTAGCGAAAAATGTCCACGATAGGCAACATATAAAACGTACCGCAAAACTGCTGTGTCGACCATTTGTCACGACGGTAATCACGTACATCACGGTAAACATAATGGAAACGTCTCTTGCTTTCCTCGGCCTCGGCCTACGAAGAACCGCTAATGTTGTGTTTGATAAGCGCCGCGAAAAGTGGTTTAGCAAGGTAAAACTGTGCCGGACACGCCGTCACTTAAGGAATGCAGAGGAAGACAGAGTAGAGTACCCTCAAATTTTGTACTACTTTTTCTGAATTACTTGTAATTATGCAGCAGCTACATAGGCAGCAGTTAAAATGCTACTGAGAATTGCCAAAACTTCATGCTAGCACTCAATTCTTTTTACAAACTTTGGTTTGTGATGTGATGAATGTTTCGGTGACTTCCATAGGCCCGGTTTCACCAACTCTGGTTAACTGAACCAATATCAAGGGTTGCCAATCCTCGAACAGACACTTAACAGACACTTCTTTTTTTCCATCGGTGATGTGGTGAAGCAGATAGTTTAATGACCGTTCATCTTAGTTCAGATGCTGAAAAGGTTGGTGAAACTGGGTCATTATGTAGCCTTTGTGTTCTGGTGCTGTGCAATGGTTTTTCGAGGGATTCAAACTACAAAAAAAGGGTAGTAATAAAAAAAATTCTTGGCATACCTACCTACCTACATATATGTCCTGGACAGCATGTAAGAAACTCAACAGAATATAAATGTCATCATGACATTGGTAGACAGACTGATACCGAAACAAATCGGAAGGGGAGGGCTGGGTTCCACGAATGGGCACTTGTTCACTGCCTCCTCTTGAAAGAAAAGTAGGACCGAAAGTCGCGTGCTCTGTCAAAGACCACCATAATCCCCTCAAGACCGTGCCTTTTTGATGCGAACTCGTCCCCCCTAGCTTTGAGCGTAGCTCAACTGTACCAAATTGGTGGCAGTGTTGAACAGTATGATGTCATTTGTTTTTATGATGGACAGTTTGATGTCATTTGTACCGTTTCTAAGGCACTTTGTACAAGGGTTTTGTATGCCAGCAGTGTACTGTCTGCGAAAGGTAGTTTCCGTGTCCACTTCAAGAAGACAATTTTTTTAAGAGGCTTAGAGGATGCGTAACTAATGTGTGATTCCCACTAAATATCAGAAGAGAGGTGCACACTTAAATACCTGAAACCCTCAACTCAATTAATTGTAGGATCAAAATTACGTGGGAATATATTGAGGTTTGTCTCGTTCACAAAAGACATCATTGCACACTCTGCAAAGTGCATCGGTAGTTGCCATGGCCTACATCAATCATAGATACTGCAAACCACTTATTGAGCATATGACTATGCTCAATAAGTGGTTTGCAGTATCTATGATTGATGTAGGCCATGGCAACTACCGATGCACTTTGCAGAGTGTGCAATGATGTCTTTTGTGAACGAGACAAACCTCAATATATTCCCACGTAATTTTGATCCTACAATTAATTGAGTCCGCGGTGCACAAAGTGAAAAGCGTCATTGCCCATTGTGAACATGGCCATGCAACAGTGCTTGCGGCTTCGCATTTCTCACTAGTTTCTCTCATCACTTTGTTATGAGATGACTAACGCTTTGCCAATTCAACACTTGGAACTTTGGAACAACTTTGCAAAGCATGTGTACTCGTATGCACTTCCTTTAATCGCTTCAGGAGTATTTCATCCGTAACATATCTCAGCAAAGCAGTATGTCATGTAGGTAACACAATTTTGGCACAGTATTTGCTTGATATGTCCAACAAGCAGAGATATCAAATCTTTGTGCCAAAATGGTGTGCCACGTGTCCGTGTAAAGACGAGTCGCTTAGATGGAATAGGTACAGCATCTTGATGTTGAATGCAACAAGTTAATGTTTGACAACATATATGTCATGGGTTAAATAAAGCAGTATACTGTAGAAGTGTTTTTTTCCACGTGGAAAATATTTTCGCGTTTTCGAGCAGAGCTGCTTTGAGGATTGATTCGCGAGAACTTAAATTCGCGACACAGGTTTCCGGGAGTGCTTTGCTCTTGCATATCGTGCCGCCGTCAATATTCGAGCATATTTCGGCACGTCCTAAGACATCCGTTGTTCACGTGGATTGCGGCATTCTAGGTCTATTCCTTTCTTCTCCTCACAGAGATGGGAGGAAAGGCCCTGTCAAATGGCCTTTAGGGGCCCTGTAGGAGGCCATAGTACTGGCCGTGTGCAAGTTAGCCAGTTTATTTTAGCAGTTCTTATTAATTATCACTCGGGGCACTGACCAGTTCGGTTGAGATGTGGTACTATCATTCAAGCTGGTTTTGAGAATGCGGGGAAAGGCATGTTCTGGCTTCGTGGTATAGTGGTGGTATATTGCATGTATAGTGCAAAGCGTTTAGAGGAGTAACAAAAGCATGATGAATTTTCATTTCTTTTCATCTTGCCTGACGGGATAAAACAATCTTCTGCGCTTGCTTAAACTGCCTACGCTACATGGAGTAGAAAGGGTCAGGTAGCCGCGGTATAGCGTCGAACGCCGAACGATTTTCGCCCTCATATGGCCAGAGTTACTCGTGGGAACTTAAATTCGCGATTTTGGAGGTGTGCGCGAAAAACGCGAAAAATAATTCCGCGTGAAAAAAACCACTTCTACAGTATCATACACATCAGAAGAATGCCAACACTTCAGTGCTTTACCTTTACCTGTTATTCCAATGTTTACTCTCCCTTCTATTGGGATTATGTATTTCATAATCATTTTTGTATTACTGAATTTTAATTTGGCAATCCTTTCACATGTCTTGTGATAGACAGGTTAGCAATGTAAGCAGTGTTTATGTGCCTCTCACAACCTGCATCTTTATGCAAAAGTACTCCAAAAGCCGGGAGACGACATAACTAGACAAAAAAGTAGAGAACTCCAACATAACATAACAAAATAACAAGGTTTACTCAGACGTTTCATCCGTGATGCGACGGAGATCATCAGTGCCTAACTGAATGAGCGATTGCACAACCTGTCATTATTTAAGGAGATGGGAGTATTGTTCGGGGAAGGGCCACGGTTTTTCTTAAAAACCGAGGGGTCACTGCGTATGTTTCGAGACTCTAGAAGCTTCCTGTGTCCCCATCTTTGTTCTCTCTTGTTATGCTTGTTAAGTTGGAGTTCTCTACTTTTTTGTCTGCATTTTTATGTGTGAGGGTGTTTTTGTGACAAGAGGGCAAGGGTGCCGGCAACATGGCACATGTTAAAAAAAATGCAGAACCAGAGACACACACACACACACACACACAAAGTATACCATAACACAGTCCCAATCATTTTGTCGTGTCCGTTTTGATGTGTCGTCTGTTCTACAGTTTTTTTTTTTTTCGTGTGTAGTTTCTGGATTTTAAGCCCAGGAGCAGTTGCTGCAGAGGATGCTGAGAACATGTGAAGCATACATTTTCTCATTCTCACATTATGCTGTAAGCAGTGTGAAATACAACCCAAAAGGAATTTAATGAGAGACAACTTGTCATCAAGATCAGTGTGGGAACATCGCAAAGGAAAAATAATTCTGAACCATAATGAATTTCTATCCTATTTAATGGTACAGTATCAGATGAAAGTAATCCAAATAATATTAAAGAAGTAACCGTGCAAATTATGAGTCAAACAGTGAAGCTGGCTGCAGTACACTACAATGTGTCACATGTAACAATATCAGTGTTTCCAAAACTGACACATAAACCTTAGGGAGGCCGCAATAGTCAAAGCAGGGGTTACACAAGTTGGCGAAACGAAAAAGCAGATGAAATGAACGCAATATGCGACAAAACCAAGGAAACTATCACGCTACAACTGCAATATATTGAAGTTGTTTTTAAAAAATAGAAGTTAGTTCAGCGCACAGATATCAGCTGTCGAACACACAGCCATCCCGAAAACTATGCCCATCTTCGTTGATGCACCCACGAATCCACAGGAAGACCGCCGAGGCTTTCCCACTCGGATTAAGTATCTGTACCTGGAACTGTGAACAGTTTGGTGTACACTCCACAAAACGAGAACAGCTGATTGCCGATTTCATGGGCGCGGCCATGCGAGCCGACAAGGACAGTTCAACAGAGGAGCAATTTGAACGCGAATGTGGCGCTAGTGGTAGGCGCAACAATTTGCACTTAAAAGGACGTAAAGTGACCAAAAATTAAGCAGCGACGATGCGTGCTTGCTCATTTTTGATTATTTGGGCCTTTAGTCCACATCACGGTTCAGAAAAGCTGCTAAAATGCCGATGACTGGCACAAGAAAAACGAGTTTGCAATGTTTTTTGACCCGTTGCGGTTCAAGCGAATATATCTTTTTTGTGCTTCCTTCCTCTTTTTTTCTTTCTTGTTTTTCTTTTTCTTTTATTGTTTTTTACTGTTGTAGGTTTGTTCCGGAGCCCTAGCTTGGAAAGCTGCTCCTGTTTAGTTTCGGTATAAATCGGAATGTGGGGGCAGGGGGAACAGTCCACCGCTCCTCGAGTTTTCACAGTGCTGGCTCTGCCCCCCACCCCCCGCCCTCGAATTTTCCCTCCGAGGACCTCTTTGAAAATGCCGTACTTCTCAATCTCTAACTCCATGTCCAGCAGTGCTCTCCTTCAGGTTAGGTTAGGTTGGGTTAGGTTAGGGCTCGCTCCCCCTTGCCGACTTCCGAGTTAGTGCGAGCGAAGTATCTCGATAATGGAGAATCTGAAACGGTGCACTAAAAACAAATGTCACCTCTGGGGATAATAATTTGAAGCATATCGATGAAGGATTCATCTCATATCTAAACCGATTGCCAGCAATTCTACTCTTTCTGTTTCTCGAAGAAAGAAAAAGAGCTTCACACACACACACACAAAAAAAAAAATACATCTTAGTGAATTATGCAAATTAGAATGCCAAAATACCTTGCAGATAAGGTTTTCCTCCACTCGCGTACGCGTACGTGCGAAACTAATGTACACATAGTCCTAGTTGTTTTATTTTAAAAAATCTCCATTAAAATATGCTACGACCACGAAGTATGCGTTTGTGGCACCCCGTTTATTTTTTGTGTGTGTGTGTGTTTCAGCTTGGGGGGGCTTTTATAAAAAAGTAACGAGAGCACGTCATTTTCACAGTTGAGTTATACGGGCGCGTATCTTTTCCAAGAGAGACGGTAATGACTAATAAGGATGACTAATCAATTAAATTCATTATTTAACTCTAATAAGAACGTCTTGAACAAAAGCCAGATACCAATATGAGAGACTGTCCTAGTTAAAATCCACGTTTAAAAATTTTGAAACGCGTACGTGTATTAAAATATCAATCCCTGAATTTTGACATGCAAATGGCCAAAACCGAAACCGTGGCAACCACGTTTGGGGTGGTGGTCTTCACGGTACGGGATCTCTATGGGATACTTCTGTAAGTCAACTCCGCTCGCAACTATATTGTCTTGGCTCCGAAACCGTATGTTTCTGGAACGTAGAGAGGGAAAAAAGGAATCACACAACAGGAATATACTTCAAGTACTCTTCTCCTTAGGGAAGCGAGGAAGCGAAAGATTTATTGACTCTACGTTACGTTGCACTAGTGTCAGCGCGCTGAGCGGTTGAGCTGGAATTGGAATTAGAATTGGAAATGAATCAAACAGAATGATAAATATTACTAGAAAGAAAAAGAATGAAAAAAGCGTTATCTGAGCTGATCGAACTCGGTTCACTCTGGAAATTGTTGCACCGACGACTGGCGCCACGTTCGAACTTACCTAAAATTGCTCCTCTGTTGAACGGTCCTTCTCGGCTCGCATGGCCGCTCGCATGGCCGCGCCCAGGTCCCCCAAACTCACCTCGGAAAAGCGTGCAACGAAGAAGGCCGCCACTAGATACCCCACTGTTGCCGTTCCGGGTCACTTCAGCGCGCTAAGTTTAGCGACAAAATGTTTTTGTTGTTTCTGCGAATGAGTCTAGTCTTTATATGTCCAAATAAAACGCGTATAACAACTTTCTCTGTCGTGTTTCACTTTTTGGTCCCGTTTTTAAACGTGTTGAGCGATGGAAAGGATCAAGTGCACGACTGCGTGCATCACATAGCGTACCTGTCGTACCAGGCGCCGCAGGCGCTGCAGTCGTCCATTTCTCCTTCGGTGACTTGGCCTGGCTTGGATTGTGCTTCAACTGGATCTTTAGCGCGCTACAATCCACGCAACCCAACGTCTGGTAACAATGGGGTATCTAAGGGCGGCCTCCGGCATTGCACGCATCGGGATACGAACAAATGCATGGGAAAATGGCGACCTTGGGGGACCTGGCCGCGCCCATGAAAGCAGCAATCAGCTGTTCTCGTTTTGTGGAGTGTGCACTGAACTGTTTGTAGTTCAAGCTACAGGTACTTAATACGAGTGGGAGAGCTTCGGCAGTCTTCCTGTAGATTCGTGGGTGCATCAACAAAGATGGGCATAGCCTTCGGGATGTCTGTGTGTGTCAGCCGGTGTCTCCGTCTGTTACGTCGCGAGACAACTGAGATCACCGTCTGTGCGCGCTCAGGAAGCTCGAAATCTGCCCTGATACATATACAGTAATATACACCTTCAATATACGCTGATACATATACGGTCAATAAATTGGGACTTGCTCCACGGCAATCTTTCCAGGAGTTCACAAGAGACACTGTTTGTGGATTTATGCCTTACATTTAATCTATCGCATGTCGTTCCACATCCTACGCAAATAACTCATGCCACGCAGTCAACCCTTGACTTGGTTTTAACCTCCCATCCTGAGCACATCACTTCTTTGCATGTCACTGATGGTCTCAGTGACCACAAGGCCATTTTCAGATATCTCTTCAAGTAGTCCAAATGTTCATAAATTCAACGATAAAACCATATACGACTATGCTCGAGCTAACTTCCAAGCCATCAACGAGGGTCTTGAAGCTCTGTATGAAAATTCATTTCATGGCACCTTGCCTCACTCCATTGAGGATAACTGGTCCCTCTTTCGTGACAACATAAGCTACCGTACCGAGTACAATGTTCCAAAGATAAGAGTGTGAAATCTTATGATCACAATCCTTGGTTCACGAAAAGTCTTAAAATCTTGCTAACCAAGAAAAAGCGCTTATTCAGGAAAGCAAAGCGTCTTGGCGACAACGTATCATGGGCTAAATTTCACTACTGTGAACGGGAATACAGGTGCTCGATCAAGGAAGTGAAACATAAGTTCTTTACCATCGACCTCCCGTCTCTCTTGACGAATAAACCAAAACAATTTTGGAAAATCTTATCTCCACCAAAATCCCACCGTATCAGTCTGACACCCGCCGACAGCGACTGCGCCAACGCTTTCGCTTCCTTGTTTTCATCCGTTTTCAACACCGATAACGGGTACACCCAAACTCAATTATCAGTAATCGCCTTGTCACCTATGGTCCCCATTCATATCAGCACTCATGGCATTTGTAAAATCATTGAGTCACTTAAGCTGTCGTCGAGTGCTGGTCCGGACTCTATTAACCCGAAGGATCTATACAACACGAGATCTATTTCCAGCAAGATTCTATGTTGCATATTTACTCAGTCACTCCAAGATTCTGCCATACCGCAGGACTGGAAGATGGCGAAGATTGTCCCTATTCACAAATCAGGCAGCTGCCACATCGTTAATAACTACCGCCCCATTTCACTCACATCTATAGTATGTAAAATTCTCGAACGCATACTCCAACGTAGTTAAGTACCTTGAAGAAAAATGCTTCTTCTATCACTTGCAGCACGGGTTTCGAAACCTCTTTTCATGTGAAACTCAAGCAGTCAGTTTTGTTCACGACATCTTTCTCCACGCGGACAATAATCATCAGACTGACGCCGCTTTCTTAGACTTTCGCAAGGCCTTCGATATGGTGCCGCACTCTAAGCTTCTATACAAACTCTATCTGCTTAACCTCGACCCGTATGTCGTCCATTGGATGGCTCAATTTCTGACTAATCGTACGTTATTTGTTACTTGCAACAACCACCAATCCCCAGATGTACCTGTGCTTTCTGGTGTCCCTCAGGGTTCAGTCCTCGGCCCTCTCCTTTTCCTTATCTATATAAATGACCTTCCTTCAGGCATATCTTCCACGATTTGCCTCTTTGCTGACGACTGTGTAGTGTACACGCAAATCCTCTCTCCTTCTGACCAACTAACCTTACAAAGCGACCTTTAACTAATCCGGCATTGGTGCAATGAGTGGCAAATGCCTCTCAACATTGCACAGTGTCGCATTTTGTCGTTTTCTCGAAGACGGGTCTCCTGCCTTCCTCCTTTCCCCTACACTCTAAGTGATATCACATTAACCCGAGCAGATTCTTACAAATATCTTGGAATCCACCTTTCCTCCAACCTAACTTGGAACGAGCACATCAACCACATAATAACTAACGCTTCTCGCTCCCTAGGCTTTGTTAGACGCACCCTCAGGTTGGCGGGCTCCATCTTAAGCTCCTAACCTTAACGGCTCTTGTACGAAGCAAGCTGGAATATGCATCACCTATTTGGGACCCTCCTCAAAAGTATCTCTGCGACGCCCTAGAAGCCATCTAGAATCGGGCTGCCCGTTTCATTTCCAACGACTACAAATTCGATCCCTTGTAACCGCGTTAAAATCAAACCTTAATCTCGACTCACTCGAACATCGTCGCCGTATTGTCAAGTTAGCCCTCTTCCATTGGTTCTTTTTCATCTTGCCACCGCACCAATCGCCCATCACCCGCCCGGGTGTCATTTTTCCTTGCATCCACCACACTAATAAGGTCACATGCTTTCATTGTAATACCAATGCATTATCCAGATCATTCTTTTGTTCAACTGCCATCGAATGGAACAACCTCCCATCACCTCTCGCAACTATTATCTACCATACACTATTTTGTAACACCCTCTCCCGTTCACTCCACCCACAAGACCAACACGCTTGTATGTCAGTTGCTATGAAATTTTTCACCTCCCCCTTATCATATTTGTTAATTATCTGTACTTACGTGAACGAACTCCCTGTTTCACGCTTTAATACTTGTTTTCATATAAGATTGTACTGTCGTCGTTTCTTTATTTTCCTGTTTACTTACTGCTAATTGTGTTGTTCTTTTCTGCTTGCTTGTTTGTTTCTATCAAGTTGCCGTAAATGTATCTTACGCTCGGGTTCCCACCCCCCATGTAATGTCCTCCGGACCCTTGGGGTTCTCGAAATAAATAAAGAAATATGAATGTTATACTAGTGCGTGAAGTAGCGTCTGATGTAGGTCCACGGTCTCGTCATGATACAGTGGGGAATACTGCTGCACACTTGATCCAAAGCATTGCTGCGAGTTAGCTTGTTTCCCGACTGATTGTGTGCTGAACTGAACTTGCATTTTTGTAAAACAACTTCAATATAATGCAGTCGTAGAGAGATAGTTTCCTTGGTTTTGTGGCATATTGCCCTCACTTCATCTGCTTTCTCTTGGGCCCCGTTTGGGCTATCGCGGCCTCAATGGGGGTCCTGACACACTGTTTGGGTAACACTGAGGCATACTGTATATTGTTACATGTTGTAGTGTACTGAAGCCAGCTTCACTGTTGTATTGTTTCTTCGCATGATTACTTCTTCAACATTACTTGAATGAGGAATGCGGAGAATGAGGAAATGTATGCCTTGCATGTTCTGGATGTGCTCTATTTGCTGACCCCTGCTGTTGGGCTAAAATCCAGCAACTACACAAAAAGATTAACAAATGCAGAACAGGAGACAGAAACACGGACACAATGACACAATTGAGATCATGATATGTTGTCAATTTTTTTCTGTGTCTCTGGTTCTACATCTTGTGAACATGCACCACATTGCCAGCACCCTGCTACTCCACTGCCAGCACTCTTGCTACGAAGAGAGCCTCTCAGCAATAAAAATGCGGGTTGTCAAATGCACGTAAACAGTGGTTACATTTTTTGGGGGTTCACTCATCTAATGTTTATGCCAGAAAATGCTCCCCTAGTTCACATGGCATACTGAATATGAGTGTGCTCCACAGCCACAAACTACATTGTAAATTAGCACTGCAGTATGTTTATTGGCACACATGAAATTACCCTTCATAAGTGCATCATGCAAGCTGATTGATTCTGATGCCAACTGCTCATGAAATAACGTGGGGTGGGGTGAAAGACACTGGAATCACATGTTGCGTCACTAGCAGTGCCGTACTCACTCAGCAGTGACATCACAAGCAGTGATTTTTCGCTGAAGCGTGCAACTCAACGATGTAATTTACATCTTGATTGCAGAAAAAGTAAGCACATGTTTGTTATTACTTGGTATACAGTTGAAACTTGTTAATGTGATGACGGTCATTCTCGTTGATTTTGGCAATGAAACCATTTTAGGATAAAAAACACCTGTCAAGGTGTAAGCTATGAAAAGTAGTAAATTGAGTGAGGCATTTTAAATTGCCTTTTTTCCTTTATATTTCCAGTGCAGACATACATCAGCTTGTGTAACTGTCAACCTGGGCTATTCCAGCCAAAACCAGCCAGAGATGTAGCTTGACTCTGTTAAATATCACTGAAAAAAATTGTGTGCATTTTTTAGATGATGCATATATCGAATGTAACTCATCATTTTGTTTTCTTGAACAATGGGGGCACATTAAACTGTGCCGAAATATGAAGTTGTCCCTTACGAGCTTCCTTCTGACATCTACATATGCATCATTTGTGCGCTTTCCTAGCCTGGTGTTAGAGGGGAACCACGGCTCTGCCATCCCAAAGGGTATGTAGAACGAGAATAAATCTGGTGACGTGGTGAGAACTCGAGAAAAGAACACATTTGGAGTCAAGTTTACAATAAATTTCTGACACATTAGCATTCTTGAAGGAGCCCCAGATTATTTATGCTTGTTACTGATTGCTTGTGATTAGCTTCACATAAAAATATCAAGCTGATCTATATTCATTGTTTAACCATGTGTTTGAGAATAACAAGCACTTGCAAAAAATTACCTTTTTTTTCAGATAGTATATTCACATATAGGTCGTCTAAAAGAAATCTTCCCTTATTTGTATAACTAGTCCTCTCATGCAACATATTGAAAATCTAGAGGTTTATTTTTCTTTAAGAAAAAATTAAAAAAATTGTCACCATAATGTGCTGCAGCTTGTTCGTCAGTTGAGGCCATCTAGGAAGCAAAAAAAATATTTTGAGAAACTAGCGGTTGTATTTGCTCTTACGCAAGAAAAATGTTTCGTCAGCTCATTCATATCCCATCTGTATGACGCTATAGCACACTTTGAACAAATTCTGCATTCAACCGTTCTGCCCAGTTCTACAGATTAATTGCAGTCGCTGCTTCATAACAGCTTTGTCAACATTTATGATTGTTTTCACATACCTGAAGTCATCTGGAAAGTGAACAAATCTCATCATTTCAAGGGCATACCCTCTCCTATAGCATGTTCAGAATCTGCTGGCATGTGTTTTCTGTAGGTCTTATAGCATCAGCTGACCATATTGGCTCAGATCATGTCAGAATGCGACGTAACAGCTTTTGGAAACAATTTATTATGATCTCGTGTGCCCTTCAACCACAACAGAAAAAAAAAAAAAGAAAACAGTCTTTCTTTCAGTGGAAATAGGTGTTTTTGCTGCATTAACAGAAGGTGGCTCAAATTAATTGTGTACCTCCTTGTGGCCTGGGTGGAGCATGCCTCACTGTGCTTTATGTCCAGTAATTTCTTCTCCAACCGCATCTCTTTGGCAGTGAGCCACGACGTATGCAGTCTTCAAGCTTTCTTTCACCCGGAAGAACAGCTTACAGCTCTGCAGGCATCAGAATATTTGCACGCAATAAGGGGCTACAATCTAGCCCTATAGATGCTAACGTTTTAAATGGTACTGCGAACACAGTCATAGTACCCTATATCACGGCACAAAGCAATTATGTCAAAGCTATGCTTGTGGAGGCAAAGTCACGCTTGCCAAAGCCAAAGAGGCAAAGTGATGCTTATGGAGGGTTTTATTATGCCCTGCTGCTCAGTGTATGGCTTCTGTTTTTAGCTGGAACAAACCAATAAAAAAAAAATCTGAGGAAAGAAATATGCCACCTTCAGTTGTCATCGACCAAGCAAACTAAGTCAATAATGGTGGTTGTTATTCACTCTGCTATGTGATTGTCTTCATGTAAATTCACCTCTTTGGTACTGTGGTATCAGGTAGCTTCCTTGTAGCGTAACATATATGTGACCACATAGAGGACAAAGAGGACGAATTAGCTAGTCTGGCGTAGGAGCTCTCACACTGGCATAGCTGGTCAAAAAGAAAATGTGGGCCATACATCACATAAGACACAAATACCAGTATATTTTCAGCAAGCACTGGTTAATGTCTAGTAGGTGCAGTGCATATAGCATGTCCATGGACTGATTTTTTATTCTTAGAGAAATAATATTTTTGCAGTTATAAAGGATGACAACATGTTCTATATCCGAAGCGAATGTACTAATTAGGTCTCGTTTAATTATTAGAAATAGAAGGTCGGTGCAAATGCAATGTCAGTTTCCCTATGTGCCGCTATAGTTTTCCAAAGTATGCTCGTGACCATTTAGTGCGAGGACATGGCCCCGAAATAATGGCTGTGTGAGAGTAAATCCCGGAGCGTTCTTTTTGCCTTTTCACTTGAACGTGAGGAAGAAACAACGCTGCAGAACTGCAAGCAGCACATTTAATGTAATGTCCTACAGGATGCAAGTTTTACAGCGATTTCATATTTCAGCACAATATTTATAAGCTGTAAAAATGGGTGCAAGGGTACCATACAGTGAAGTAGCTGGTACCGTAAATTTTAGACCTCTTCTTGGCGTGGGTGCTTGGCATAAAGAGTGACTGCTAATAAACGTACTTGGGGATTTCTGAATGCGAAGATCATAGGAGAGAAAGGAAGGCAAACAAAGACAACAGAGGGTGCCATTCATTTCTCACAGTTCTGATTTCAGTTACTTCATTGCTCTTAGTTTTCTTCAGTTCCGACATCTGATAACCAGAATTTACACTGTATGTCCACGCGAATAAAAAAAGATGCAAAAATTCCTGTGAGAAAATTTCATGGTTTTTAATACCTTGAAAATGGCATTCTTCGGTTCCAGTGTATTCAAAGACCAGTGAAAACAAAGTGCTTGAAGTATTATGTCTAGATACATCTTTTGCAGCTTTTGCATGGCAAATCGTTGTCTAGGAAGGTGCGCGAATCAATGTGGATGTTCCTGAAATTAGAATCTTATTTCGTTACACTTTGAGATTACCGTATGCTGGTTACCAAAAAAAATTAGGACCTCTGCTGACTCAAGTAATTCATTCGAGAGAAAATAGTTTTTTTTCTTGCAAACAAACACACAATTTCTTCACATTCATATGCAGCTTATTTGCAGAAATGCATTTCGAGAGTCTGTCCAGTACCTGTTCCGTGCGTTAATCAGAACGTAGGCTCACAAGGAAAACCACAGGCAGGTTCCGATTTCACGATTCTACGGTTCTGAGCCTGGAACACAGGCAGACACATACAGACGGACAAACGCAACACATCCACACGGTATCGGAATCAGGCTTTTTCGTCCATCGTCACTTTTCAACTATACGATTTCACAACCAAGGCAGCCCTGCAGGAGAATGGCGATGTTCGCGACAATGTTCATAATATAGCAGGTGTCCACCATAGCTGGAACCAACACCGGGAACTCATTTGGTGACAAGACACGAATTCAGAGTTCGACATTCGACAGAGTTTGACAGGCGAGCAGCAGAACCATTAACTGCAGTCTCAACAGAATCCTGATAGCCGGCGAAGAATACAGTAAACGATTCGTCCAGACTCGGTACTCTCGTTCCCAGCCCACCGCAAAAAGCCTCACCCTGCGGGGAACTATTTTGAAACGCGGGAGCGAAAAGCCTTCGCTGCTATGAGGCTGTCGTTCCTGTCGACCAATCAGAGACGATTTATTTTGAAAGTTTGAATCTGAAGTGTTTGTATCGCAAAAGTTGATTTTTACAGCTTGATCTTTACATCGTGGATTTTTTCGTGATTTATTTCGAGGAGTTTATTCTCGAAGTTTATTTTGCGAAGTGTAAAACAGAGTGTTCCCGTGTAAAGATAGCCGTAAAAATCAACTTTTGCGATACAAACGCTTCAGATTCAAACTTTCAAAATAAATCGTCTCTGATTCGTCGACAGGCACGACAGCCTCAGATCAGCGAAGGCTTTTGGCTCCCGCGTCTCAAAATAGTTCCCCGCAGGGTGAGGCTCTTTGCGGTGGGCTGGGAACGAGAGTACCTAGTCTGGGCGAATCGCTTGCTGTAGTTTTCGCCGGCTTTCAGGATTCTGTTGACATTGCAGTTAGTGCTTTGTTTTGCTGCTCGTCTGTCAAATTTGAGTACGTCCAACTCTGAATTCGTGTCGCAAGTCACCAAATCAGTTCCCGGTGTTGGTTCCAACTATGGTGGACGCCTACCATGTTGTGAACATTGTCGCGGACATCGCCATTCTCCTACAGGGCTGCCTTGGTTGTGGAATCGGAAAGTTGAAAAATGACGATCGACGAAAAAGCCAGATACCGGCACCCTGTGGATGTGTTGTGTTTGTCCCTCTGTGTGTGTTCCAGCCTCAGAACCGTAGAATCGTGAAATCAGAACCTGCCTATGCACTTTCCTGCGTGTGGTTTTCCTTAGGAGCATACGTTCTGGTAAATGCAGGAAACTGGTACTGGACCGACTCTCGAAATGCCTTTCTGCAAATAAGCTGCATGCGAATGTGAAGAAACTGTTTGTTTGTTTGCAAGAAAAAGCTGTTTTCCTTCTGATGAATAACAGCAACAGATGTGCCTTCATTTTCTGTAACTAGTAGACTGTAATCCCGATGTGTAACGAAATGAGATTCTAATTTCAGGAACATCCACATTGATTAACGCACCTTCCTACACAACGATTTGCCATGCGAAAGCTGCAAGAGATGTATCTAGATATAATATTTCAAGCACTTTCTTCTCACCGGTCTTTGAATACCCTCGAACCTAAGAATGCCATTTTCAAGGCCTCAAAAACCATGGAATTTTCTCACAGACCTTGAAAAATCTTTGCATCTTTTTTTATTCGCGTGGATCCACAGTGCAAATTCTGCTTATCTCATGCCGGAACTGTGTCTCTAAACGAAGAGCAATAAGCAACTGAAACCAGAAGTGTGAGAAATGAACGGCACCCTCTGTTGTATTTGTTTGCCTTCCTTTCTGTCCATCATCCCTTCTGGTCTTTGTGTCATCTTCACATTCAAAAGTCCCCTAAGTACCTTTATTAACAGATCACTCTTTATGCTAAGCACGCACGCCAAGAAGAAGTCTAAAATTTACGGTGCCAGCTACTTCATTGTGCGCAACCGTACCCTTGCACCTACTTTTACAGGTATTGTGCTACTATTATAAATATTGTGCTGAAATATGAAATGGCCATAAGACCTGCATCATGCGCGACATTACATTAAACGTGCTGGTTGCAGTTCTACAGCGTTGTTTCTCCCTCACGTTCAAGTGAAAAGGCAATAAGAACGCTCCGAGACTCACTCTCACAGAACCATTATTTCGGGGCCATGTCCTCGCGCTAAATGGTCACGAGCATCCTTCTGAAAACTGCAGCAGCACATAGGAAAACCGATGTTGCATTTGCACCGAGCCTCTATGTCCAATAATTTGACGAGACCTAATTATAGT